>NC_081807.1:11237500-11556500 GCF_030704535.1 Vitis vinifera | reverse complement strand
ATCCATCTCCATTAAGCTCCCACCGTGTTCTTAGTGATATATAGGAACTTCATTAATAACATAATAATAAAAGGGTTCACTACTAATATTGATACTCGCGATGAATATTGTAAAACGTACTCGTTTAATAACATCTTTATTTGGATTGATTTCAAATTTTTGCTCCTCCTCATTCTCCCTCTCCATTGTCATCGCATTTCTATCAACACAATCCCTTATCTCATTTTGTATCACCCATATTTTGACCTACAATATATTCATCAAAATATAACACATATCAAATTAAAAATCACTAAAAACTTAAACCAATATTAAAAGACTTTTGAAACTATAACTTACATTGTCATTTGCATATCCACCTACTTTTTTCAATCTTCGTTTCATGTCCAGTACTTCATCATCTCCCTAAGCAGTAATCCGAGGACAAGGTCGAGTATATAATGGTAGAAATTTCTCTTCGAACGATATATGCTTGTGGTAGAATAACTGCGATTATATTTGACATACATATATAGTTAGTTAACAAATTTTATTATAACAAATTCGAAATTCACTATGATGTCAATTAATTACAAGGACATTACCATTAAAAACAATAAGCAACCGCAAACCCCACTTTGTTGTTTCATCTTAAACTCTTCAATCCCATGCACAAGATAAGACAACACAAATTCAACCCAATTCATCTTCTTTATTGAATCGATGTCTTCCACAAGATGTAAGAAAGAACATTTCACAAAAAGCTTCATTGTTGGGCACAATAATGCACCCAACACAAATAATACGAAACGAACTTTCAAATCGTTTCCACCTTCTTTATCCTCCCTAATTTGATTTTCTAACATCACTAATGGCAATCGCCCCTTTTTATCACAATATTTTTTACATAAATCATTGTTATGGATAACATCTTTGTTCATGCCAATCTTCAACCCTCTTGCCCTCAATCCCATAATAAATTCAACATCAACGGAGGATAATTTGATACAAGTATTATACAACTTTAACATATAAGTGTTCGAGTTGAACCTATTTATCAACCAAAGACATAACCCATGATCAATTTTCCTACATCGAAGTTGCAAGAGGCTACCAAAACCTATTTCTTCTATGGTTGCTCTTTGCTTTAGTTCTAATTCTTCAATAACTCTAATCACTCACTCGGGTGAGCATCGAGTCTAAAGATATAACTGAAAAAATACACAAACATCAAACATGTTTAAATTAATATAATTTCCAACAAATACATAAGTAATGAAATTAAATATTCATTACAAAAAAATTATATTTGGAACCACACCCTTTTGAAGTGAATATTGTTTTGAACTTTGCCATGAAATCTTCTTTTTCTACTTTTGAAAGTTCATTCCACTTCTTGCCCAATTTTTTCCTCAACTACATTAATTGGTCACATACTTTGAATTCTAATTTTAAAATGTAATTATATTAGACACAACAATATTACTCCTTACATCATCATTTATCTTAACTCCTTTATCCTTCTCTTTGATCATGACCAATTGATCGTTATTACAAAACAATTTCAAACAAATTTAACTATAACAACCACAAAAAAATATATTAAAAAACATATTCTTTTACATATTTCTATTTTTCCTTACTAGTAATGTATCCAAGCTCCAATAGGCCTCTTTGGATTTCGAACAACTTCAACAACATTGCGTTCGCTCCTATAAATTAATTAAATCATTTAAGTCAATTTTTATAATATGATTTCAAATATAATAAATCAAACATACTTTCACCACCACTACAAAATCCCCCCTAAATCTATGTACATTTTAAATGGTCACAAAATTAGCATATCAATTATTTTCAATCTCCAATTATGGATCTAACCACATTATTTTTCATTAATGTCATCAATCCATAAATCTCACAAAAAACATGAAATATAATGGCTACAATATTGTAAAACACATTATCAATACTCACATTTTTTTCCTTGATATAGAACTCGGCAAATAATTACGACACAATCGCCTTTCGATTAACAAAAAATTGTGTCGTTTATAGCTTTCTTTCTCTGAGTACTACACGTCTTCTTCTTCTTCTTCCAGCTATGTCTTCAATTCGGGTCTTCAAACCACGAAATTTAAAAGCCGAAAACACCCCTTAAACAAAATATAAAATATGAAGAAAATACAAGGGTTATGGAGAGGAGGGGGGGAGCAAGAATATCATACTTTTTACTTCAAAACCCGAAAAAACTCCAAATATGAAAACTAAATATGGACATAATCAGAGGGGATACGAAAAAATATAGAACTCGAAAAGATGCCCCCCGAAACAGCTACAATATCTCACCCAAAAACACCCAATAACACAAAAACATCCAACAATACATGAAAACAACTGAAAGCACTTGAAAATAACAGTCGATGGAGATGTGAGCAGAAAACGCAAGTACCTGGAGAAGAGCCGAGTATGGAGAAGAAAGGAAAATATCGAGAAACTCGGTAAAAAAATGAGAAAACAGAAACTC
Source organism: Vitis vinifera (assembly GCF_030704535.1). Classification (NCBI taxonomy): domain Eukaryota; kingdom Viridiplantae; phylum Streptophyta; class Magnoliopsida; order Vitales; family Vitaceae; genus Vitis; species Vitis vinifera. The sequence goes on along the minus strand of NC_081807.1, from coordinate 11,553,994 downwards.
GACTAAAGATTAATGGTGAGAGGGGTCTCTATCTCCTTCTTCAGTGCTTTTTTTCCCCCATTTCTTCATTGTCTCGCATTTGGCTCTTAGGTTTCTTCCGAATATAGGATTTCCTTTTTTTTCTAGAGTAGACTCTTGTTTTTAGGTTGGTTTTGAGTTTATTCCGGAGTTGTTTGAGGTGGGTTTTGGAAGATGATGAGATTGTGAGCGAAGATTGAGAGAGGGTTGTGATTGTGGAGGCGAGCTGGTGATGAATTTGGCATTGGACACTCCTTAAATGAAGAGAGGAAAAGAGAGGAAACTCGACCCGGCTGTCTAGGATGAGTGGAGATCAGAGCACGGGGGCACAACCGACTATGGAGGAGAAGACGCTCGGCTATGGAGGAGAAGAGAGGGGAAAAACAGGAAAATGGGGGCTGAGAGGGGGAGAGAACAGGTAGAACAGGAGGGAAGAGAGGGAACAAATGGGAAAATGGGCTGAGAGGGGGAGACAACAGGTAGAACATGAGGGAAGAGAGGGAACAAACGGGAAAATGGCTGAGAAGGAGAGACAACAGGTAGCCAGTTTTTTTTTTTTCATTTTTTCTTATTTTTTTGAATCGCTGAGATTTAATATCTTTCATCCAATGGCTACAAAAAATCTAAGGCATGGTACCTCCCTCAACACCATAGAATTTTTCATATAAATATTATCTATATGTTTATTATCATAGCTTCAAGTTATAATATATTTTACTATAACTTTTGATTACATGTATTTCATAAAGTTGTACAAAATTGTTAGTTAACAATTTTGTTATATATAACTTCTAGCTATAAGAAAGTAAATATTAACAACTTTGGCATAACCTTTACTTAGTAAAGAGAATATTAATTTTTCATTTTCATAACTTCAGGTTATTAATAATAACATTTATAAAAGTTTGGGTTATGAATAATAATATTTATATAACTCCTAGCTATATAATATAAGTTTATAATAAAATATTTTTTTCATTTAGCTTCTGGCCATATGAGTTTTAACAATTATTAATTTACTAACATTTTCTTCATAGCTTCAGGCTATGAATAATTAAAATTTGAGTAATGTTATAATAACATTAAACAATTGATATTTATGTTATGATATACCTTCTGATTATATAACAAAATTAAAAATTGTCCATGTATCTTCTAGCCACATAGTTGTTAATTGACAATTTTATTTATTTTTGCATAACTTCTTGTTGTACGAGAAAATTAGAAATTATGTTCATAGCTTATGGCTATGAAACAATTATTAATAAAAAAATTCCATAATTCCTGGTTATGAAAAATGCTTGAATATGAAATAGAAATTCAAAGTCAATATTTTTCATAGCTTTAGGCTATTATTCGTTATGCAAATTTGTACATAGCTTCCAACTATTATTCACTATGCAAATTTGTACATAACTTTAGACTATTATTCATTGTGCAAATATGTGTATAGCTTCAGGCCATGAACTATTCATTATATAGATTTATCCATAATTCTAGGCTATACATTATTCATTTTATAGCTTCTGACTATATAATATTATTTTTTATAACTTCCAATTATACCATATAATTAAAAATAATAATTAGAAATTATATACATAGCTCTTGGCTATATATTTGTAGTTTTAGATTTGTATATAACTTCAGACTATGAATTATTCATTATATATCTTTTGGTCATATAATGTTGTTTTATATAACTTCTGATTATAAGGATCATACATATTTTTCATAACTTCTGGTTATAAAAATTTTTCTATATAACTTCTAGCTATTAAATAATTAAAACATCTGTAATTACAAGTTTTTACCTTGATTATATGAAATATGATTTATATAACTTCTGGCTACTATGAGATACAATAAATAAAAATTATAATAATATAATATAATGCATACCATTTTTTATATTTAGTTTGAAGAAAATAAAACTACATACTTTTAAGAAACTTATAGATGATTTTTTTTCTTTTTTTATCTCGAGCATTCTTCTATTTTTTTACCTTGAGCATAATTGTTTTTTTTTTTTTTTTTTTGCATACTTAAAGCGTTGTGCTGATAAAATGTTGTAAAATAATAAAGTGGAAGAAGAAAAAAATGAAAAAGAGAAATCATAATGTAGGAAGAAAACATAATGAATTTTCACTAAAGGTTTCACCCTTTTATAGGGAGTCACAAAGAGATATACATCAATATGGATAATCATCCACAAGTTTCTATAATCCAATAAATTCTCATATTTTATAACAAATGAAATATTATTGGATAACATATTTTATATATCTATTCTAAATATTATGATTAATATCATATTTTAAATTGAATTATTGGTATATTATGTCATTTTATATATTATTTTAATTAATACCATTTGTTAGCACTGCATCCGGATTTATTATAAGTAGTATACTTAAGAGCTTACTTTGAGAATGATTCTCGAAAAAAGTAACTTTGTCTAGATTGATTTTACAAAAGTAATATTTCCACTCGTGGAGTTTCAAGCTTTTTTTTAGCATATAATCAAATACTTGGACATAAAGCATATACATTAACATTACTCACGTGCAACCACGTGTGATGCATGTGACACTCCACTAGTCATTATAAAGGGTTAGGAAGTCAAACAAAAAAAGAAAAAATTAATTAATAGTAGTATGATGAATGCAGTGTAATTTAACCCTAGACAAAAACAAAGTCTTTATGAGTGTAAAAGTTTTTATTATTATTTGGAAGAAATTTATATATAATACAATTCTAAAATAAATATAAGTATTTAGTCTAAAGGAAAATTCTACATAATTAAGAAGTGAGGTTTTGTGGAAAAATGCAAAGATAAATAAATAAAAATTACACTTTAGTTGTTCAATAAAAGATAGAATGGATATTAATTGTGAATAAAATATAAATAATAAAAAAATTAAGAAAAAAATATATGAAGGGTACAATAGAATAAAATAAATTATTAATTAGGATAATTGAAAAAGAAATATTTGATTTAGCACTCAAAATAGTGTATGAAAAAGAAAAAAAATATAAATTCTTAAATTTAAATTTAATTATTATAAGAATAAATTAGTAGTATGTGATATAAAATAGGTTCTATATTAATAAGATTTATTTTATTTGTTTAGGTGAATCCTAAATTTAATCTACTTCCTTGCTATGTTCAACTTTTGTAGATAAAGAATTATGACCCTTAAATATTTTCTAAAATGTCATTTTTTTGTAAAGGTAAGTAAATGTTTGACCGTATGAAGAAATTTTTATATTGTGAAAAATATCACTTTTGTTATGTTCTAATATAATACAGGTTGCATTGTTAACCCTCATTGCCTAGTATACATAAAAGTATATATATGTATAAGTATGTAGTTGGAGTTAGGAATGTGGATTTGGATTTAAAGACTCAATTAAAAATATCTGACATGGAAAATGGACTCATAAATGATTGAAGAAGGAAAATGATGAATGCTACTATATAAAGGGGTGAGATTTTTAAATAAATAAAAATTGTATGGCATATAAAAATCCGGTTAATGTGACATCACATGCATGACATGGAAAATGGAAAATGGAATGGTTTGAAATTCTCAATATAGAGCGGATTAATCAACAACATTCTAGAAAAATTTTCAAAAAGAAAAAAGAAAAAAATTATATATCATTATATAGAAATATTTATCTGGCCTTTAGAAAACAAAGTTAATAGTTTAAAAATTGAAATTGAATAGTCAAAACTCATAATTATAATATTAGCATTTTTTTTTTCTATTATGAAGTTTGATCCTTTTTCAAAAAAAAAAAAAAACTATTTTTTGAGTCAATTAGTTAGTTAAATCAATATAATTATTGTATTTTTATGTGAGTCAAAGATATCACAATCAATATTATAGTAGTAGAGGAAATGCTATAAACTATATTAATTTACATCTATATTTTCTAAAAAAAATTATTAATAAATAATAATATTCTCAATTTTAAAATTTTAAACCGAGGTTAGAAATTCTAGCATTCTTGGGTGGTATAACATGAATGCGGTAGGAACTTCAATATTAAAAAACATATATTTGTTAATTTGATAGATCCTGTTAGATTGTAGTAGAAGATGGGTCATTTTATTTTTTCTATTTTTTCTTTTAAGTCATCTCAAATCTTTTTTTATTTATTTAGAGTCCATTTAGTGAGAAAATAAAGGTTAATCTTAAATGAGAAAAACACCCTAGAGGAGGGTGAATTGGTTTTTTTTTATTTATTTAAAAAAAAAGTCTTTTTAAACACAAAAAATTTAAGCACTAGAGAAGCAAATATAAAGAGATAGAGTTAGAGAAATCAAACTCATATTTTATAGTGGTTCGACACTTCTTTGCTTACATCCACTCTCCTCAATCTCCTAACCGAGTGAGAATTCCACTAACTTGAAGCTTCAACCAAGCTTCTAATCACCTTTACACTTGGATTTTGGCTCCAATGGGCTCTTACACAATATCTTCAAGTTCCAACTCACTTGAAGGCTTTAACACTCAATCAACGAAAATAAATCTCTCAACCTAGCTCAACAATAGCTCAAATACAACTTAAGGCTAGGATGAATCACAAAGGTACACTAAAGGATCTGCAAATGGGATTTCATGCACCAAAAAAAGAAATAAGAGCTTTTAAGGCAAGAATAAGTGGGTAGACAAATAGATGTAGGTATTCTCTTGCTCATAAATGAAGTGGAGCTCTCTATTTATAGGTTTCTAACATCAAGAGCCAAGAAAACCAAAAAGCAGCCTCAACAGGTTGAGTTGGGGGTTGACCGGTTCACTAGCCATTGGAGCATTTAATGCATGGCAGGTGATCATTACCTTTGATCGGCCCTCGACCAGACCTCGACTGATAAGGGAATGCTACTGGAAGAGAGAGAGAGTGCTTTTTGTACTCCTCAATCGGACCTTGACCAAGAAGAGGGAACCGGTCGACCGGTACCCTAAGTCAGTTGAGCCGGTTGGCCAATGCCTCGATTGGTTCACCATTTTTGGCTTGAAAACCTATCTTTTTATGTTTTTTTCTCTTCTAACACTTAGGCAAGGTCTTTAGGTAAAGTTATATGCCAATTTTGAAGTAATTTACCTAAGGTTCATTTGATAAAACTTGGGTTTTGATGAAATTGTAACTTTAAAGACTAAACCGTGTTTTTTGAAAGATGCATGAAATGATATGTAAAACCTAAGTGCACCCATGCATTCATTTTACATATGTTTCCTATAATTAAAAATCTTCCAAAGGTCTTGATCTTGCATCCATTTGGTTCTTTGAAGAATTTCCAAATTAACACCTAAAATTCTTTATAATTCAAATCAATTAGTAACTTAACCATGATTTGTTATCATCAAAACCTGATTAGGGGAACCCTTGGGCTAACAATCTCTCCCTTTTTTATGATGACAAACCTTGGTTATCTAGGAGAAGAAGAATCTCCCCCTCAAACCAATCATGGGTCAACAATCAAAATTTACAATGTTAAAAACCAAGATGATCAAAACATGCTAGAGAGAATTTGCAATAAGAAACAATGTAAGTCATGAAACATATAGGCATATTATATATAAGTCAAATGTATCACAATCCAATATGTATGATCCAAGTGATGATATGATAATGTAAGTACAATGATATGCATGTAAGTCTCGTATAGTCTCCTAGATCCTAAAATATCTCCCACTTTTGGCAACATAAAAAAGGAACAAAGGGGGTCTCTATGAAATCAAGGTTGAGGAAGTGGAGATGGAAACATAGAGCACAAGTAAGTCATCGTCTCCTCATGTTGACTCTCCAGGCAATCCTCAATGCGCTCAATCCTCTATTGGAGATGCTCAAACTGTAAGGTGAAGCCAACCTGATGTTGATCCATGCGATCCTCAAGATGCTCAAACCTCTACTAGAAATGCTCAAACTAAGAGTGAAGCCAGTCTAATATTGATCCATGCGATCCTCCATGGAGTAGAACTGAGTATCACTAACTACAGTAACCTCTTCCATGCGAATGCCTAGAGAGCTAATCTAAGCAGATAAATCCATTCAATGAGCATGTTCAGGATTGAGAGGTGCCTGAGAAGGTGGTATCTCAGTGTGAGGAGGCTTAGTAAATGACAAATGAGTAGATGGTCCCGCTATATAAGTCAGCTCAAACATCATCTACTCAGAAAAGGTAGCCTCAAACTAAACACCCTTTAACTGAATGGGAGGAATGTCAAGCTCGAGCTCTCTCTGCTGAAAGTCACTCTGAGGGTCTACTCCACCCTCCATCTCTCGTATCTCGGCCTCCTCCTCAACTCCGGGATGTGCATGTCCTTATCCCCGAGCTTGTGTAGGTGCTCTCTCTACTTTCCTAACCCAAGAACCATTGAGGGCCTTTTCAAACTTCATCTGCCCCATGGACTGATCATCATAAGTATCATAAGTGTTGGGGGCCTCAAAGTCTGTCTCTCTGCTCAAGTCAATGTTGGAATCCTTGAACACTCTAGTGAGGAAGCGGCCATAGGAGAGTATGTAGGTCGTGCTTTTGCAGCATGAGATCATGTGCATCATCATCAAGTACCGCAAGTAGATTCGTCTCCCAGTTAAAATAGAGTCAAGGAGGAATGCCTCATAATAAGAGACCTCATCTTCGTGTCTGCCCCATGGTAGAAGGATAGAACATATCATATAGTGTAGCACTCTGCTGATGACAGTCAAGTTGTGGGCTGAGGGTTTGCCTATCCCCTGGGCGTCTGGAATGCCACAAATCCTCTGAATGGCCTCTTTAGGCTCAAATCCTAGTACAGTGGGCCAAATCTTAGACTCGTACACTCTGAGTCCAACTAGAGCAATATCAAAAATGCAGTAAATGTTCTCCAATCCAGACGAATATCGACTCCTCTAACGATAGAAATGATAGGGTCACCCAAACCATAAGTCACCCACGAATAAAATGCTTGCACCAAAGTAAGGAAAATCGGCTCCAAAATAGTCACCATGGGTAGCCAACCCATCCTAGTGAAAATGGCCTTGAATCCGAAATGCTGAAGTTGGAGAAATCAATATTTCTTCCTAGAACTACTTGTCTCTAAGCAAAGTGTTGCTTGTACCATTAGTAGTCCTCCACGAAACTGAACAAGGAGGTGTCAAACCTTGCCTTTCGGCGTGCCTCCGGTTGAGACGGCTCAGATGGGCACTTGCCCTATGCCTTAGAAGTAGCCAACTCTTGTATAGGAACCATGAAAAAGAGTGAAACAATGGAGAAGGGGTTGATAGAAAGAGAAACACTCACAACTGAAGCCCTAGGCACATGAAAATGGAAAGAAAGTTAACCGTGACACATGGAAAAAAGAGAGGGCGGCCCAAATCCGAAACCTTGACCTCCAAACCTCCTAAAGATCCAATATAAAGCCTTCATTCTGCTGTAATGACCTCAAAAATCACTTATTGATAACTAAAACGATAGAGCTCTTGAAAAAACAGAGGAAAAATGTGAGAAAATGAAGCACAGGAGTCCCTTTAAAACCCTAATCCCAACGAACCAGTCAACTGCCTAGTCAACACGGTCAACGTTTTGACTTTTTAATTTTAGCACATTTTCTCGTTTTGTGATCCTCCCCTTGCCATTTTAGTTGAAATCCCCAATTTTTTTATGCCCAATGCCAAGGGAATTTTGATTTTTGATCGAAATTTGACCATTATCTAAGTATATGTCTATATGATGTATATGACATGAAATTTATGCAATTAGAAGGAATATTCATCAAGAATTCATTAGGCAATCATTAGATCATAAAGAAATCACCCCTAGTTGTCTTCTAATATCAACAAATTGTTCTTCACTTAGAGGTTTTGTAAAGATATCGACAAGTTGATCTTTTGTGCTTACAAATTCAAGTGTTATGTCACCCTTTTATGCATGAACTCTAAGAAAATGATGTTTAATCTCTATATGCTTAGTCCTAGAGTGTTGCATGGGATTTTTTTGATATACTTATGGCACTAGTATTATCACATTTAATAGGAACATGCTCAAAAGATAAATCAAAATCACTAAGTGTTTATTTCATCCAAAGGATTTGTGCACAACATAAACCGACTGCTATGTATTCGGCTTCCGCCATTGACAAAGCTACCGAATTTTGCTTCTTACTAACAATTGACAGTGAGTGTCCTAAGAAATGACAAGTGCCACAAGTGCTTTTTCTTTCAACCCACAATTGACAAAATCAACATCCGAAAAACCAATTAATTCAAAGTTATCACTCTTAGGATACCATAAGCCTATGTCCATTGTCATTTTCAAGTATTTGAGGATTCTTTTTACGACACTTAAGTGAGATTCTTTAGGACAAGATTGAAATCTAGCACACAAGCATACACTATACAGAATGTCAGGTCTACTAGTAGTCAAATATAACAAAGAACCTATCATGCTTCTATACATAGTAAAGTCAATGGATTTACCTTTCTCATCCTTATCAAGCTTGATGGATGAGCTCATTAGAGTCTTCATTGTTTTGACTTCTTCCATGTTGAACATTTTGAGAAGATCTCTTATATACTTTGCTTGATTGATGAAGGTTCCTTCCTTTAGTTGCTTGATTTGAAGTCTAAGGAAGAAGTTGAGTTCTCCCATCATGCTCATTTCAAACTCACTATGCATGCACTTAGAAAATTCTTCACAAAGAGAGACATTAGTAGCACCAAAAATGATATCATCAACATATATTTGAACTAAGAGCATATCCTTTTCTTTAGTTTTTATGAAAAGAGTTGTATCAATTTTTCCCATTTTAAAACCTTTTTTCAAAAGAAATCTACTCAATCTTTCATACCATTCTCTAGGTGCTTGTTTCAAACCATAAAGTGTCTTTTTAAGTTTAAAAACATGGTTAGGAAAATTGAAACTTTGAAAGTTGAGAGATTGTTCAACATATACTTCTTTATTTATAAAACCATTTAAAAAAGAACTTTTCACATCCATTTGATATAAAACAAAGTCTTTAAAACATGCAAAGGCAAATAGCATCCTAATGGCTTCCAACCTATCTACGGGGGCAAAGGTTTCTTCATAATTTATCCATTCTTCTTGATTAAAACTTTGGGCTACCAATATTGCTTTATTTCTAACAATTATGCTATTTTCATCCATTTTATTTCTAAAGACCCATCTAGTTCCAAAAATACTTTGATTTGAAGGTCTTGGTACTAATTCCCATACTAACTTTTTTCAAATTGATTTAACTCTTCTCGCATAGCAATCATCCAACTTTCATCATTTAAAGCATCATTTATATTTTTAAGCTCAATTTGAGAGATAAAAGCTAGATTATTGCAAATTTTTCTAAGTGATGATCTAGTTCTTACCTCACTAGATGGACTACCTATAATTTGATCTTGTGTGTGATTGATGACAAACTTCCATTATTTAGGAAGGTCAAGGCTTGATTCACCTTGCACTTGTTGAGGAGGGGGTAGTGCCAATGGTGATTCTTTTTTCTTGGGATCCTCTCCATTTTCTTCTTGTTGCCTTCTATCTTCAATTTGCAATCGTCCTATGAAGGTCTCTAAACCTAAATCATCATCAAAACTCTCTCTTTCTTGGAGAGAATTGTTAGATTCATAAAAAAATAATATGGATGAACTCCTCTACAACCATGGTTCTTTTGTTAAAAACTCTAAAAGCTTTACTTGAAGTTGAGTAACCAAGGAAAATTCCAACATCCAATTTTGCATAAAATTTTCCAAGATTGTCTTTGGTGTTTAATATAAAAAATTTGCATCCAAAGACTTTGAAATAGATAATGTTGGGTTTCTTGTTTTTCCAAAGCTCATAGGGAGTTTTCTTAAGAATGGCCCTCAATAATATTCTATTTAAAACATAACAAGACCGTTTTGGCCCAAAAATATTTTGGTAAGTTGTTTTCATTTAACATGGTTCTTGCCATCTCTTGAAGAGTTCTATATTTCCTTTCAACTACCCCATTTTGTTGAGGAGTTCTAGGAACCGAAAAATTGTGGTCAATTCCATGTTCATTGCAATATTCTTCAAAATCAATATTTTCAAATTCTCTCCCATGATCACTTCTTACACAAGTAATTATAAAACTTTTTTCATTTTGAACCTTATTGCAAAACTTTGAAAACTCATAAAAGGCTTCATTATTTTTACTTAAAAACAAGACCCATGTGTATCTAGAGATGTCATCCACAATAACATATGCATAAGATTTTTCTCCAAGACTTAGTGTCCTAGAGGGACCAAATAAATCCATATGCAACAACTTAAGTCGCGTAGATGTGCAAATGGAGTTTTTGTTTTTGAAAGAGTTTTTGATTTGCTTTTCCACTTGACAAGCTTCACAAACTTTATCTTTTTGAAAATTTATTTTGGGAAGGCCTCTAACAATTTCATCTTTGTTAAGTTATGAAATGAGGTCCATGTTAGCATGTCCCAACCTCCTATGCCACAACCAACTTTGATCATGCATGCTTGAAAAACATCTATCATGGTCATCATATTTTGAAATATTTATAGTGTAAACATTATCACATCTATGGCCCATGAAGATGGTTTTATCATTTTGAATATCCTTGATGATTCAATGAGATGCTTCAAAAATCACTTTAAAACCTTTGTCACAAAGTTGACTAGTGCTTAAAAGATTATGTTTTAAACCATTTACTAATAAAACACTTTCAATAAGAGAGCATGTGCCATTACTAATGTTGCCTTGACCAATGATCTTTCCTTTTGCATTGTCTCTAAAGGTAATATATCCTCCATTTTTCTTTGTAAGGAAAGCAAACTTGGATTCATCTCTGGTCATGTGTCTTGAGCATCCACTATCCAAGAACCACTTATCCTTCTTTGAACCTTACAACATAAAACTCAAGTTGATTTAGGTACCCATATCTTTTTGGGTCCTTGAGGGTTAGTGACCTTGGATTTTTCAATCCAAATCTCTTTAGCTTTTGCATTTGAATTATTTTGAGAGCCATTTCTTAAAGGACATGTAATACTAATGTGCCCTCATCTTCCACAAAAGTTGCAAGTAATGGAAGGACTTGCACTTGTGGATTCCTTTATAAAATAGTTTTTAAAATACTTTTGATTTTTGAATATTGAATCCAAGCTCTTGTATGTCAAAAACACATTTTTTGGCTAGCTAGAATCATTTCAAAAGATTTTTGTCCATAAAAAAATATTGAAAGAAAGGAGATCAACCATTCATTTTTCTTTCTTAAAATCTCATTTTCTTTTTCAAGATGAGTTTTAGAAATTTCAACATTTGAAAATTTTTCTTTTACTTCTCCAAGCTTTTTTTCAAGTTGTTGAACTTTATTTTTAAGAGAAATATTTTTCAAACTAAGTTTTTCAAAATCATGATACAACTCTTCAAAAGCATCATGTATGTCTTCATCACTAAGGTTAGAGTTTACCTCATCAAGTTCATCTATTGCCATGAAGCACATGTTTGCCACTTCTTTCTCCTTTTCTTCTTCGGAGGATTCTTCACTTTCACTCCAAGTGGCCATCATTGCCTTATTCTTTCTCCTCTTGGCTTCACTTTTATAGATAGGATGATCATATTTAATGTGCCCAGTTTCTTGCACTTGAAACACACCAAGTCTCTTTTCTCTTCCCATCTCTCCTAGTCACCATGAAATGAAGATTCCTTTTTAGAAAGGTCTCTTCTAGAAGTGAACCTTCTTCCTCTAAACTTTTCACCTCTCATGAATTTGTTGAACTTTCTTGTGATGAGGGCTAAATATTCATCTTCTTCACTTTGTTTTTCTTCTTCAACTTCTTCTTCTTCCTTAGTTGTAGCTTTGAGAGTTATGCTCTTCTTCTTTTTGTCTTCACTTTCTTGTTGTTTCTTTGCCAAATTGATCTCATATGTCATCAATGACCCTATGAGCTTCTCCAAAGGTAGCTTGGTCAAGTCTTTGGCTTCTTGAATTGCGATGACCTTTGTATGCCACTTTGATGGAAGTGACCTCAAGATCTTCATCCCCTTTTCAGATTCCTTGTAGTCTTTCCCAAGGCTTCAAGACCATTGACAAGGTCGGTGAACCAAGTGATCATCTCAACAATAGTCTCATTATCTTTCATAAAAAACAATTCATAGTTATGAACAAGTAAATTGATTTTTGACTCTTTCACTTGATTTGTTCATTCATGAGTTATTTTAAGCAATCTCCAAATTTCTTTATTTGATTTGCATTGACATATTCTATTATATTCATTTCTATTCATAAAGCATTGCAAAGTATAAACTACCTTAGCATTTAATTGAAATTTTTTTCTGTCATGCTCATCCCATTCTTGCTTGGTTTTGGAACCATGACTCCATCAACTAGTTTTGAAGGAAAAGTTGGTTCATTTTCAATGACGTTCCATATGTATAAATCGGTTGATTGTAAAAACCAAGTCATTTTAGTTTTTCAATAGGGATAACCGGTTCCTGTAAAAAATGGAAGTCTATTTTTTTCAAAACTTTCAATGTGATATGAGTTTGATGGATTAGCCATTTCCTCTTAGACAATTAAGTCTTAAAAAAGAGGCCTACCTCTGATACCAATTGAGAAAATAAAGGCTAATCTTAAATGAGAAAAACACCCAAGAGGGGGATGAATTGGTTTTTAAAAAAATTCTTTTTAAACACAACAAATTGCATAAGAGAAGCAAATATAAAGAGATAGAGTTATAGAAATCAAACTCAGATTTTATAGTGGTTTGGAACTTCCTTGCCTACATCCACTCTCCTCAAGTTCCTAACCGAGTGAGGGTTTCACTAACTTAAAGCTTCAACCAAGCTTCTAATCACCTTTACGCTTGGATTCCGACTCTAATGGGCTTACACAATCTCTTCAAGTTTCAACTCACTTGAAGGCTTTAACACTCAATCAACAAGAATAAATCTCTCAACCTAGCTCAACAATAGCTTAAATACAACTTAAGGCCAGAATGAATCACAAAGGTGTACTAAAGGATATGCAAATGAGATTTAATGCACTAAGAAAAAAAATGAGAGCTTTTAAGGCAAGAACAAGTGGGTAGACAAATAAATGCAGGTGTTATGATCCTCATAAATGAAGTGGAGCTCTCTAATTATAGGTTTCTAACCTCGAGAGCCAAGAAAACCAAAAAACAACCTCAATCAATCGAGTTGGGGGTCAACCGGTTCACTAGTCGTTTGAGCATTTAATGCATGGTAGGTGACCGTTACCTTTGACTGGCCCTCGATCGAACCTCGATCGGAGGTCGACCGGGAAGGCAAACACCTCAACCAAGAAGGAAAGACTACTGGAAAAAAGGGAGAGTGCTTTTTGCACTCCTTGACAGGACCCCGACCGGGAAGAGGGAATTGGTTGACCGGTGCCCCTAGCCGGTTGAGCCGATTGGCTAGTGCCTCAACCGATTCACCATTTTTGGCCCGAAAACCTATCTTTTTCTATTATTTTCTCTTCTAACACTTAGGCAAGGTCTTTAGGTAAAGTTATATGCCAATTTTGAAGTAATTTTCCTAAGGTTCATTTGATAAAACTTAGGTTTTGATGAAATTGTAACTTTAAATAATAAACTGAGTTTTTTGAAAGATGCGTGAAATGATATGTAAAACCTCAGTGCACCCATGCATTCATCTTACATATGTTTCCTATGATTAAAAATCTTCCAAAGGTCTTGATTTTGCATCCATTTGGTTCTTTGATAAATTTCCAATTAACACCTGAAATTCTTTATAATTAAAACCAATTAGTAACTTAACCATGATTTGTTATCATCAAAACCTAATTAGGAGAACCCTTGGGCTAACAAATAGTAATTCTTGGAATATCTTTTAACCTAAAAAATATTTCTGAAAAAAAAAATAGATATTTAATAAATTTTAGGAAACAGTTTTAAAAATCTAAAAAATTACTTATAGTATTTTTATTATTATTATTTTTTTGGAGAAATATTTCTCTTAAAAATACTTGAAGAGAAAACATTTTTATTAAAAATACTTCAAATAAAACGCTATCAAACGCACTTTCAATTACTTATTTACTATGAAATTCTTTTTCCATTTTATTTCAAATTCAATAATGTCTAATATTTTTTTTTAGTATTATTTTATTTCAAAATCACTAAAATCTAATATAATTTTTATAAATATTATTAAAAAGAATTAAAAACCATCCAAATATTTGTAAAATCAATTGTTCTTTCATTAATTATAAAGCCTTACATTTATAATCTCATTAATTTTTTCTACCCGCCTTATATTTTCATTTTCATTTTCTCTATAATTTTTTTTTCAATGTTTATTTTTCTTCTTTCGTTAAATAGCTATGGTGGAGCATGCAAAGTACCTAGGATTTGGATAAATTTTTCTTTGCTATGATCTCTAAGTGTCCCATTTTATATGGCGTTACACTATTTCAACAAAGACTCACAAATATAGTACTTTATGAGTCCAAGCCTATTTCAATCATTCACCCCAAATATTTAAGTTTATTTTAAATCATTTATTTTAACAATTGAGTTGACCAAGTTATTCTAAATTATTCCTAAATATTAACATCTGAAACCTCTGCATAATCAAGTGGCAATTTGGTAAGTCTTTGACTTGGGCAACCCACTAACTTAAATTCAAACAAAAATAAAATATGCCATGCCTATGAGACCCCCTCTGCAAGGTTGTTCTATAATCCTCCACTCTCTCACGACCATTTGGGTGGGCAACCCATTTGGGAGGCCACATTTCGCCGTATGGCCCAATGACCCAAAGGCCAAAGTGGTTGATCTGTCCCAAAGTAGGTTAGACGGATTAATCCTACACAGATACAGCAAAACTAACGCTTGATTAACTATCACACATTTACTCACCCATTAATGTGCAGATTGCGCACCAGACACACTCTATATTAAATACAGTCGTTACTAGAAAACATTCCATCCTCAGTGGCTAATCATGGTAAGACAATCATTATATATCAATAGTCAATGCCATAAAATCGTGCAATCAAACGTAGTTAAGGTGCTCTTAAGACACTTGAAAAAGTGTTACACTGCAATAGGTATAAATAACCATGCACACTTTACAAATGGTATGCACTTTCTTTTTGCAAAATTCCTTTACTTGCTTCAACCACTTATTGACTTTAGCTTCGAAGAGGTGTGCCCAAACAAACCATCCGAACAGTATTTTGTGTAAGGACTATAGTCGCCTACATCTTGAGAGACTTAAATGAAATTGTTAGTCATTTCTTTCAACCAACTCTTAGCAACTAAACGAAACCACTCACTCGGGTCATGTAACAACATTGGCGCCGTCTATGGGAACGATGCAAAAAGTATACTAGCACGATGACTAATATGTTTAATGCATCCCAGTCAGCCACTGTGGCCGACCAATTCCAGGCTTGGCAAGCCAGAATGGAAAGTAAGCAAGAAGAAAATGAGCGTCGTATGCAGTCACTGATCCAACAAGCTGAGTAGTTGAGATAGAAAAATCAGGAGTTGTGAGTTCAGATGGTCGAGGGGCATCGCTCGTAAAGCCATCACACCCCTCCTTAGTAGACCAACCCTAACTGGAGTCGTAGCCAGATAACATGATCATCCTGACAGCCTATAGAGGAGTCTCACCATATGCATGAGAAAAACTTTTCCTTTAATCGCTCTCCTAACTGGCCCGAATAGGCTTATGCCTTAATTGACCAGTCTCACCCTAACAAGGCCACTAGTTCCAGTAGAGGAAAGTGGGAAAAGGGATAGCGATAGGGTTTTCGCCTATCCGATGCCATGAAGGCCCACTCAAGGCCCCAAAACCAACGAGCCCAGGCACTCCCGCGCATATTTGATACCTTGGAGGCTCGGTCAAGCCAATCGAAATAGGAAACATCACCAATCTTCCAACCTCCACACGCGGAGTTGCCAGTAGTGTTTGAGCCCATAGGAAAGGCACCCCTCGGCTTTATCAGTTGACGGTTGGATGATATGCTCTCCACGTTGTTCGACCATCATATCATAAGCTACGAGCCTCCCAAAGGGTTCATGGTGCCCAAGTTCACTATGTACAATAGTACAAGTGACCTATTTGATCATCCGCTGCACTATCAACAATTGATGACATTGGACATTGGGAATGGTGTACTATTCTGCAAGGTCTTTTCTACCAACCTCCATGGTTGGACCTTGTCGTGGTTTCACCACCTCCCTTAAATCTCTATCAATTTGTTTCACGATGTTTTTGAGGCATTTGTCAACCACTACTTATGTTCTGCTTGTAAAAAGCATAATATAAGCACCTTGTATAACATTAAGATTCAAGAGAACGAATCGTTGAGGGACTTCATGAAGCAGTTCGACCAGACGATACTTCAGGTTAAGTCCTACAATATGGATGACATCCTCCAGATCTTCAAACGGAGCATAAGGACAGACACTCTGTTCTTTGAATCCCTTACCAAAAAACCCCTCGCCTTAATGGACAATTTGTTCAGGTGGGCGAATAAGTATGCTATGCTCGAGGATGATGTTTTAGCAGTTTCTTAGCAAGTTTTGGTTACGAACCGACCAACAAAAAATAGTAATATTGGAAGCTCAAAGCCCTCGAACAATTAGTTCAGACAAGAGGGATGAAAGTAGGATGAATGGGAATAGCAGCCCCTCAGACTCACCTCGTTGACCATCTCTTATGAGTAGCTCATTCCGTTGTTTCAAGAATTGCCTAAATTTAGATGACCAGAGTTGATCAAGACTGATCTAACCAAGTGAGACCAGAAGTGACAATGCTTCTACCATAAGGAGCATGGACATACCACAGAGTAGTGCAAAAATCTACACTACCTAGTAGAAGAACTCGTTAAGGCAAGACACCTAAAGCAATATGTCTGTGCCCTTGGCGGACGAGAGGAAGCAGAGGTAACCGAATGGGCCCCTCCATCTCCTATAGCACCTAGAGCGGTCATCAACTATATACACAAAGGGCTAGTAGATGACAAATACCACTCCAAAAGGTAGAGGCGAAGGCTAGTTCACACAACTTTTGTAAGAGAGAGAGTACATACCGTTCAGTGCACGTTCACTGATGAAAGTGTCTGGTCGATAGACAAGGCCATTACTTTCCCTCTCATTGACTCAAATTGGGTAATCTTGCCGTACGAGGACACCCTGGTCTTAACACTTGGAGTCGGTGGTTTTGATGTACACATAATTCTAATCAATCTAGGAAGCTCTACCAACCTCTTGTAAATATCAACCTATAGGCAAATGGGGTACTCCATTTTTGCTTTAGAAAATCTCGGCCACATCTTGATTAGCTTTAACGGAGCATCAACAGTCTCCGTGGGTGACGTCATTCTTCTTGTCCAAGCCAACTTGGTCACCTTAAATGTCCGATTCTTAGTAGTAGAGGATTAATCGCCTTACAACCCCATTATGAGATAGGTATAGCTGATGAAAGTCATCCCATCTACATATCATCAAATGTTGAATTACTTTATTGAAGCTGGGCAAGTGGATTTACTTGGCAGCCAATTGGTTGTCTGACAATGCTACTAGGTGACTATAGAAGTCAGGCAAACAAACCCAGTTAGAGATGAACCTAAGTCATCAAGTGTAAAGAGCCAATAGCAATTACAACAACAGGCAGAGAGAGATCCATCGACTATTGATCCTCTGCTACCCTTAACCTTATCAGATGAAGAAATTCGTATGACAAGTGCTAGTTCTTTAATAACGATAAAGAAGCGTAGCCACCTAGAAGCCTTGTTCTACCAAAATGCAGATATCTTTGCCTGGACCCATTCAGATATGCTAGGAATTGATCCTTCTATGACTACTCATAAAATGAATATTCTCCCGAACATGTGTCTTGTGAGATAGAAAGTCTGAAGCTTCCACTTAGATCGCCAAAAGGTAATCTAAACGAAAATTGATAAGTTATTGATTATTGGTTTTATCTAGGAAGTCACCTATCCAGATTGGTTGGCCAATGTTGTCATGGTTCCAAAGAATTGAGGAACCTGGTGAGTGTGCATGGACTATACAAACTTAAACGATGTTTGCCCAAATGATAGCTTCTCTTTGCCCCGAATTGATCAGATTGTTGATTCTATGTCTGGGAATGTAATGCTCTCTTTCCTAGATGTTTTCTCTAGTTACCACCAAATTCCCATGTTCCATCATGATCAAGAAAAAATGGCCTTCATCCCCTCTCATGGATTATACTGCTATAACATCATGAGACAAAAAGCCTAGCCACTCATTCTCTGAGGAAACATCCTCAGAGCTTGTTTGGCTAGTAAGAAAAATACAATCAAAACGAGAAGGTAAGGCAGAACAAAGCTCTGTATTTTACTTCCTTCAAAACTATATAAAAATTGTCTCTAAGAACAAGCTCCCGATCATGTGTAATGAAAATTACAAAACAATATATATATATATGAGGTTATTCACCCTTTGTTCTTACTTATTAACTAAGGAATCCTATGATTGGTGGATTACAAGGAGAAAATGGGGATTTAAACAACAAATATCTGAAGAAAAAATCTGAAAGTGTCGGTCGCAAATATCTGGAAGCACTCAGGAGGATTTCGCAGGCATGCAAGATGGCTATGAAATTTCGCAAGCTGGAGGTCTCCATTTCGCAGCCATTCTCTTGTGATTTCGCAGCCTACGAAATTGGCCTTCAGCTTGGTGTGATTGGCTTCCAATGGTTATAACTTCTTCCTTTCAATTCCGATTCATGCACCGTTTGAAGCATTGGATTGATGACTTCCCGAACTTTGAAACTACATATAGTATGCATGAAATGGACTCTAGGAAGTGCTCCAAATGTGTCCAACAGTTGCTATCCTCTTGAATTCTTCATGTTAGATTTCTCTCTTTGCTTTCCCTCCTTGCATTCATGATTTGCTTATGGAAAAGGACTATAAAGCTTCAAAGCTTAGGCTTTTCATGTTAATGAGCTTCCAATTGCTTTGCCATGGATTCCATAGAACTCTTCTCAATCTCGAATTGCTTTGGTGATAAAAAATACTATCAAAAACACCAAAACTTACACAAATTTGATTAGAAATGATTGCAAAGGTCCTTAATATGCTAATTGAGTTAAAAGTAATAACTACTACTCAAAAGTGTTTAAAAGAGTTAATTACAAGCTACAAAATAACACTTTTTGAGTAGTAATCACTCTCCCCAACCGACATATTGCTAGTCCCTTAGCAATAAAGGAGAGAAAAAGTAAAATAAACAGTAATATACTTTACAAAATCATGCTGATCACTTCAAAAAATTTTAAGCGACATGACGATCAAACTCTCACATGGAACATTAAAGATATAAAACTCAAATTTCAACAAGAGTTATCAAATACTTTACCTAATCACAATTCATAAAGAGAAGACATTATGCAAATTGAAGCTTTAAAATAATTTCCACTTCAAAAGGACCAAATCTTACTCTTCCACAAAAATCTAAGGTGGTGTTTGTTTTTTGGCTGAATAGAAAAAGCCAAATATTTTGGCTTTTTCTATTCAGCTAAAAGTAACATGTTGACATCATCCAACATAGTTAAAATTAACTTGTTATCAATAAGTTCAATTTAATTATATTGGATGATGTCAACAGGTTACTTTTAGCTGAATAGAAAAAACCAAATATTTTAACTTTTTCTTTTCAGCCAAAAAACAAACATCACCTAAGTGTTACTTGATAGCTTCCGAATATAGTATGCTGAACTAATCTCTCCCCCCAACCTAGTTCTTTTTTCAACACTTAGCAAACTGACAAAATTTAATAGGCTAAGAACACATCCCTTTTATTTCACACTTTTTTTTTTTCTTGTAGGAGTACAAAGCTTAAAGGTATTTTTTTGTAAATTGTCCATGTAACGGGGGTCCATTGATGACTCCCAACTAATTAAGATTTAGGGCATCAAGCTTTAAGGATCTTTCAACCACTAACTCCTCGGATTTTACCCCAGACTTTTGAGAATGAATTTCATACCCAAGCACCTACAGTACGTTAAACTCCACCTTGAAATGAAAAGGCACCAATTCAGCTTTGAATTAATATCAATTGTGGAGTGAAAACTCATCCCAGTGAACGACCCTAGAGCCACTATGCTATGTGATTCGCGGATGTAAATCCAGTCGGGTCATTTAATCAAAAACATTTATAAAACCTATGACCTCTTACTAGTGTAGCAAAGCTACTATAGTATAGTGGCTCTAGGGTCGAACTCTGGGATGGGTTTTCATTCTACCAGTGATATACTCATGATTAGGAATTGAATTTAATGATTTCCTTTATCAAAAACTTAGAGTTTAAAAGAAAATAAAATTTGTTTTGAAAGTGTTTGAAACTAAATTAACATAAACTAATTAAAAATGGAAGAAAGAAAGTCTCCCGGAGCTCAGGATTGCTAGGATCAAGTTTAGAATGGAAAGTGGAAAATTCCGGATTTTTCTCCTCGCATTGGGGATTTAACCTATAGTTATTTCCCGAACCGGTATAGGTTTAACAATGAAGATTTAATCCATAAAAATCAATAGAAATGGTAGTCAAGGTCCATTAATGGCTTTAGACACTATGGGTCTTCACCTTGAACCACTTTCCAATGGCTCGTACATGATAACTAATGGACTGATATGGATCTAGCAATAAGCATCCACAGAGACCTGAAGCTTACCATGTATTGGCCATTCAAAGTGATTCTAAGGGATTTAAAGCAAAACTTTGGATTTAAAAGCCATTTATGAACTTCAACTACCTGTATTTAAGGCACGAGCGTTTTCCACCTTGCATCTGGACTTTTCACCTAGCTTCCATCACTCCAAGAAACCAAAAGTTTAGCCTCTCATCCTCTGAGAAAACATCCTCAGAGGTTGTTTGGCTTCCAAGAAAAAGAAAATAGTAAAGAGAAAAGGGAAAACGAGAAAGCTCTGTATATTTTTCTAAGTGTAAAACATAACACGCGTGATATATCCAAGAGGTGATTTCCACCCCTTATATAGTTTTTACAAAAGCAAAGCTTGTGATTGGCTTGTTACAAGGAGAAGAAAGGAAATTACATCAAAAAATACAAAAGAAAATATCTAAAGTGGAGTCGGCAAAAACAGAGGAAAATTCGCACCACGCATGGGGTGTGCGAATTTTCGCACACCTGAGGGGGGTGTGCGAGTTTCGCACACCATTCGCACACCTGGAGCAGTTGTCTTCCGAAGGCCATATCGTCCTCGTTTCAGCTCCAAATTGTACACGGTTTGAAGCGTTGGATTCTTGACTTCCTGAGCTTTGAAATGGTATATAGCATGTAAAAAATGGACTTCGGAAAGTGCTCCAAAAGTACCAAAGAAGACTGCAGCTGCTGTCCTCTATTTTCCTCCTTGCTTCTCTTTGCTTCTCTTTGGTTTTCTTTGCTTTTCTCCTTTGGATGGCTTGTCTTAATGATCTAAAAAGATGTCAAAAACACTAAAACTAGCCACAAATATGATTAGGAGTCATTGCTAGGTCCTTAACATGCCAATTGGAATAAAGATGAAGAATTACTACACAAAAGTGCTTAAAACATAATGACTTAAAGGTGTAAAATAGCACTTTTTGGGTAGTAATCACTCCCCCCAATTGACACATTGCTAGTCCCTGAGCAATGAAGGAGAGAAAAAGAAAGAAAAATAGATAATAAAATAATTTACAAAATCATGCTGATCACTCCAAAAAATAATCAAGTGGCATGATTGGATCAAACTCTCACATGGCAAGTCAAGGATATAAAACTCAATCATCAACAAGAGTTATCAAATAACTTACCTATCACAACTTGCAAAGAGCGGGCATTATGCAAATTTGAGTATCAAAATAATTTCCACTCCCAACGGATCAATTCTTAATCTTCCACAAAAATCTAAGTGTTAAGGTGCTTAGTTTCCAGTTATAGTATGTCAAACTATATTCTCCCCCCTAACTAAGGTTTTTCTCTAACTTTAGCAACACTAACTCATATATAAACGGCTAAGAACGCACTTTTTTTTTTTTTTTTTTAAAGGGACTCCACCCATCCACCCATGTAACGAGTAGTGAGGTCGGTGACTCCCAACCAGTAAAGGCTTAGGGCACCAGGCTTTAAAGATTTTCACCATATACCCCTCGGACCTTGCTCGGGTTTCAAATCAAGTGAAGCAAAAATTATTCATAAGACACATTGGCCTTTTATAAGGTGTCCCAACACTAATAGAATGAAGTCAATGGCACCAAGTCGAAAATTTCCTAAGTTTAGGGGGGTGAGAAAGTTTTCCATCTTATAACTGGAATCTAATGTGTTCAGTGTGTGAAAAGATTAGAGTGGAAGACTTAAGATTGAAATCAAAAGGATCTTCAACAATTTATCAACTTTAATAAGCATAATACAAACTCTGAGACTATGGCAATAAGATAAGAATTTAATTTCTCCCATTTACTTTTGAGAATTTATCTTTGAGAAAACAAAGAGAGTTTGCAAAAAAAAATTTGTTAGCAAAATAACTTAACCAAAAATTCAACAAATTGCTTCCTCAACTCTCCCCCCAACTAGGATGAACATTGTCCCCAATGTTCCAAAAGCAAGAGATAATAAAAGGGAGGAAGTGATACCTCCTGATAGTAAGGGAGTCTGAATGAACAAGAAAAACCACATGTTGCATAAGAAAAGAAAAATCATAAGATTGATGAATAGAGGAAATAAAATGGAATAGCTAAAATACACAAAAAAGAAGATGTCTATATAAACTGAGAGAGTACAATATACAAGATAAACATGAAATACATCCAATCCCAGTATAAAAGTGGTCCAAAATATATAAGACATCCAAAAACGTAGCATATAGATACAAAAAAGGGAGAGGAGTGATCGTATGATCAAGTAGTAGGCTCCTCTGGTGGATAGGAGGGGTCCTCCGCTGCAACTGTGGAAGGAACCGCTACAGGTAGAGCTGGTGGTGAAAGACCGAGGTGGTGCTGAATCTCACGGAGAATGAGAATCTGCTGGTCCTGCTGAAGCTGGAAGTGGTCCATCCGCTCCATAATGGCCGTCTGAGTAGTGGTCAAAGTCTGGAAAGAAGCGAGCAAGGCACGATACTCTGGACCAGGGATAGTAATGGGCGGCTCTGATGTAGGAGGAACAACAGGTGGGGCATCAGATGATGCTGCCTCCGGTACTGGCTGTGGAGGGTCTGAAGTGGACGGAGCAGGAGGGACTCCCCTTGGCTCGGGAAGTTCTGGGGACTGGCGATGGAGCCATATCTGAGTCCATTGGTCAAGAGAGAAGCTCTCTCGACAATGGCGGCGGGGCTCTGAACGAGAGTCTGCAGGAAAACCCATATGCGCCAAAACATGGCATAGCAGCCGAGGGAAAAGTAAAGGCATGGAGTCTGCCCTCGCAAGACGCCACGTATGCACCTTCTCCTCAAAATGGAGGAGAGCGGCCATAATCAAATGATGGGGGCCAAAATAGTAGCCCTCAGAGATACGGAATAATGCCTCTATAATGGCCCCTCGTCTCTGCACTTTATGCTGAAGAGGAAAAAGATTGGCGCGAAGCACCACATCAACTAGGAGCATCTCTGGGGGAAGCTCTCTCCTCAAAATGGTCCTCTGGGAAGATGTCCCTCGAGATAGGATACGAACCATGTCCCACTCAGAAAGTGGGGCCCAGCGTCTAAATGTAGAAGGATCTGCTGGTGCAAAAGGGATATGGAAGGCATCGGCAATCTGTCTAACCCCCAAAATACCCTGGCGTCCATCAATGGTAAAAAGGATCGAGGCTGGTACCGGGACGCCACGAGTAGTCATAGACTGGTAAAAGTCTAAAGCTACTCGAGGATAAAAGAACTAGGGCAGAGTCATAAAGGGTATAAGATGGTACCTCTCAAGTAGGTGGTGAATCCCGCAACTCAGGCTGTTGTCGCATAAGAGAGTGATCGAAATATGCCTCGACATGAAAGTCTCTTGATCGGCAATCGGAGTTGCCTTCAATGGGCAAGCTGGGTCTAGGGCGCCTGGCGGAAGAAGGCTGAGACTGTGAATGCCGAGGTGCTCTGGATGACTCTCCTGGCTCTAAAGTCTTGGCTTTCTTTGTAGGAGGACTCCGAGGTGGAATTTGTGGAGGGGCCACAGACATGGCAGATGCTCTCCTCGTATGGTATCTGCTCTGAGGGGCAGAATCAGGTAAATGTGAGGGTGCATCTAGTGGGGCCCGCACAGGGGCGGCTCTCTGACTGCTCTGGGGAGCTGTGGTAGATCCTCCTCGGGTCTTAGGCATGATGAAGCGATGAAATGAGGCTCAGAGGTTTTGGGATTAGGGAAGGTAGGGATGGAAAAGCTGAAATTTTCGCACAAGGGGGGGGGGGGGGGGGGGGTGTGCGAGTTTCGCACACCTCAAGGGGGTGTGCGAAATTTTCGCATAGGGTACTATTCACCCGCGCGTTTGAAGAATTGTGGCTTGTTTGAGATGGTGAAAATTTGTGGCCTTTGAGGGTGGGAAAAGCTGGCTTAGGTATGAAAAAGATTTGTCATGGTGAATAGGCTTGGAAATTGGAGCTTTTCAAGAGGAAAATTGAAGATTGGGAGCTCCCATGGCCGGCGGCAATGGGTTTCTTATGAAGAAACCATGGCTTGAATGCTTATGGTTTAGGCTTTGGTTTGGTAAGAACAAGGTTGGGATTGGATTGTGGATGGATTTAGAGGGTTGGGTGAAGATTTGAAAGGATTTTGATGGTGGAAGGAGGTGAAATTGCCGAAAATGGGAAGTGGTGAATAGTGAATGCGCGGCTATGGAATGGAGCTATGGAGATGGGCTGCCATGGTGGTGTTGATGATGAGGAATGATGAAGAAGAGGGGCTTTATGGATGGAAATGGGTGATCGGAATAGAGGTTTTGAGAGAATTGAAGAAGAAGCTAAGACTTTGAAGTGGAGAACATAGTTTTTAAAGAGAAAAATGAATTTCGCACGGGGGAAAATGGTGTGCGAAATTTTCGCATACCTGTGATTCTCCAAGACAGAGAGCATGGTTTTGAAAATTGGCGCAAAAAACGAATTCGCACAGGGTTCGCACAAGGTTCGCATTCCTATGAAATTCGCACAAGGAACCGAGAGCATGCAATTTTTGAAAAGTGGTGCAAAAGCAAATTCGTACAGGGTAAGTGGTGTGCGAATTTTGCTGAGTCTTGTCTTTTCTCCCCTGTTTTCCCTTATTTTCACCAAGACTTCATTCTTCAAGCCTTCCTACCTACATGTTAACACAAAAAATAGAAATCAAACCATATTAGAATGAAATTAAAGTCAAAAATAGAAATCAAAACATGCATAAACACAAGAAAACATTAGATTAAACTAAAATCAACTTAAAAGAGAACAAAAAGAGGATGAACTTTTTAGTCTTTGGAGAGACTAAGTTCAACCATGAACCAAGTGTTTTCATGTTGGAGGTGGATCAAGGAGGATGAATTCCTCCTTGTCTCGGGAAAAAGATTCGATATAGGGCTTGAGACGATGCCCATTAACTTTGAAAGTTCGAGTGCTATTGAAGTTGAGTAGTTCCACTACTCCATTTGGTTGCACTTCATGAATTATGAAAGGACCCGTCCATCTTGATTTCAATTTTCCCGGAAAAAGATGAAGCTTAGAGTCATAAAGCAAGACTCTTTGCCCCTTGCCAAATTCTTCTGATTTACCAATTGATCATGCCATTTCTTCAACCTCTCCTTTGCAATTTTTGAATTGAGGTAAGCATCATTCCTCATTTCCTCCAATTCATTCAAATCCAAACATCTTTTCAACCCGGCTCTTGTCAAATCCATGTTGAGTTTTTTGATTGCCCACCATGCTTTGTATTCAATCTCCACTGGAAGATGGCACGCTTTGCCATAAACAAGGCGATAAGGAGACATTCCAAGAATGGTCTTGTAAGCGGTCCTATACTCCCATAAGGAATCTAGGAGCTTAATAGACCAATCCTTCCTATTCACATTCACCACCTTCATTAATATATTCTTGATCTCCCGGTTGGCTAACTCAACTTGGCCACTTGTTTGAGGGTGATAAGGTGTAGCTACCTTGTGCTTAACCCCATATTTGGCTAGAAGAGTCTCAAAAGGTTTATTGCAAAAGTGGGTTCCTCCATCACTTATAATGGCCTTAGGCACTCCAAATCTTGCAAAGATGTTGTCCTTGAGGAATTTAAGAACCACCCTATGATCATTGCTCCTACATGGGATTGCTTTAACCCACTTAGAGACATAATCCACTCCCACCAAAATGTAGGAATGTCCAAATGACATTGGAAATGGTCCCATGAAGTCTATCCCCCAAACATCAAAGACATCCACTATCAAAATGGGGTTCAAGGGCATCATATTTCGGCGTGTAAGCTTACCAAGCCTTTGACACCGATCACATCCCTTGCACATAGAGTGGGCATCCTTGAAAAGAGAGGGCCACCAAAACCCTGATTGGATCACTTTCATAGCTGTTTTCTGGGAGGCAAAATGACCTCCACATGCACTATCATGGCAATGGGAAAGAATTCCTGATTGCTCTTGTTCAGGAACACATTTCCTTATGATTTGATCCGCACAATATTTGAAGAGAAAAGGCTCCTCCCAATAATAGGCATGGATCTTAGCAAAGAAATGCCTCTTGTCTTGGGCACTCCACTCGCTTGGAACTTCCCCAGTAACCAAGTAATTTGCAATGTGAGAATACCAAGGAGCTACATCTATTGACATGAGAAACTCCTCAGGGAAGTCATCATTGATAGGCAGACCATGTGAGTCATGTGCTATCACAAGTCTTGACAAATGGTCAGCTACCACATTTTCTACTCCCTTTTTATCCCGGATTTGGAGATTGAATTCTTGGAGCAAAAGGATCCATCTTATCAATCTTGCCTTGGCATCTTGCTTGGTTAGCAAGTACTTCAAAGCGGAATGGTCAGTGAACACCACTATAGAGGGCCCTACTAAATAGGCACGAAACTTATCCAAAGCAAAAACTACTGCCAACAACTCATTCTCAGTAGTTGTGTAGTTCCTTTGAGCCTCGTTCAAAGTTTTGCTCGCGTAATAAATCACATAAGGCTTTCCATCCTCTCTTTGCCCCAAAAAAGCCCCCATAGCAAGATCACTTGCATCACACATTACCTCAAAAGGTAATTTCCAATTTGGGGCTCTCACTATTGGTGCAGTTGTGAGGAATTGCTTCAATTCCTCAAAACTCTTCTGACACTTCTCATCCCACACAAACTTGGCATCCTTTACCAAGAGTTCACAAAGAGGCTTTGAGATTTTTGAGAAATCCTTAATGAACCTCCTATAGAACCCGGCATGTCCTAGGAATTGCCTAATTACTTTAACATTTGTGGGAGGTGGCAACTTAACAATTAGCTCCACCTTTGCCTTGTCTACCTCAATGCCATTTTTGGAGATTACATGTCCTAAGACAATGCCTTGTTGTACCATAAAATGGCACTTCTCCCAATTTAGCACTAGGTCTTTCTCAATACATCTGTGGAGAACAGCTTTTAAGTGCAACAAACACTCCTCAAAAGAACTTCCATATACAGTGATGTCATCCATGAAGACTTCCATGATGCGTTCCACCATATCACTGAAGATGCTTAGCATACATCTTTGGAAAGTTGCAGGAGCATTACATAAACCAAAGGGCATTCTCCTATACGCAAAAGTACCAAAGGGGCATGTGAAGGTTGTTTTTTCTTGATCTTCCAAATCAATCTCTATTTGGAAGTATCCCGAGTAACCATCTAGAAAACAGTAGAAAGGATGTCTTGAGACTCTCTCAAGGACTTGGTCCATGAAAGGCAATGGGAAATGGTCCTTCCTAGTCACTGAATTCAACCTCCTGTAGTCTATACACACCCTCCATCCTGAGGTAGGACGTGTAGAGACTTCCTCCCCTTTCTCATTCTGGATCACAGTGATTCCAGATTTCTTTGGAACTACTTGGGTGGGGCTCACCCACAAGCTATCTGAAATGGGATATATGATTCCTGCTTGTAGTAGCTTCAGAACTTCACCCCTCACCACCTCTTGCATGTGAGGATTCAACCTCCTCTAGGGCTGCCTCACTGGTTTTGCATCTTCCTCCATGTAGATATGGTGGGTGCACACCAAAGGACTAATCCCTTTCAGATCAGAAATTTGCCATCCAATGGCTTTCTTGCATTTTCTGAGGACTCCCAAAAGACTATCCTCTTGATCACTTGTGAGATTTGAAGAGACCACCACTGGACATTTCTCATCTTCCTCCAAGTATGCATACTTCAAATTAACAGGAAGTGGCTTCAAAACAAGCTTTGGAGGGTCCTCCATAGCTGCTCCTTGTGAGTCCTCCTTATTGAACAGTGGTAAGATCTCTTCCCGTCTCCTCCAAGGAGACATGATAGCTAGCACATCAGAGGGTTCAGGTAACCCTTCTTCAAACACTTCAAGGCTTTCATTCAAGCTCTCTTCTAAGCTCTTGTCACAATGCTCTTCAACCAAGGTGTTGATCAGGCACACCTCCTCCAATCCTTCATCCTCATCTGGGTGAAGATGCCTCTTGCAAAGATGGAATATGTTTAATTCCAAGGTCATGTTTCCAAATGTAAGTTGCATCACCCCATTTCTACAATTGATGATGGCATTGGAGGTAGCCAGGAAAGATCTCCCAAGGATGATTGGCACGTAATTGGCTTCCTTAACAGTGGGATCAGTATCAAGCACAACAAAATCCACGGGATAGTAGAATTTGTCACTTGAACTAGAACATCCTCTATCACCCCCCTTGGGATTTTGACAGACCTATCAGCTAAGGAGAGAGTGATGGCTGTGGGCTTCAATCCTCCAAGTCCCAGTTGCTTGTACACAGAGTATGGGAGCAAATTCACACTTGCCCCCAAGTCTAGTAAAGCTTTCTCCACAAGTGTCCTTCCAATGTTGACTGCAATGGTGGGGCAACCCGGATCTTTATACTTAACTGGAGACTTACTCTAAATGATAGCACTTACTTGCTCAGTGAGGAATGCATTCTTTGTCACATGTAGCCCTCTCTTAACCGTGCACAAGTCCTTTAGAAACTTTGCATATGTGGGGACTTGCTTGATCATATCAAGTAAGGGTATATTCACCTTCACTTGTCTCAAGACTTCAAGAATGTCTGATGAATTCTTGATTTCCTTCTTTCCATGTAAAGCTTGAGGAAAAGGGGGAGGCATATGTTTCTTCATCATATCTTCTTTAATCACTATCCTCGGCTCTTCTTCAATGCTTGATTTGGATGCACTTTTCTTCCCACTCTCCTTTTCTTGGTTATTGCTCTCTTTAACCAAGGTTTTCTTTGACAAGAGTTCTTCATCTTGCCTCACCTTAGGCAAGGGTTGATCAACCTCCTTTCCACTCCTCAAGGTGATCACAACTTTGACCTCCCTCAACTTTGAAGAATCTCCCTCTTGGGTTTCAACTTCATGAACACCCTTAGGATTTTGGCTTGGTTGAGAGGGGAACTTTCCTTTCTCATTCACTGTGTTGAGGTTGGTAAGCCTAGAGATGGAGTATTGAATATTATCTATCTTCTGATATAGATCATTTTGCATCCCATCCATTCTCTTATTTAGAGAACTCTCAACATTCTCAATCTTTTGGTGCAATTGGGAGTTGATTGCCCTTTGTTCACCCACAAAGTCATTCATGACTTTACTTAGGTTCGCAATGGCTTGCTCCACTGAAGAGGTTTGTTGAGGTGCTTGAGTTTGGGCTTGTGGTTGGTATGGAGGTGGTCTTGGTTTCCAAGAAAAATTTGGATGGTTTCTCCAGCTTGAATTATAGGTTTTTCCATAAGGTGCATTGTTGTTAGGCCTAAATTGCCCCACAACATTGGCTTGATCACCTAACATCTCCCTCACAGCTGGCATGGTTGGGCACTCATCTACCACATGATCACATGATTGGCAAATGGTGCATGGCATGGCATGGGCTTGAGTCTCGAAAATGGCTTGGACTTCATGCATCTCTTTCAACTCAAGTTCTTCCAACCTCCTTGCTATTGTTGCCACCTTAGCTTTCATGTCCATGTCTTCACTTAACATGTACATTCCACCCTTTGGATTTACAGGAGCTTTCATCCTTCCCAATTCCTTTGAGTTGGGCACATCCCATCCTCTTGTTACCTCAGATACATAACTTAAAAAATCCATGGCTTCTTCCGGATTCTTACTCATAAAATCTCCCCCACACATGGTTTCAAGAATTTGCTTCATGGAGGAAGACATCCCATCATAGAAATAGCTCACCAAGAGCCATGTATCAAAGCCATGATGAGGACAAGCATTGATGACCTCCATATACCTTTCCCAACATTCATGGAACTTCTCATTTTCTTTTGCAGAAAAGTTTGAGATTTGTCTCTTCAACCCATTGGTCCTATGGGTGGGGAAAAATTTCTTCAAAAACTCGGCCTGAAGATCAACCCAATTCCTTATGCTCCTTGGCCTTAAAGAATTAAGCCATATTTTTGCCTTGTTCTTCAAAGTGAAAGGGAATAGCTTGAGTCTCATCAAGTCTATTGAAGCTCCTCCCTCTCTAAAGGTATTGCACACCTCCTCAAACTCCTTGATGTGGGCATATGGATTCTCACTCTCCATTCCATGGAAATTTGGTAGAAGGGGCACAATATGGGGCCTTATAATCAGCTGCTCAAGAGGAGGTATGATGCATGAGGGTGCACTCATCCTTGGTGGGTGCATTCTATCCCTCATGGATAGATATGCATTTGGATTACCCCCTTGACCTTGTTGAGAATTCTGATCCTCTTGTGGAGGGTCCATGATGTTTACACAGATATCCAACTCTGTGTCTTGAGGATTCTCAATCCTTACTAATCTTCCCTCTTGGTCCCGAATCCAATAGGGCATGCACAAATCACTACTTGCCTGAAAACAAAACAAAGACAACAAAAACAAAAGAAAACTAAAAGAAAGTTAAAGTTAGAAAGAAAACAAAAGAAATTCTACAAAAAAAAAAAAGGAAATAAAGTTAGTGAAAAAGGAATTCACCAAACTTGTGATGAAAATCACAAGTAGCCTCTAAAAGGTTGTATCACTGTATCGTGGCACCATCCCCGGCAACGGCGCCATTTTGATTCGCGGATGTAAATCCAGTCGGGTCATTTAATCAAAAACATTTATAAAACCTATGACCTCATACTAGTGTAGCAAAGCTACTATAGTATAGTGGCTCTAGGGTCGAACTCTGGGATGGGTTTTCATTCTACCAGTGATATACTCATGATTAGGAATTGAATTTAATGATTTCCTTTATAAAAAACTTAGAGTTTAAAAGAAAATAAAATTTGTTTTGAAAGTGTTTGAAACTAAATTAACATAAACTAATTAAAAATGGAAGAAAGAAAGTCTCCCGGAGCTCAGGATTGCTAGGATCAAGTTTAGAATGCAAAGTGGATAATTCCGGATTTTTCTCCTCGCATTGGGGATTTAACCTATAGTTATTTCCCGAACCGGTATAGGTTTAACAATGAAGATTTAATCCATAAAAATCAATAGAAATGGTAGTCAAGGTCCATTAATGGCTTTAGACACTCTGGGTCTTCACCTTGAACCACTTTCCAATGGCTCGTACATGATAACTAATGGACTGATATGGATCTAGCAATAAGCATCCACAGAGACCTGAAGCTTACCATGTATTGGCCATTCAAGGTGATTCTAAGGGATTTAAAGCAAAACTTTGGATTTAAAAGCCATTTATGAACTTCAACTACCTATATTTAAGGCACGAGCGTTTTCCACCTTGCATCTGGACTTTTCACCGAGCTTCCATCACTCCAAGAAACCAAAAGTTTAGCCTCTCATCCTCTGAGAAAACATCCTCAGAGGTTGTTTGGCTTCCAAGAAAAAGAAAATAGTAAAGAGAAAAGGGAAAACGAGAAAGCTCTGTATATTTTTCTAAGTGTAAAACATAACACGCGTGATATATCCAAGAGGTGATTTCCACCACTTATATAGTTTTTACAAAAGCAAAGCTTGTGATTGGCTTGTTACAAGGAGAAGAAAGGAAATTACATCAAAAAATACAAAAGAAAATATCTAAAGTGGAGTCGGCAAAAACAGAGGAAAATTCACACCACGCATGGGGTGTGCGAATTTTCGTACACCTGAGGGGGGTGTGCGAGTTTCGCACACCATTCGCACAGCTAAGGGGGTGTGCGAATTTCGCACACCATTCGCACGCCTGGAGCAGTTGTCTTCTTAAGGCCATATCTTCCTCGTTTCAGCTCCAAATCGTACACGGTTTGAAGCGTTGGATTCTTGACTTCCTGAGCTTTGAAATGGTATATGGAATGTAAAAAATAGACTTCAGGAAGTGCTCCAAAAGTGCCAAAGAAAATTGCAGCTGCTGTCCTCTGTTTTCCTCCTTGCTTCTCTTTGGTTTTCTTTGCTTTTTTCCTTTGGATGGCTTGTCTTAATGATCTAAAAAGATGTCAAAAACACTAAAACTAGCCATAAATATGATTAGGATTCATTGCTAGGTCCTTAACATGCCAATTGGAATAAAGATGAAGAATTACTACACAAAAGTGCTTAAAACATAATGACTTAAAGGTGTAAAATAGCACTTTTGGGTAGTAATCACTATGCTAGCTAAGGCTATCCTAGTACATGGTGTAATAGGTTATAAATTTTGTTGATTACTCCTTTCTGAGGACCACAATCAAGGGACACCAGCTGGACACGAATCAAATGGTACCACTGTCAGGGACCATTGAGAGGACATGAATCAGCTGAGACACCAACTGGGAACAAATCAAATGGTGCCACTTTACAGTGATATCACCTTTTCAGAGTATTTGTGATCTTCATCACAAGTTTGGTGACTTTTCTTTTCCTTTTACTAACTCTTTTTATTTATTTATTTTTCTTTGTTCATATTTTAGTATACATTCTATTTAGTTTTTAGTTTACCTTAATTTTTTTCTTAGAATTTTTTTTCTTTTGTTTTCTTTTGTTTTCTTTTGTTTTCTCTGTTTTTAATTCACAAATTGCTAGTTGTGCATGCCATATTGAATACGAGATAGCTGAGGAAGCCATGAACTTCATGAGTTATGTGGCTGAAGTTTCAAGAGGATGGGATGAACGAAATGCTAGAGATATGGGAAGAATGACGTCTCAACCTAATGCTAAGGGTGAAATGTATATTTTGAATGACGACATAGACATGAAGGCAAAGATTGCAGCTATGGCAAGGAGATTGGAAGAGCTAGAAATGAAGAAGATGCAAGAAGTGCAAGCCATCTCTCAGACACCATTGCAACCTATGCCCTGTTCTATTTGTCGATCTTTTGAGCAGTTGGCGGATGAGTGTCCTACCATTCCAATGGTGAGAGAAATGTTTGGTGATTGCAACACCTACAATTCCAATTGGAGGGACCATCCAAATTTCTCTTGGAAACCATAGCCGCCTCAATACAAGCAACATGTTCAAGCACTTCCGCAAGCCTCGAACCTTGAACAAACTATGGTGAATCTTAGCAAGGTCGTGGGAGACTTTGTTGGAGCTCAAAAATCCATCAATGCTCAGCTCAGTCAAAGAATTGACAGTGTAGAGAGTTCATTGAACAAAAAGATGGATGGAGTGCAAAATGATCTATCTCAGAAGATAGATAATCTCCAATATTCAATCTCAAGGTTTGCCAACCTCAACATAGTGCAAGAAAAAGGAAACTTCCCTTCTCAACCTTATCAAAATTCTAAGGGTATCCATGAAGTGGAGGCTCAAAAGGGAGAATCTTCAATGGTGAAGGAAGTTAAAACGGTTATCACTTTGAGGAGTGGTAAAGAGGTTGATCTGCTCACATCCAAGCTAGAGCATAAGGAAGAGAGTGAAACAAAGAAAGAAAAGAATGAGGAAATCAAAGGAAAGAAAAAGGGGAAAAGCATAGAGAAAGATGACTATGATTTTGATATAGATGAAGAACCACAGAGGATAGTCATCAAGGAAAAAATGATGAAACACATGCCTCCACCTTTCCCCCAAGCTTTGTATGGGAAAATCATACAAACCAAGTCTCAAGTGAGAGATGCAAACTTCATATGGGATCCGGGCAAGCTAAATCAGGATCAAATTTTTTTATGGACTTAGTCTTTCTAAAGACTAGCCAGTCCATATCTTTTTATTTTATTTATTACTTGTTTTAATTTTGATTTCAAAGCTTTAATTTTGATTTCAATGCTTTAATTTTGATTTCAATGCTTTAATTCTAATTTATTTTGATGTAATATAGGTTTTTGGATGATCAAAATCAAGAGGAATGTCAAAAAAAGGTGAAAGAAGGAAGTTGGGAATCAAGAGGAGCTCAAAAAGCAAGGAGAGAGCATGGGCTGCGAAATTTCGCAGCAAAAATGAGCCGCTGCGAAAATGGCTTCATGCTGCGAAATGGTTTCGCAGCCACCCATCCTCCTCTGCAAAAATTTTCTCAGCTGCGAAGAGACCCCATGGCACACGAGTGCCATTTCGCAGCCAAGTACACTCGTTTCGCAGCTACAAAATGGATGCGAGCTTTCCACGCCTTGAGATCCTCAGTTTCACAGCCGAAGCACCATTTCGAAGGGTGTTTCACAGCTGCGAAACCACCCTTTGGCACACGAGTGCCATTTCGCAGCCCCGTACACTCATTTCACAGCTATGAAATGGTTTCGAAATCTCAACACCTTAAAATCCTTTAGCACGCACACCATGAGCTAACATGTTGCAGCCGCACCCCCATTTCGGCAACTGTTGGACACATTTCGATCACTTTACGAAGTTCATTTCATGCATACCATATGTTGTTTCAAAGCTTGGGCAGTCAAAAGTCCAGAGCTTCAAACGGTGCTCAATGTGGAGTTGAAACGAAGAAGTTATGCCCGTTTGAAGACGACTGTGCAAAGCTAAACGGATATGTTGCAGCCATACCCCATTTTGCTACTTTTGGACACATTTTTTGAGCACTTTCTGGAGCTCAAATTATGCATACCATATGTCGTTTCGAAGCTTGGGAAGTCAGGAGTCCAGCGCTTCAAACGATGCATGATTTGGAGTTGAAACGAAAAAGTTATGGCATTTGAAAACGAACACGCAAAGCTAAGCGGGAATTTCACAGCCGAGATGCCATTTGGAAGGGTGTTTCGCAGCTACGAAACCACCCTTTGGCACACGAGTGCCACTTCGTAGCACCGTACGTCCATTTTGTAGCTGCGAAATGGGCTGCAAAAATCCCCCTCCTCTACAAAATCCTCCCCCCGCTGCGGAAACGATCTCCAAGCTTCAAAAATGGGATGCGATCTTCTTTTTTATGTTTCTTTTTTCCTTTTGGCTTCCAAATGGCTACGAAATGATTTCTAAGCTTCAAAATGGGCTGTGAAAATGTTTCTATTTTTTCCATGGGCTGCGAAAATGTTTTTCTTTTTTCCCTTTGGCTGCAAAATGATCTCCAAGTTACAAAATGACCTCCAAGCTATAAAAATGACTTGCAAAATGAAGAGAGGTTTGCGAAAACACCTAGCAAAGCCAAGGGAAGTTGCAAAAATTCCAACAAAGCCTCACGACCATGCATCTAAAGAGGAGAGCCCTCTCACTAAGATCACACACATGAAGCCTCTTACTCCATTTCTTACCTCCTTAAACCATCAAAGCCCATAGCTCCAATTGAGAGCTCCAGTTGAGGAGACTATGCCACCTAAGGAGACTACTAGAACAGAGGCCAAAGTCCTGATCCAACCTACTCAAGAGGCAACCACAGATGCATCAGCTCCACAAGACCCTACCATTACTTGATCATCTCTTTACTTTTGTCTTTACATATTATAGTAGTATACATAGCTCCATGTTTTGATGTTTTATATTCTGGGATTGGAGGTATCCATTGATCATATCTTATATTCTACTTTCTCAGATCATATATAGACATCATTTTTTGTTTAAACTTGGCATTTTTTTATTTCCTCTACTCACTAACTCTTTTGTTTTTTTTTGAAACATGTGGTTTCTCCTATATGACTCAGACTCCATGTCACTCAGGAGGTACCACTTCCTCCCTATTTTTCAATCGCTTTTGTCACATTGAGGACAATGTTTAGCTTGGTTGGGGGAAGAGTTGAGGAAGTAAGTTTTGCTTTTAATGCTAAGTTATTTTGATAATTTAGTTGCTTTTTGCTTAATTTTAAAATTTTTTAAAGTTTTTATTCTACTCTCCATGGTTATTAAGGAAAAATTCTCAAAATGAAAAGAGAGAAATTGAATTTTTGTCTTTTTAGTTGACTTAGATTTTGTATTATGCTTACTAAATTTGATGAATTGTTGAAAATTCTATTGAATTCAACCTTAGTTCTTCCACTTTAAGCTATTCACACATTATGCACAATAGGTTCCGATTATAAGATGAAAAACTATTTCTCTCTTGACTTAGGAAAATTTTAGACTTGGTACCTTTGACATCATTTAATAGTGTTGGGACACCTTATAAAGGCCAATGAGTCTTTGAAAAAAAAAAAAAAAAAAAAGAAAAATGTGTACTTGCCTTGAAACCCGAGCAAGGTTTGAGGGGTATATGGTGAAAATCTTTAAAACCTGGTGCCCTAAGCCTTCATTGGTTGGGAGTCACCGACCTCAATGCTCGTTACAAGGGTGAATAGGTGGAGTTTAACATACTGTAGGTGCTTGGATATTAAAATTCATTCTCAAAAGTCCAGGGTAAAATCCGAGGAGTTAGTGGTTGAAAGATCCTTAAAGCTTGATGCCCTAAACCTTAATTGGTTGGGAGTCATCGATGGACCCCCGTTACATGGACAATTTAGAAAAGAATACCTTTAAGCCTTGTACTCCTACAATGAAAAAAAAATTGTGAGAAAAGAGGTGCGTTCTTAGCCTATTGGAGGTTGATCAGTTTGCTAAGCTTTGAAAAAGAACTAGGTTGGGGGGAGAGATTAGTTCAACATACTATATTCGGAAGCTAATAAATAACACTTAGATTTTTGTGGAAGAGTAAGGTTTGACCCTTTGGGAGTGGAAACTCTTTTAAAGCTTAAATTTGCATAATGCCTTCTCTTTAAGAATTGTGATTAGACAAGTTATTTGATAACTCTTGTTGAAGTTTGAGTTTTATTTCTTTAATGTTCCATGTGAGAGTTAGATCATCATGCCACTTGAAAATTGTTTTTTGATCAGCATGATGTTGTAAATTATAGTATTGTTTATTTTTATTTTTCTCTCCTTCATTGCTAAGGGACTAGCAATATGTCGGTTGGGGGGAGTGATTACTACTCAAAAAATGCTATTTTATAGCTTATAATTAACTCTTTTAAACACTTTTGAGTAGTAGTTATTGCCTTTTAACCCAATTAACATATTAAGGACCTTTGCAATCAATTCTAATCAAATTGTGTAAGTTTTGGTGTTTTTGTTAGTAATTTGATCACCAAAGCAATCCGAGATTGAGGAGAGTTCTTTGGAATCCATGGCAAAGCAAATGGAAAGCACAGAAACATGAAGAACCAAATTATTGAAGCTTTAAAGTCCTTTTCCATAAGCAAATCCGGAATGCAAGGAGGGGAAGCAAAGAGAAATCTAACATGAAGCATTCTAGATGACAGTCATCCACTTTTGGAGCACTTCCTGGAGTTCAATTTATGCATGCTATATTTCGTTTCAAATCTTAGGAAGTCAACAATCCAATGCTTCAAACGATGCATGATTCGGAGTTGAAATGAAGGAGTTACAGCCATTGGAAGCCGATCACTCCAAGCTGAAGGCAAATTTCACACGACTGCAAAATCAGCCTTGAGCTGCGAAAATGTTGTCCTTTTGCTGCAAAATTTCGCAGCCCTCTTGCATGCACAGCTGTGGTGTTCTCCTGAAGCTTCCCGATATTTGCGACCGACATTTTGAGATATTTTGCTTTAGATATTTGATGTCTAAATCCCCAAACTTTCCTTGTAACCCACCTATCATAGGATTCCTTAGTCTTTAAGTAAGAACAAAGGGTGAATAACCTCTTATATATAGTTTGTAATTTTCTTTACACAAGCATCAATAATCTCGGGAGCTTGTTCTCAGAGACGCATCCTTTGTACAGTTTTGCAAGGAAGTAAAATACAGGGCCTTTGCTCTGCTTTACCTTCTCGTTTTGATTGTATTGTATATTATTTACTTTTTCTTTCTAGCCAATCAAACTCTGAGGATTTTTCCTCAGAGGATGAGAGGCTAGGCTCTTCGTCTCTTAGAGTGAAGAAAGCCGGGTAAGTTTCCTCATGCATAAATTGGAAGTTTTGTTGTTTTAATTTTTAATGAAGAGAAAGTGTGACCCGTTAATGGTTTTTATCTTTTTAGTTAACTTAAAATGCCTTTAAATCACCTGGGCCAACACTTGGTAAGGCAAGTGATCTCCGTCCATTGAGATGCACTAGTTTATCTCTTACGAGCCTTTGGGAGGTGGTTTAAAGGTAGGATTTTCTAGAATAGCCAACACGTGGTAAGCTTTTGGACTCCACGGAGACATCCATTAGTTATGTCTTGCGAGCTTTTGATTGGTAATTCAAGGTTAAGGATCACCTTGAATGGAAAATGCTAGGTGAGAGGCATGAGCCATTGCAAGATGCATCAGTGAGAGAGATTTAGGGTTTGAACCCATTAAGGGGAAGCATCTATACCACACCGGTTAGAGAATTAACTATATGTTAATTCTCTAATGCGAGGAAAAGAAACAAGTGACCAAAACTCTCCTTTTTGTATGAGGAACCTGAGCCTAGTGATCTAAACTCCAAG
Organism: Vitis vinifera; assembly: GCF_030704535.1. Taxonomy (NCBI): domain Eukaryota; kingdom Viridiplantae; phylum Streptophyta; class Magnoliopsida; order Vitales; family Vitaceae; genus Vitis; species Vitis vinifera. The sequence continues at coordinate 11,515,127 of NC_081807.1, read as the reverse complement.
AAACACTTTTCTTTGTAAGTAAAATCAGTTACTATTTTTGGTTAGTTTAAAACCAAACCTTTTTCATTCAAACATCTTTATGTTTTCTTTTAAAGCTAACCTTGAAATGAAAAGGCACCAATTCAGCTTTGAATTAATATCAATTGTGGAGTGAAAACCCATCCTAGTGAACGACCCTAGAGCCACTATGCTATGCTAGCTAAGGTTATCCTAGTACATGGTGTAATAGGTTATAAATTTTGTTGATTACTCCCTTCTGAGGACCACAATCAAGGGACACCAGCTAGACACGAATCAAATGGTACCACTGTCAGGGACCATTGAGAGGACATGAATTAGTTGAGACACCAATTGGGAACGAATCATCTAAGCACCTCTTTGCCCCTGCTCTGATCAAGTCCATGTTTAACTTCTTGATTGCCACCAAGCCTTATATTCAACTTCCACAGGGAGATGGCATGCTTTGCCATAGACTAGGCGATAGGGAGACATGCCAAGAATAGTCTTGTAAACTGTTCTATATGCCCATAGTGAATCATGGAGCTTAATAAACCAATCTCTTCTGCTCGTGTTCACCACCTTCATCAATATATTCTTGATTTCCCTATTTGCTAGCTCAACTTGCCCAGAAGTCTGAGGGTGATAAGGTGTAGCTACCTTATGCTTCACCCCATACTTGGCTAATAGGGTTTCAAAAGGTCTGTTGCAAAAATGAGTACCTCCATCACTGATTATGGCCTTGGGCACCCCAAATCTTGAGAAAATGTTCTCCTTGAGAAACTTGAGAACCACCCTGTGATCATTGTGTTTACAGGGGATTGCCTCAACCCATTTAGAAACATAGTCCACCCCCACCAAGATATAAGAGTTACCAAAAGACATTGGGAAAGGTCTCATGAAGTCAATGCCCCAAACATCAAAGAGATCAACTATTAGAATGGGGTTCATAAGCATTTGATTTCTTCTTGTTAGCTTCCCGAGCCTTTGGCATCTATCACAACTCCTACACATGGTGTGGGCATCTTTGAAAAGTGATGGCCAACTAAACCCTGATTGCAACACCTTCATGGCTGTTTTCTGAGAGGCAAAGTAGCCTCCACATGCACTTTCATGGCACTGACTGAGGATTCCTTGTTGTTCTTCTTCAGGGACACACTTCTTGATTATTTGATCTGCACAATACTTGAAAAGAAAAGGCTCTTCCCAATAATAGGCATAAATTTTTGCAAAGAAGTGCTTCCTGTCTTGTGCTTTCCACTCACTTGGAACTTCACCAGTAACCAGATAGTTAGCAATATGAGCATACCAAGGAGTTTTTTCTAGCAACATAAGTGATCCTCAGGAAAGTCATCATTAATAGGTAAGACTTGGGAATTGTGTGCTATAGCCAACCTTGAAAGGTGATCAGCTACCACATTCTCCACTCCTTTCTTATCTCTGATTTGGAGATCGAACTCTTATAGTAAGAGAATCCATCTAATCAACCTTGCTTTTGCATCTTGCTTTGTCAATAAATACTTCAAGGCTGAATGGTCAGTGAAAATAATGATGAAAGACCCCACTAGATAAGCACGAAACTTGTCTAAGGCAAACACTACAGCTAACAATTCTTTCTCTATAGTTGTGTAGTTCCTTTGAGCTTCGTTCAATGTCTTGCTTGCATAATAGATCACATAAGGATTTCCATCTTCTCTTTGGTCAAGCATAGCTCCTATAGCAAAGTCATTGGCATCACACATCACTTCAAAAGGTAGTTGCCAGTTGGGAGCCCTCACTATTGGAGCAGTTGTCAAGAATTGCTTTAGTTGATCAAAACTTCTTTAACATCTTTCATCCCATACAAACTTAGCATCTTTAGCCAAAAGTTCACAAAGAGGCTTTGAAAGCTTAGAGAAATCTTTTATAAACCTCCTGTAGAACCCTGCATGACCAAGGAATTGCCTTACTCCTTTTACAGTTGTTAGGGATGGCAATTTGACAAAAAGTTCCACCTTTGCTTTATCAACTTCAATGCCTTTCTTGGAGATGATATGGCCAAGGACAATTCCTTGTTGTACCATAAAACGACATTTCTCCAAGTTGAGCACCAAGTCCTTTTCAATGCATCTGTTTAGAACCGCTTCCAAGTTGATTAAGCATTCTTCAAATGTACTTCCATATATGGTGATGTCATCCATGAAAACCTCCATAATTCGCTCCACCATATCATTGAAGATACTTAGCATACATCGTTGGAATGTTGCAAGTGCATTGCATAAACCAAAAAGCATTCTTCTGTAGGCGTATGTTCCAAATGGACATGTGAAAGTGGTCTTCTCCTGATCTTCAACATCGATTTCAATTTGAAAATACCCTGAGTAACCGTCCAAGAAACAATAGAAAGGATGGCCAGAGACTCTCTCCAACACTTGATCGATAAATGGCAATGGAAAATGATCCTTCCTTGTCACAGCATTGAATTTTCTATAATCAATACACACCCTCCAACTTGAAGGGAGGCGTGTAGCAATTTCTTCTCCCTTTTCATTTTGAACCACAGTAATCCCTGACTTCTTTGGTACCACTTGAGTAGGACTCACCCAAGGGCTGTCAGATATGGGGTATATAATACCTGCTTGAAGTAGCTTCCGAACCTCAGCTCGCACCACCTCTTGCAAATGAGGATTCAATCTTCTGTGAGATTGATGAATTGGTTTAGCTTCTTCCTCCATGTATATATGATGTGTACAAACCAAAGGACTAATGCCTTTCAAGTCAGATATTTGCCATCCTATTGCTTTCTTACACCTCTTGAGAACTTCAAGTAGACACTTCTCCTGAGGAGTAGTAAGAGATGAAGATATAACAACAGGGCATTGTTTATTCTCTTCTAGGTATGTGTATTTCAACTCAGCGGGCAGAGGCTTCAGATTAAGCTTTAGGGTCTCTTTTTTAGCAGCTTCTTGTGCCTCATCTTTATTGAACAAAGGTAGAATTTCTTCTCTCCTCCTCCAACCTTGTAGAGTAGCAAGCACATCAGAGGGTTCAGGCAACCCTTCTTCAAGATCCCCAAGACTTTCATTCAACTTGTCTTGCATTTTCTGATTACAGTGCTCCTCCACTAGAGTGTCAATAATGCACACCTCTTCTGGACCTTCTTCTTCTTCCAGAGTGATTAGCTTTTTAGACATATAGAAGATATTGAGCTCTAATGTCATGTTGCCAAATGTGAGTTGCATGAATCCATTCCTACAATTAATGATTGCATTTGTTGTAGCAAGGAATGGCCTTCCAAGGATAATAGGAACATAATTAGTTTCCTTGACCATTGGGTCCGTGTCAAGAACAACAAAGTTTATTGGATAGTAGAAATTATCAACTTGAACTAAGACATCTTCAATTATCCCCCTTGGAATTTTCATTGATCTATCAGCTAGAGATAGAGTGATTGATGTTGGCTTCAAGTCACCAAGTCCCAGTTGCTTGTAGATAGAGTATGGTAGCAAATTCACACTTGCTCCCAAGTCTAACAAAGTTTTTTCCACTACCTTTCCTCCAATCATGACTGAAATGGTAGGACATCCCAGATCTTTGTACTTCAAAGGAGACTTGCATTATATGATAGCACTCACTTGCTTAGTCAAGAAGGCTTTCTTATTCACATTCAACCCTCTTTTGATAGTACACAAGTCTTTTAGGAATTTTGCATATGTTGGAACTTGTTTAATCATATCCAGCAATGGAATATTGACTTTCACTTGTCTCAATACTTCAAGAATTTCTTATGCGTTTCTGATCCCCTTTTTCCATGCAAAGCTTAAGGAAAAGGTGGAGATGTGTGTTTCTTCATCACTTCTTTCTTGATAAGTACTTTCTCCGGATTTGCATTCATTGTCGAATCATGGTCCTCTCCCTTCATTGATATCTTTCTTCTTTCCTTTGATTTCCTCCCTCTTCTCTTTCTCTGCTTCTTCTTCTTCCTCTTCAATATGTGGCTTAGGTGTTGGCAACTCAACCTTTTTACCACTCCTTAGAGTGATCAAGGCTTTGACATCTCTCACCTGTGAGGACTCTCCCTCATGAGTTTCCACTACATGGATACCCTTGGGGTTTTGGTGAGGTTGAGAAGGAAATCTACCCTTCTCTTGCACTGTATTCAGGTTAGTGAGCCTTAAGATTGAGTATTGGAGATTATCTATCTTTTGAGATAAGTCATTTTGCATCTCATCCATCCTCTTATTCAATGTATTCTCTACACTGTCAATTCTTTGACTGAGTTGAGCATTGATGGATTTTTAGTCTCCAACGAAATCTCCCACAACCTTGCTTAGATTCACTATTGCTTGTTCAAGATTTGAAACTTGTTGAGATGGTTGAGTTGGCTGTGCATACTGAGGTGCTCTTGGCTTCCAAGAAAAATTTGGATGGTTCCTCCAACTTGAGTTGTAAGTATTTCCATACGAAGCATTGTTGTTGGGCTTGAATTGTCCAATGACATTTGCTTGTTCTCTAAACATCTCTCTAGCAGTTGGAATTGTAGGGCACTCCTCCACCAAGTGTTCATAAGATTGACAAATAGGACATGGCTTAACTTGCACTGATGTTTCAGCAACAGCTTGCACTTCATGTATCTTTTTTAGTTCTAGCTCCTCCAATCTTCTCATCAAAGCTGCAAACTTTGCTTTCATATCAACATATTCATTCAAGGTGTACATCCCAGCCTTAGCATTAAAGGCACTCGGTTGAGAATTCATCTTCCCCACTTCTCCTTTGTTCGGTTTATCCCATCCTCTTGATACTTCAGCCACATAACTCAAGAAATCCATAGCTTCCTCCGGATTCTTACTCATGAAATCTCCTCCACACATTGTTTTGAGGAGTTGCTTCATTAAGGAAGACACCCCATCATAAAAATAACTCACCAATAGCCATGTATCAAAACCATGGTGAGGACAAGCATTGATGGCTTCCATGTATTTTTCCCAACACTCATAGAATTTCTCATTCTCTTTAGCTGAGAAGTTTGAAATTTGCCTTTTCAAGCCATTTGTTCTGTGAGTAGGAAAAAATTTCTTGAGGAATTCAACTTGCAAATCAGTCCAAGTACGGATACTCCTTGGCCTTAAAGAATTAAGCCAAATCTTGGCCTTATCCTTTAAAGTTAAAGGAAATAGCTTAAGCCTCATCAAGTCAATTGAAGCTCCTCCTTCTTGGAATGTATTACAAACATCTTCAAATTCCTTGATATGGGCATAGGGATTCTCACTTTCCATCACATGGAAAGTTGGTAGAAGTGGAACAATATGCGGTCTGATCACTAGCTGCTCTGTAGGGGGCACTATACATGATGGTGCACTCATATGAGGTGGATGCATGCGGTCCCTCATTGATCTGAAAGCATTGGGATTGTCCTGGTGACCATGGTGACTATGCTAATCTTCAGGTGTAGCTTCCATGATGTTCAAGCTCAATTCCAACTCCTTGTTATGAGGTGTTTCATGTTTCACAAGCCTTCCTCCACTATCTCGTATCCAATTTGGCATACACAACTAGTATCAATTGTAACAAATACAAGAATAATAGAAAACAAAAGAAAACAAGACTACAAAAAGACTAAGATTAACTAAAACTAAATTAAAAGATATGTTAGAATATGAACAAGTAAAAGAAACAATTAAAAGAGTTAGTAAAATGAAAGAAGAATCACCAAACTTGTGATGAAAATCACAAGTACTCTGAAATAATATCATTGTAAAGTTGGCACCTTCCGCGGCAACGGCGCCATTTGATTACGTGCCTAGCTGGTGTACCTTGAGTTTGGCCCTCGGACAGGAGTAATCAACAAAATTTATAACCTATATCACCATGCACTAGGATAGCCTCAACTAATATAGCATAGTGGCTCTAGGATCGTTCACTGGGAAGGGTTTTCAACTTACTATTGACATTAATTCAAGGTTGAATTGATGGTTTTTCATTTCAAGGTTAGCTTCAAAAGAAAACATAAACTTTGGTTTAGAAAGGATTGGTTTTAAGCTAAATAAAATAAAGTAATGGGAATTACTTATAAAGAAAAGCGTTTCTTGGAGTTTTTGGTTCACTGGGGTCAGGTTCCTCATACAAAAACAAAGTTCCGGTCACTTGAGTCTTTTCATCGCATTAGAGAATTAACATATAGTTAATTCTCTAACCGGTGTGGTACAGATGCTTCCCTTTTATGGATTCAAACACTCAATCCCTCTCATTGATTCATCTTGCAATGGCTCTTGCCTCTCACCTAGCATTTGCCATTCAAGGTGATCATTAACCTCGGATTTCCTTTCTCAAGCTCGCAAGAGATAACTAATGGATGTCTCCTTAAAGTCCAAAAGCTTACCAAGTGTTGGCAATTCTAGAAAATCCTACCTTCAAGTCACCTCCCAAAGGCTCGCAAGAGGTAAACTAGTGCATCTCAATGGACGGAGATCACTTGCCTTACCAAGTGTTGGCCCAGGTGGTTTAAAGGCGTTTTAAGTTACTAAAAACATAGAAATCATTAACGGGTCACACTTTCTCTTCATTAACAACTGAAATAACAAAACTACCAATTCTTGCACTTGGCACCTTACCCAGCTACCTTAGCTCCAAGAGACAAAAAGCCTAGCCACTCATTCTCTGAGGAAACATACTCAGAGCTTGTTTGGCTAGTAAGAAAAATACAATCAAAATTAGAAGGTAAGGCAGAGCAAAGCTCTGTATTTTACTTCCTTCAAAACTATACAAAAATTGTCTCTGAGAACAAGCTCCCGATCATGTGTAATGAAAATTATAAAACAATATATATATATATGAGGTTATTCGCCCTTTGTTCTTACTTATTAACTAAGGAATCCTATGATTGGTGGATTACAAGGAGAAAATGGGGATTTAAACAACAAATATCTGAAGAAAAAAATCTAAAAGTGTCAGTCGCAAATATCTGGAAGCACTTAGGAGGATTTCGCAGACATGCAAGATGGCTGCAAAATTTCGCAAGCTAAAGGTCTCCATTTCGCAGCCAAAGGCTGATTTCATAGCCATTCTCTTGTGATTTCGCAGCCAAAGGCTGATTTCGCAGCCTACGAAGTTGGCCTTCAACTTGGTGTGATTGGCTTCCAATGACTATAACTTCTTCATTTCAACTCCGATTCACACACCGTTTGAAGTGTTGGATTTCTGACTTCCCGAGCTTCAAAACAACATATAGTATACATGAAATGGACTCCAACAAGTGCTCCAAAAGTGTCCAAAAGTTGCTGTCCTCTTGAATTCTTCATGTTAGATTTCTCTCTTTGCTTTCCCTCCTTGCATTCATGATTTGCTTATGGAAAAGGACTATAAAGCTTCAAAGCTTAGGTTTTTCATGTTAATGAGCTTCCAATTGCTTTTCCATGGATTCCATAGAACTCTCCTCAATCTCGGATTGCTTTGGTGATAAAAAAATACTATCAAAAACACCAAAACTTGCACAAATTTGATTAGAAACGATTGCAAAGGTCCTTAATATGCTAATTGAGTTAAAAGGTAATAACTACTACTCAAAAGTGTTTAAAAGAGTTAATTACAAGGTACAAAATAACACTTTTTGAGTAGTAATCAATTCTACATGTAGACGGAGCCTCAAGAACATTAGGGGTTGGGGTAGGACTCTTAATATTTTCCCCTAATAAGGAGCAGATTGAGTAGTCTGTCTGCCTCAATTTTCCTGCATCTAACAATGAGGCTGAATATGAGGCAATGATAGTTGCCTTGAACTCGCCTTAATACTTGCAGCATCAAAAGTGGAAATACAAAGTGACTCCCAATTAGTGGTTGGGTAAATCCTGCATGAATATGAGGCTAAAGATGAATGTATGGCTCACTACCTCAATAGTGTGGAAACCCATTTAGCCAAGCTGGTTTATTAGAGAGTCAAGTGTATTCCTCGTGGAAAGAATGAAAAAATAGATGCATTGGTTAGAGTTTCTGTTTCCTTGCCAATCACTGAATCTATCCTATTGTTAGTCTACGTCCAACCCATGCCTTTTATTCCATCAGAATGGGTCCACGATGTAGCCTATGCAGATGTAGGGTGAATGTAGCCTATTTCCAACTACTTCCGCATCGATGAAGTCCCGGAGGACGGAAACAAGCACATAAGCTTTGTGTTCAAGCTGCCCGATTTACTTTGATCAACTATACAAATGGTCCTTTGGGGGGGCTTATTTGAAATGTTTAACCGATTCAAAGGCTCAATATGTTTTGGCTGAATTACATGAAGGTGAATGCGGCAACAACCTAGGAGGATGAACCTTAAAGCATCGAGCTTATTCTCAAGGCTATTATTGGCCTACAATGAAATGAGATGCTAAGGATTATGTCCGTAAATGTGATCAATGTCAAAGGCATATACCTATTCCCAGCTAATTGCCTTAACCCAATAATCAGTTCGTGGTCATTTTCTCAATGGGAAATAGACATATTCGGCCCATTATCAACCAAAACAACTAAAAAAAACTCCTGCTCGTAGCCATTGACTATTTTGGTAAGTGGTTAGAAATTGAGGCCTATGTTAACATCAAAGACAAAGGCATAACAAAGTTCATTTAGAAAAACATTATTTGTTGATTTGGGATTCCTCGACCATTGTCGTAGACAACGGGCTATAGTTTGATAATAGTACCTTTCGAGAGTTTTGTTCTGAACTGAAGATTAAAAACATTTATTCTATGTCTCGATATCCACAAAGTAATGGGCAGATCGATGTGACGAATAAAACATTGTTAAATTATTTAAAGAAATGGTTGGAAGGGGTGAAAGACAAATGGGTAAATGAATTGCCTGGAATATTATGGGCTTATAGAACCACCAACAGATGGCCTACTAGGGTCACCCTGTTTGCCTTAGCATATAGCATGGAAGTTATAATTCCAATTGAGATAGGACTACCCACGGTTAGAATAATAGTGCAAGAATTGGAAATAAATGAAGGAAATCTTGAAATACATCTAGACTAGGTAGATGAAGAATGCAAGGCCGCAACTATCCGACTGGCCTCTTACCAGGAAACAACAATGGCTTAGTACAACAAGAGAGCTCCCTCGTGACTGTTTCGTCCAAACAACTTGGTTCTGAGACAAGCCTTTGAGAACATAGCAGAAATAGGAGCTGGTAAGCTCCAACCCAATTAGGAAGGCCCTTATTTTGTACTCAAGATATGAGGAGTAAGGGCATTCCACCTACAGACATTAGACGAAACATTACTGCTCCATCCTTGGAATGCAGCAAACTTGAAGAAATATTATCAATAAACAAGTTGTGCATAAATCGTATTGCATTTCATTTTTTAGTGGATAATAAGTCGGATTATTAATGGCATGGCCAATATGGCACAAGCCATAAGTTAAAGGCATATTCTAAGCAGCATAAGCCTTAAAACAAGTAATAAGCTCCCATGGAAGAAAGACCAAAAAGCCTGAAATAGTTAATTCCACTCAAGGCCAAGAGAATAACTTATGCCAAGTAGTGAATATGATGGTGCAAACCAAATACACAGGCAAATTCCATAAACAAAAAGTTGTGTTCATTTCTAACATCTAAAAAGGGTCAAAAGGCCAATGTCTATACAATAAAAAGGCCTAAATGACTAAGAGAAAAAACAACGAAAGCAGCAACCTCAGGTATGTGCCCCGATCTTCATGACCGGTTGCTGTAGATTTGTTTTCCACTCCCGAGTCGTCCCCTTGCCCGACACCCTCATCTAGGTCGGCTTCATCTTCCTTGTCTGATGGAATGCTAGGGATGTCATCGGTGATGACATGTTTTTTCATACAACAGCAGTAGCCGTAGAAGAATATGTCATCTACTTATTGTTGATAGGCCACCTCCAACTCCTTCTTTTCCTTGGCAAAGTTGGACATGGTCTACTTGAGCTTCAATTTCAGCCGAGCACTTTCTTCTTTAGTTCTGGCCTTGGATGATTCTAAGACTACCATATCCAATTTTAACTGATGGATCTTAGCTTGAAACATATCATTCTTCAATTCCACCTTCCTCAGTAGGCCTGCACTTTCAACTAACACCTTTCATGCCACGGCTTTGGTTGCCTTAGTTGTCTCTAGTTTTGCCAACAATTCCTTCTAGCAGTCCGCTCCATAGGCCATGTAGTCCTAATTTTTTTGGCTACATTCAACCATTCAATTAGTTGAGAACGCTGTCTCATCAGATTTCAGACCTTGACTACAATCTATCACAAAGAGCTAAAGAGAATTAGTAAAAAAGAAAATGATATGTAAAGCACATACATTATGTATAAAAGGAATCATACCACTTCCGTTTTTTGCATGGACGTGTAATCGTTCAAGTCATGATCGCTTCAATGGTGTCATCTATGGTCCCATGTGGGACACGAGCTATGAAGTTTTACTAGGGGTCAGCAGTCACATCCACTGGAATCCTCTCCAACATTGGGAAGAGCTTATTCATATGAAATGTTGCAGGCTCCATATTGGTGAATGTGGGAAAGCACTCCAAAAGAACGTTTGACTCTTCTTGGTTGGGCACATCGATGGGAGTAGTAGATGAAGTTTGTGCACTAAGCATGGAGTCATCACTTGATATGGTGACCATCTCCCTTAGCCCATGAAAAGGAATGTTTTCCATGTCCTGTGCCTTAGAAATGGATGAAAACGAGGGAATTGGCACCGGCGGAGGAGTGACAGCAAGCTTAATGGATGAGCCCTTTTTGCCGCCCATCTTTTGTTTTTTTTATGAGGGCTCAAGTTCAATGATCTCATTCAGCCTTTTCTATTGCCGCTTGCAGAAGTCGGCTCATGGATTGGAAACCATTTCTTCTTCTTCTTTTTCCAATTCTTTTATTATAGATGGCACGATTGGCTCAATGGTGTCACACCACTCAATCCACTCTGCTCTGAACATCTCATCCGGCTTGGTCATAGTCCCCTAAGCCTGAGGCCGAACAATAGTCTTCTTTTTTGCTAGTCGGGGGATAGGGCTTGAAGTTACCTGAGAAGTTGAACCAAGGGCTTGGTGCAAAGTCCCCTCTTGGCACTTTTTCTCCCAAGCATCTAGACGAGCCTATCTTCTCTCAGCATTAGCAAGACGAGTTGCCTCATAGAAAGGAAAGTCCTTCAGCACAAAGTGCTTGCCTGAAATAAGAGTCAATGGTGCTAGCCATGGAATAAGAAGGATTACAAATGGCTTAACTTGAGTAAGAACGACCCAACATATTCTTTTCTATAAGTAGCACACCATGATTCCATTCGACCTGGTCAATCTCAAACAATTTGTTGAGGCGAGCAAATGACGACTTCTCTATCTAGACTGGGGTAGTAGGCTTGCACATGGAGTTGCCCTAATCTTCTAATCTTCAAGTCTTGTTATTCTTATGCCCAAAATGTCACAACCCAAAACCCACTCCAAGGGCCACCTAAAGTCCTAAAACTCAAAGTGGAAACAACACAAACATTAATCTTATAGTTAGATGATTTTCAATCAAATTAGTGAGATAAATAAATTCTATAATGCTAAATTCTCAGCTTTAAAACTAACACATCAATTAAAGTGTTATTGTTCAAATAACTTCAAACTTAAATAATTCAAACAAGAATTAAATTTTAATATCTAAATAATGTCCAAAATAAAGTTTGAATCAAAATTCTAACAAAGAAAAATTCTCTAGCCTAGCTATCACTCTTCACCCGATCTGAGAGTACCTAAAAAATTATCAACGAAGGGGAATGAACTTAAAGCCTAACAAGGAATATCAATACAGTTTCATGGATCAAACATTTTCAATTATGATTGCAAAACAAGAGATATAACATATTAGCATTTTCATAAAAACTTTTGAATTCAATATGCTAATGCATTCAAAACTGTTCAACCAAAACATTTTCATATTTATGTCAAAACAATTTCATATTAAAACCAAATCAAATACATTCAAAATATCTTTACTCTAGTTGTCGAATAACAAATGGTGCCCAATTAGGTAGGACTTCACAAATAAGTGACTAACCTTAAATTTGTTCCTTTTAAGATGGACAAATAAAAGGTCAACAATTATAATCAATTGACTAGAGTCATAAGGTTAATTATTAGAACGCGTTGACTTAAGTCATATAACATCAACTATTATAACCCATTGACTAGGGCCGAAAATGTCAACAATTATAACCCATTGACTATGACAAAACATGTCAACAATTATAATATGCTAATTAAGGTTATATAAACCAAAGTCAAATACTTTATTTCATTAATTCGAACTTACAAAACAAAACATCATATCTCCACAAATTTTTTTTTTTTCATAATCAAAGAAAATGCTTAAACATATTTTTCATATGAAACATATCTTAATCCATGCATAGAAATAAAATAATATTTTCACACGTTTCAAAATACAATATAAAAGGAAAATTATTTCTTTTTGCAAAATCTGTATTAATTTCTCTTATCTTGAAAAAACACTCTTGAAGAATTTTACTTGAAAATTTTGCTTCTCACCTAACATAATATCATATACAATTATTATTATTGATTATTTATCTAAATGTATAAATTTGACAATTCTAAAAATATTTTATTTAGTATTAGGGATCCTAATTAATTTCTCATATTAATATTATTACCACATAATATTATTTTCAACTTCCTAAACAATATCCAAATTTTCATAAACTCACATCCGTTCCAAATCTTATTATAATAATCTATTTGTTTTATATACTTAAATTATATTATTATTATTATTATTATTACACAATATTATTATTATTATTATTATTATTATTATTACCCAATATCCCCTTACATAACAAAATACTTACTACTTTTAATAACTCCACCAATTCCACCAACTAAATTCATTATCATTATTTAATTTATTCCACTCTCTACCTTATACAAACTATCTCCCTCCTCCCTCTCACAGCCACACAATTGATATCCCCCTTTTTTTTTAAGTCAACAATCTCACAATGTCTTCGTTTTTCTTTTTCTTTTTCTTTTTCCCTCCAATTGATTTCCTTTTTTTTCTTTTCAATCAATTCAATCAACAATCTCAAAATTTTCTTTGAAAATTTCCTATCTTTGGTAATGAATCAATCTATATTCACAAATTTTCAAACTTTTTTATCTAAAAGTTAAATAAACAAATCTTAATTTAAATTGGAATTTTTCAAAGAATATTTAATATGTTCAAAACTAATTAATGAATCTAAAATATTAATATAGGAGTTAGAATCTTAGTTAGAAAATCGATCTTCAACCCAAACTTCCAAATCTTCCTTTCTAGACAAGAAATATCTAATTTATAGTTTTATAACTAAGGATTTTAAACACGAAAAAAATCTTATTATCTTTATTAAATTAAATTAATTTTTTAAAAAAATTACAATTTTAGCCCCTAAATTCGGTTTGGGGGCGTGACACAAAAAGTCTCGCAGTATCCCTATATAAATGGCCTCATACTGAATGAAGAAGACAACCCAAGACCCCCAAGGAAGCAGTAGAGCGAAGGAGAGTTAGGGTTTCGGAAATGGAGGCTTTTACAGTTAAGGTGTTCATATCTCTAGCTTTGGCGGGTGTTCTTGGACTGTTCTTTCGCCTGTATAATGCCCTGGTGGTTAAGCCGGAGAAGCTGAGATCTATTCTGAGGAGCCAAGGGATCAGTGGCCCGCCACCGTCTTTTCTGCTCGGCAACATAAGGGAGATCAAGAAGTCACGGTCCACGGCAGTGAAGGACTCCTCCACCGACACCCACAACTGTGCTGCTGCTCTATTCCCCTTTTTCGAGCAGTGGCGAAACAAATATGGTAGGATTCAAATTTCATCTTTCTTCATCATCCATCCATCATCTCCATTCTCGCACAAAGTTAATTATCCGATAGCAAATTGATAACTATGATCGCCAACTTTGAACTTTGTTGGTCAAATAATTATATGAAGTCGTTCTCCATGGAATTTAATTGGCCAACAGCTAAAATTTTACCGAATGTGGTTTTTTACAGGTCAAGTGTTCATGTTTTCACTTGGTAACACACAAATATTACATGCGAATCAACCTGATATTGTTAGAGAAATTACTACATGCTCATCCTTGGACTTTGGGAAGCCCTCATACCTACAGAGAGAGTTCGGTCCTTTGCTCGGCCAGGGCATTCTAACCTCGAATGGAGCTGTCTGGGCTCATAATAGAAAAATCCTTGCTCCTGAATTGTACATGGAGAAGGTCAAGGTATGATTTACCATGTGATAACTTCTACTTTGATTCTATAATTGTGTTGTTGCTTGTTGGAAGCCTAATATGCGGATCACTTGCAGGGAATGATAGGCCTAATTACTGAGTCCGTAGACACACTGTTGAACTCATGGAGGAGTAAGATCGAGGCAGAGGGTGGAATTGCAGACATAAGAATCGACGAGCACATGAAAAGCTTCTCAGGAGATGTGATCTCAAGGGCTTGTTTTGGTGGCAGTTACACAAAAGGGGAAGAGATTTTCTTGAAGCTTAAAGCTCTCCAAGAGGCCATGTCCAAGAAAGCTTTTTCGTTTATTCCCGGAATGCGGTACCAAGCTTTCTCCTATATAACTTCATGGCTAAAATCATACCAAAATTAAAATATATATATATATATATAAATGATCGATTTTACTATATGATAACAGATATATTCCTATCAAGCGCAACAGAGATGCTTGGGCACTACAAAAGGATGTCCGGAATTTGATTCTAAAGGTAGTGAGTGAGAGAAAGGAGTTAGCTGCCCATGAAAAAGACCTGCTGCAGATGGTCCTTGAGGGAGCTAAGAAAAGCGAACTAAGCCAAGAAGCAACAGACAACTTCATTGTCGATAACTGCAAGAACATCTACTTGGCTGGCTATGAGACCACTGCGGTGTCCGCTGTATGGTGCCTCATGCTCCTGGCTGCAAATCCTGATTGGCAGGCTCGGGTTCGGGAAGAAGTAGTCGAAATCTGTAAGGGCAGAACACCAGATGCGGATATGATCCGCAAAATGAAACAGGTACTGTAATTAAGTATACACCGTTAGGTCACCAACCTAAACTCATTAGTTTATATGTTGAAGTGTTAGGTTGATGAGTCAACAATATATTTTAATTTGGATTGGCAGATGACGATGGTGATCTACGAATCACTGCGACTCTACCCGCCAGTACCGGTGATGTCGAGGGAGGCCTTAGCGGACATGAAATTCGGAGGCATCCATGTGCCAAAGGGGGTGAATGTATGGAACCTGGTGGTGACACTGCACACAGACCCGGAAAATTGGGGACCTGACGCGCTTAAGTTCAACCCTGAGAGGTTCAAAAATGGGATCACAGGTGCCTGCAAGCTCCCACACTTGTACATGCCGTTCGGGGTTGGTCCAAGGGTGTGCCTTGGCCAGAATTTGGCCATGGTTGAGCTCAAGATACTGATAAGTCTGATACTGTCCAATTTTTCATTCTCCCTTTCTCCTAATTATAAACACTCAGCTGCACTCAGGCTGTTGATAGAACCTGAGAATGGAGTCAATCTCTTGGTAAAGAAGTTGTGAAGGAAGTAGATGGGGTTGAGACGTGAAAATAAGGGAGGAGATATTGACACTTACTATTATTACAATGCAGTTTAATGTTTATTTGGCTGGCTTCCTTGCGTGTCAACCTAGAAGAGAAGCTGCTTTTTTCATACTTTTTAGCTTGTAATTGTATTCTAGTTCATACTTTAATTTCGTGTGAATGGGTCAACTTTATTGTCTATCTTTTAATTTCTTTTTTTAACCCATTCTTTTAAGCTACTTCTTTTAAGTTTTGTTGTTTTAATTTTTTCATTTTAATTTTTTTTAAACTTTTCTTCCAAAATGATGACATGAATGAGATACTGGAGTTGGAATCTACTTCCTAACTGCTTTTGAAAATGACAGAAAAATCTATTTGAACCTAAAATGTTGTTAACCCTTCTTTTTAGTACTTTATTTTTAATTATTCTTTATTTTTTAAAATAATTTTTAAAAAATAAATAAAAACAATTAAAAGATATTATCTGAAAACACTATATTTTTATTTTTTTTTTAAATTAAAAATAATTATCAACAAAGACATTAGATTTTTGTCATTTGAAAATTATTAAAAAAAAAAAGAAATAGAATATATATATATATATTATTCCAATTATAATCTCATAATTACAAGAGCTTGATCATATTCCAAATAAATTAATATTTGCTTTCCCAATTAAGTAATCTCAATTTAATTTGTACATTGATGAGATCATAAAATGATAAAAATAAAATAAAATACTAGGATTAACCAA
This sequence comes from Vitis vinifera, assembly GCF_030704535.1. Classification (NCBI taxonomy): domain Eukaryota; kingdom Viridiplantae; phylum Streptophyta; class Magnoliopsida; order Vitales; family Vitaceae; genus Vitis; species Vitis vinifera. The sequence goes on along the minus strand of NC_081807.1, from coordinate 11,498,810 downwards.
TTGAAGATTAATACCGTGTGAGAAACTTTGACTTTGAAAAGAACCAGGTGATTTATCATGTGACTGAATAAAATTAAAGGTGGATTAATTTTCTTATCACAATAATTAATTGAGTTAGATTAACCTAACTATGAATATTGGAAGATGGATGATGTAACCAAGTGATGTGATTATCACTTACCTATAATTAATTATGATGATATTTTACTAATACTAAAACTTAGAAAATATTTGTTAAAATATAGGCATGCAATGTCTTTTTGCTGTATTAATTATAATTTTTAATAAAATAATTATGTAATGGATTAGAGGTTAATATATTATAAATTTAACATTTATACATTTTTTTTAATAAAAAAACATGCTCATGTGATTATCACTGGCCTATAATTAATTATAGTGATGCTTTATTAACACTAAAACTTTAAAACTATTTGGTAATTAAAATTGGACATTATGGTTATGTTTGGTTATCAAAAAATTTAAGAGAAAATATAAATAAATAAATAATATAAAAAAGTAGAAGAAAATAAAAAATAAATTTAAAGTCAACAAATTATTTTTATTTATTATTTCTAACTCATTTCATTTATCTTAAAATCATCGATATAAAGATTAAATAATTTTAAATGTATAAATTTCTAATCAATTTTAATTATATTTGATTTTCTTTGTCATTTTTAATAGTATAATCAAATATGAAAAAATTATTTTTTAACATTTTTTTTTCTTCCTTGTTATTTTTAGAGGCAAAACATAACCTATAACTTTTTATAAAATGATTGAAAATTCTATGTAAAGTAATTTTCATTTCTAAAATCTCTTTTTAAAGATTCTTTCTACAGAAGCCATTCACATTTTACTTTAATAGAAGTAGCTTTCACATTTAACTTTAATAGAAGTAGCTTTTGATTTAAGTTTTGGTGCAAAATAGAAATAATGGTGTAGATATAATAATCTTTTTCTTTTTCCCATTTTTTTTTTTTTCTTAATGGGTTTTTTTTTGTCACCTAATTTTGTCTAGAACAAACATTTTACTTTGGATGGGAGTTGAGAGCTTCAAACAAAGACTATGGCAGTCAAAGATTAGGACTACCTAGAGTTTTGGTTTCTTCATATAATGCCCTTCATTATTGTTCAACTTGATCAAGGGTTAGTGTTTTCTTTTGAATTCTCAACTATTTTATACCTCTAATATAAAATAAAATTAAATAAAATTAAAAAATTTGAAAATAAAATAAAATAAAACTCTATTTTTAGAGTATTTCCAAACAATTTTGAAAAAATATTTTTTAAAAACAATTTTCGGTATTTTGTAAAACAAAAGTTTGTTTGAAAATTTAAAATGTTATTAACCCATTTTTTATATTTTTAAATATGTTTTAAAATAACTTCATACATGATGTTTTATTTTTTAATCATTCTCTATATCTATATAATTATTTTTAAAAATAATTTTTAGAAAATAAGTAGAAACAATTAATTAAAAATATTTCTTAAAAACATCTTATTTTTTATTTTAAGAAAAAAATTATTTTATGATTTTTTTTTATAATTTTTTATATCAAATGTGTTTCACTGTTTTTTTATTTCACAGAATAGAAAACCATTTAAGAAACAATTGTTAAGGATATAGCATGTCATTAGATTTTTAAAATTCGATCACTTAATTTAATATCATACAATAATTTTTAAAAACATTTTTCAAATCCTTAATTCATATAGTTTAGGAGTATTAATTTTTAGTGACTCTTTTCTATAACCAACACATGCCTATTTGTTCTTGTCTCCATATGCCCACTACCTCTTGACTAGGAAATTAACCTTAAAACTTTCTTATGGTTGGCGCGCATTTTATGCCTCATTTGTTCTCATGTGCCACCTTAGTCAAACTAGGCTACCTAACTAGCTAGCTAGCTGAATTTGTGACCATGCATTTACACAACATGTCTTGGTGCACCCATGCTTTGATTGGGCCATATCTCTATATATCTTGGTGTTTGCAATTTCTTGTGGGTCTTTAATTTCTTTCTCAAAGTACAATAAATTTCACAAAGTCAAAAAGTGATTATCCATAAAAGAAGGATGCTCAAAATCCTAACTAAACTAATTAAAGTAGCCACATTCATATAGCTTGTTTTTTTGGGAACACAATTTCCTTGTACTATCTACATATGCAGTTTCCTTTTTCTTTTAGTCGTTGTCCCGTGATAAATATTTGATATTCAAAACTTTTGTACAACACATGCCACAGATTCCACCATTAAACTTGTATTATTCAATAAAAACATAATTTATCAATCATAAAGTTGAATCCAAATCCTCTTATTCCTTATCCCGAATAGATATTTTTTTATATTTATCACACCTTGCTTGTTAGTTTAGAGTACTGATAAATGAGTTTGAGAAATATTTTTAAAACCTATATCATGCACCCCTCGCCAGTTATATATAATATCACGTAAAAAATATTTTAATTGATTTTTTTATTTTGGCCTTTCAAATTATACAAAATAAGAGTTTTCTCCTTTTACAAAAATAAATTATAAAATTTTATGATATATATTTATTTATAATTATATTTATTTTAAATATTATTTAATTTTTTAAAAATTTAAATTTTGAAAAAGGAAAAAAGATATTGAAAGGGACAAATACAAAAAAATTTCATACCCACTTATTTTATTTTATTTTTTAATAAAAAATAAATAAATAAACGGGGATATGATGAAGATGAAAGTGACTCATCTTTAATTTTCACTTATTTTATTTTATTTTTGATAAAAAAAAATATAAATAAATGGGACATGATGAAGATGAAAGTGACTCATCTTAAATTCGCTTCATTGAAATCCTTTTTTTTCGGTGCTACTGCCACAAGTCATATCACTTCTAAAAGGGTTGATATTCAAATCCCATCCTTCCGGATTTCATATACTTACTCTATTTTCTCAAACTCATATGAAATGAAATGAACAAAATTCAAAAATCAATGGTGGCCATATATAGCTAACTAATTGTTGAAGATGCATGGCGCCCATACTCATAAAAGTTCAAAGAGTTTCTTCACCATTCACTTCTATCGAGAGTCATCTCTCTTATTAAATTCAAGACCATTTATCTATCTTACCTACTAAACTTTTCTACATTACTTATATATATATATAAATGAAGGGGCGAGTGGCCCTCTACTTAATTTCTCTTGGTTTTCCACATCCATTGCCTCATCCACTAATATAAATTTCCCCATGCCACCTAGTCAAATTTGATAAGCAGCAGATTTGGATGCAAGTTTATGTGTGGAATCTAGTATTTAAAAGGAGGTTTTGTTTCAAAAAATTTGAAGCAATTGAGAGTTAGAAGTAGTAGGATTGAGGGTAATCGGTTTGGGTTAAGCATAATTATATTTAAATCAAATTTGTCGACTTGGATAACCTTATTTAATAAATAGATTTTTTTTAGGTGAATTTATATCATATGAATCTGATCAAAATTAATATATTTAATAATAGTGTTGATTAATCTAATTATAATTTTTTATTATTTAACTCATATATGAGTCATTACAAATTTATCTTGGATAAGGAAATTGTTAAGGTACCATAATGATACTTACCAAAGTCCAAATCTAAATCGACGAAAATGTATGACGAGATTTATGTTATTAAATATGGATATAAATAAAGAATATAAATAAATAAGACTAAAGTATAAAGATACAAACAAATAAAATTAAGGTAGAAGAATAGGACTTTTAAGGAAAAATTAAAGAGTTTCTCTTCTAAGTTGTAACACCAAGGAAGCCATCAACTAAATATGATACTACATTACACATGATACGCGTGAACATCTCCTCCATTGTTTAATTTATTTTCAAATCTCAACCCCATGTGGTTCCATCACAACTTCTTTACCAAGAGATTGACTCCATTCTCGGTCTCTATCACCAGCCCGAATGCAGTTGAGTGTTTATAATTGGGAGAGAAGGAGAAAGAGAAATTAGACACTATCAAACTTATCAGTATCTTAAGCTCAACCATGGCCAAGTTCTGGCCAAGGCATTGTTGGGCTCCCTCGTATGCGAGGAAGTGGGCCTCATATGCTTGGGGACCAAGTTAGTTACATTAAAAAAAAAAGATCAAAAAAAAAAAAAAAAACAAAGAGAAAAGAAGAGAGAGAGGAAAAACACATCTGCCCAGATTTCATTAACAAGCTGATCCGGCTTCATCTATGGTGTGATCAAGTTGAAATTTGGAGTAGAGGTTTGAAACTTAAGTAGCTACAATCTGAACGGTGAAGATTAATTTTTTGGGCTCAAGAACTGATGTTACTACCCGTGAATAATAACAACGTTTTTGGTATACTTTCTCCAATCATTTTTGTTTTTTCCAAGAGAGATTGTATAATCCAAGGCTATATGTGCTCTTGATGTATTTGGCAACCTCTAGAGATTATTCTAGAAAAGACAGGTGTAACCCATTATTGTTGATAGTGGAAGTTTGAATTGGACTAGGCCCCGTGATTTTTCCATTCGCATTAAAGGGTTTTCCATGTAAAAATTCTAATGTCTAATTTATTTTTTCAATTGCATGAGTTTATTTATTTATTGCTACTAGTTGATATTGCCTATTTAGTTTTGCACAAAGAAATGGTATAAAAATTCTGGTGTTTGTTGGAATGTTGTGAATTCACCTTAACAAGTTGTATCAGAACCAAGTTGATTATCAGTGGGATCTCTTGTGTGAATTAAATGGAGAAGTCTGGCAGTGGAATGATTAAAAAAATCAAATATGTTTAGAGTATAAAATAAAATAAAATCAAATAAAATTAAAAAAATTGAAAATAAAATAAAATAAAACTCTATTTTTAGAGTATTTCCAAACAATTTTGAAAAATATTTTTTAAAAACAATTTTCGGTATTTTGTAAAACAAAAGTTTGTTTGAAAATTTAAAATGTTATTAACCCATTTTTTATATTTTTAAATATGTTTTAAAATAACTTCATACATGATGTTTTATTTTTTAATCATTCTCTATATCTAAATAATTATTTTTAGAAAATAAATAGAAACTATTAATTAAAAATATTTCATAAAAGCATCCTATTTTTTATTTTAAGAAAAAAATTGTTTTATGATTTTTTATATCAAATGTGTTTCACTATTTTTCATTTCACATAATAGAAAACCATTTAAGAAAAAATTGTTAAGGATATAGCTTGTCATTAGATTTTTAAAATTCGATCACTTAATTTAATATTATACAATAATTTTTAAAAACATTTTTCAAATCCTTAATTCATATAGTTTAGGAGTATTAATTTTTAGTGACTCTTTTCTACAACCAACACATGCCTATTTGTTCTTGTCTCCATATGCCCACTACCTCTTGACTAGGAAATTAACCTTAAAACTTTCTTATGGTTGGCGCGCATTTTATGCCTCATTTGTTCTCATGTATAATTTGGCCATGCCACCTTAGTCAACTAGGCTACCTAACTAGCTGAATTTGTGACCATGCATTTATACAAGTCTTGGTGCACCCATGCTTTGATTAGGCCATATCTCTATATATCTTGGTGTTTGCAATTTCTTGTGGGTCTTTAATTTCTTTCTCAAGGTACAATAAATTTCACAAAGTCAAAAGGTCATTATCCATAAAAGAAGTAGTCACATTCAATAGCTTGTTTTTTTGGGAACACAATTTCCTTGTCCTATCTACATATGCAGTTTCCTTTTTCTTTTAGTCGTTGTCCCGTGATAAATATTTGATATTCAAAACTTTTGTACAACACATGCCACAGATTCCATCATTAAACTTGTATTATCCAATAAAAACATAATTTATCAATCATAAAGTTGAATCCAAATCCTCTTATTTCTTATCCCGAATAGATATTTTTTTTATATTTATCACACCTTGCTCGTTAGTTTAGAGTACAGATAAATGAGTTTGAATTGAGTTTGAGAAATATTTTTAAAACCTATATCATGCACCCCTCGCCCGTTATATATAATATCACATAAAAAATATTTTAATTGATTTTTTTATTTTGGCCTTTCAAATTATACAAAATAAGAGTTTTCTCCTTTTACAAAAATAAATTATAAAATTTTATAATATATATTTATTTATAATTATATTTATTTTAAATATTATTTAATTTTTTAAAAATTAAAATTTTGGAAAAGAAAAAAAAATTGAAAGGGACAAATACAAAAAAATTTCATACCCACTTATTTTATTTTATTTTTTAATAAAAAATAAATAAATAAACGGGGATATGATGAAGATGAAAGTGACTCATCTTAAATTTTCACTTATTTTATTTTATTTTTGATAAAAAAAAAATATAAATAAATGGGATATGATGAAGATGAAAGTGACTCATCTTAAATTCGCTTCATTGGAATCCTTTTTTTTCGGTGCTACTGCCACAAGTCATATCACTTCTAAAAGGGTTGATATTCAAATCCCATCCTTCCGGATTTCATATACTTACTCTATTTTCTCAAACTCATATGAAATGAAATGAACAAAAGTCAAAAATCAATGGTGGCCATATATAGCTAACTAATTGTTGAAGATGCATGGCGCCCATGCTCATAAAAGTTCAAAGAGTTTCTTCACCATTCACTTCTATCGAGAGTCATCTCTCTTATTAAATTCAAGACCATTTATCTATCTTACCTACTAAACTTTTCTACATTACTGACATAAGTCAAATCACTCATCTAAAATTCTATATATATATATATATATATATATATATGAAGGGGCGAGTGGCCCTGTACTTAATTTCTCTTGGTTTTCCACATCCATTGCCTCATCCACTAATATACAATTTCCCCATGCCACTTAGTCGAAGTGTAGAATGTGATTGAGTATGGATTAAAAGAGTTCCCTTGACATTTTCTGTTAAGGAAATGGAAAAGATAAATGAACATTCAGTTCTAGTTGAATCCAGGAAGTCTTACCAGAGAAGGTGAGGTATTTGGAGAACTCACAAAGAAACTCAGAACATTGTCTACAGCCATTTCAACAAATGGTCCTGAGCTTGCTAATAATTCCTAAGTAGTGATCACAGTTGGCAGAAACTCCTCATCACATCATTTTAAACCACAAGTGTGAAGAATAATAAAGCAGAAACAGTAAGACAAGCAATTTTTCACCAGTACACAAAGAGGGCAATGCATCAGGGGCTTAAAAACGTAAGTTGGTGGGCGAAAAATTGATAAACAAGGAGTTAGAAAAATAATAATGAATCACACCCATGACATACCTGCGTGGCCAGAGCATACAGAGGCAGTTTCAGCATGGAAACATGACCTGAATCTGAATTTATACTGTATTTCAAAGAGAAATTATTAAGGAAAAAAAAAAAAACAAGCAACCTGCATTAATGGTTTTTGAAATTCATCCAAGAGAAAAGACTAATAAACATCAATCATGAACCAAAAAGTTTCATTTAAATAGGATTCTGAATCATGAATATAAGTTTCTCCAGCTTATCTTGTTTCATGTATAGCTGAAGCACTCAAATTTTCTATTACCTAATCAGAACAAACTTTATCGGTGGGGTATATAGCATTTGTAACTAAGAATGAAAATATCGGTAATCACAGATATGTCGGTACTTCAATTTTATAGATATATCGGATATATTGGAGATATATCGGCGGATATTCTGAAAAAAAATATCAATAGGCTTAAAATTGTTAAAAACTCATGGAAATGTAAGGAAAATCTCATAATAATATAATTAGAAGTATAATGCACATTTTAAAGTTGTTTTATTGAAAATTTTGATATACATATGATATAATTTGTGATATTAGATATAATTATATCATGTCGATTTATAAGAAATGTTAATTTTGTAATTGTTCTCATTATAAAGTCACATAAAATACTTCATTTAATTAAATATCAATAATTTGTACACAATAATTCATTAAATAAACATATTTCATATTCAAAATATACTAGTTCATGTTAATTAAATTAATTAAATAATTTAGCTAAGTTAACTAGTTTAAATTACAAATAATCATATAAAATAAACATATCAATTTATAATTAAATAATCAAATTAACCTAAGTTAATTCAATAAAAATATAAAAATTAATTACAATTGAATGTAAAAATAACATTAAATCATCCATATTGCAAACATACTAATTAATTGAAAATACATGAATTAATTACAATTGCAAAAAAAATTAATTACAATTTAAAACAAATATACCTTAAAATGATTAAATAATTGAGCAACCTTAATAAAAATTGGAGTAATGAGAGAGCAAATGAAGAATGAAAGCAAAAATGGATGAAATAGATGAAATTTGGGCTATTTATAGAAGAAATTTGGGGCAAAATAGTTGTTGGAACATTAATTTACCATTGAAAATCAATTTTGCCCGTTGGATAAAAAATTGGGAGCAATTTGGCCGTTGGATCGCCATATTACCATTGGAATCACATCTAGGTTGTAGGATCAACATGGGCGTGATCTGGACCGTCAGATCACATTGCATTAAGGAGGGGAAATATCACCAAAAGATCAACGATTTATCTTCGATATATCACCGATATTTTGCCACCAAAGGCGATTTTTTCAAAAAATCTCCGATATATCTCCCCGAACCGATATATCGTCGATATTTTGGCGATATTTACGAAAATATCTCCCTTCCGATTTTTTCCCATGAAATATCGTGTCGACCCCTCCCGATATACGATATATCGGCGATATATCTCGACATTTTCCTCCTTGTTTGTAAGCAAAAACTGAAGGGATGTAAGAATTATGAAACTTGAGGCAGGTAGTTAGCATCAATTACCAAGAAATACTCATGGTTGTGATAAGGTTTGGATCAAAAGCATAAGCTATTTGAAAAATACAATTGCGAAAACTTAGTCTAATGTATCATGGGCAAGGAAAGGCTTAGATGGATTGTTGACAACCTCATTTTCAACCCATTACTTTTGAGGAAACAATGAGGGTCGATTAGAACCTTAGGGGAAAACTTTGTTAGCTAATTAGTTTTTTTTTTTTGTTTAAAAAAGACCTTTCCCTAATGTTGGAATGATGAATATATTTAGAGTCTGCTTGACACTTAGTGTGCATTTGGTAATGATTCTCAGAAGTGTTTTTAACTTTTTTTAATACTTGAAATATAACAATTTTTAAATATTAAAAAGTCTAAAAACAATTTCTAAAATCACTACCAAACACACTCTTATTCTACAAAGTGTTTTTGGCTTAAAAGGTATTTTTTAAAATAATAATAATAATAATAATTAAGTGTTTTGGCAAAATTTAGGAAACATTTTTAAAAATATGAACAATTACTTGTAGTATTGAAAAACCATTTGTATTCTTTTCTGAAGAAAAATTTTATAGGTGATTCTCCTAAAAACACTTTTAGAGAAAAACACTTTCATTAAAAACACTTCAAATAGAAACACTATCAAACGCACTCTTAAATATATTTATACTCCTAAAAGTAACTTCCTTGATAAACCGTGTTTAGGCCCTCGGCCAACTAAATCCTTGCCTTAGAATGCATTTGACAGTGTTTCTACTAGAAGCGTTTTTTTCTGGAAGTGTTTTGAGGAGAATCATCTATCAAGTATTTCTCCAAAAAATTCTACAACTAAGTTTTTAGATTTTTAAAGGTGTTTCCTAAATTTTACCGAACACATTTTTTTTAAAAAAAAATATTTTTTGAACTAAAAACACTTCCTAAAATCACTATCCAACCAACTCTTAAATAAATTCCAATAAAATTGGCAACATTATGAGGTAGGAACTTTCAAAGGGATTTGGTAGCCTAAAATAGTTCCTAAAGTTAGAAGTTTTCTCTTGCTCATGTTTAGAAGTATAATCCTCACCAAAAACTATTAAATATTAAATAGTAAACTGTTTAGGTGTTTTTTCATCTGTAGCGTATGCTTTCTTTGTATAACTTACCTGTGGCCTAAATCAATTGTAGCTCACGTTACGTATTTCTGAAAGCTGGATTTGATTGCTTTGACCTTCTAGCAATGGCAACCAAACGATGCTCAAGTTTTCAATAACGTAACTTAAGCCTCCATAGCTTGGATAATCTATGATCTAGAAATATGTGACGGAACAACTAATTTTTGTTCAAAGGTCAAGCTAACAATTCATTCTGGAATTGAGATTGCTGACCTAACAATTTAATCATATTTTATTATTATTATGTTTGAGTGGTAGTCATGATATTAGCTTTATGGATATTAGATATCTTTCTGCTTTCCTATACTTGTGAAACCCTCTACAGAAGAAACAGTGAAGAAATGACTAATCCAAAACAATGAGCTTTCCTAGCCAAATATTCAAAGATGAACAGGGTAGTTGAGGCCAAATTGGATATACCTGTAGATCTTTTCAAAACTGCAATATGAGAGCCTAACAAGAAAATTTGCCAAGTTCTGCTGCAGTTCATTTCCTCAGAAAAAACTCCGATAATCCCCCAAATAATCCTCGGATGATAAAGAAAACAAGCTAGCTATAAGGACCAAAGAATAATGATTTTCTCTCTTAATGCCCCGTAACAAGGTTTACAGTCTTTGTTTCAAATCTGCCAGTAATACCCAGGTTGATTAGAAAATTTTTCATAAAATTTTCAGTTAAATGGTAAGAAAGAATGGTAAAGATTTACGCATCAATATTTAATTGGACAAAACTTTTGAATAGTTACCCCAAAGTCAATAGTTTGATATTTTTGTTAGGTAAAATTTAAAGAGTGAGAATTTCAGAAATTAAATTTAAATTTAAAGAAAAATTTAAGTATCGAACGATTGAGATATTAGATTTTAAAAAAATTGAATGTTAAGATATTAAGTATATGGTGAGAATTAATTTAATTTATTGGGTAATTATTAGAGAAATTTAATGAGAAAAACATGTTGAATTTTCTATTGTGTAGAATTGTTATAAGAGGTTATTAAAATATAGTTGAATTTAATATTATAATGAATGAATTTAATTTTTATAATTGGTAATCATTTTGATTTTTTGAGATTTAATTAAGTTTGTAAAAATGTAGGTATACTATTTGATATTATTAGAAGTTACATTTTATTGAGAAATAGGAAATTGTTTTTTTTTTTTTAAATGCAGTAGTCTAAAACACAAATATATATATATAATAAACATTTAATTTTCGAGGAATTAAAATATGTTTGGGGAATATGCATAAAAAAAAATAATATAAAGAAGTTCTGAAATAATAATAATAATAATAATATTTTTTCTAAATAAAAAAAAGACAATATGCTGATTTTTTTTTTTTTTTACTTTTTAACACTTCATAGAAATAAAATATTACAAAAACAAATAACTTAATACTTAATACTATTAAGCATTAAAGTTTTATTTAGCATTAGTGATATTCTATTTCACACAGGAAACATACACTCAGATTTCAAAATCTAATAATTAGATTTTTGGATTTTGGTAGGATGGTTTATTACCAAGATTTTCGTTTAATATAAAAAAAATTGTGGATATTATCATCCAAAGTTATATCTATTTATTATGGTGATATTTTGCAATTGATTATATGGTTATTGTTTTATTTAATTAATTTTTGGCACTTATATGAAGTTTTAATTGATTTTTAATGAAAATCAATAATGACGGAATAAACGTCTTCCATTTTGAGTGAAATTCTAAAAGAATATTCTATTTTACATGAGGAACATCATTATAGAGTTGAATTTCCAATTCAACTTAAATTTTTAGATTTTGGTAGGGTGGGTTGTTCCCAAAATTTTCATTTAATATGTTTTAGTAGAAAATTTTGTGGATATTATTATCGAAAGTTAGATATTTTTTTTTTTTGTGGTGACATGTTGCAAGTGATTCCATGTATATGATTATTGTTTTAATTTTTTTGCATTTATATGAATTTTTAATTGATATTTAATGAAAATCATCTTGGAGAAAAATTTAAATCTAATAATGACTCAACTAATGTAAATTAAATATTTATGTGAAGCACTATAATTATTTGGATTGTGTTTAAAAGATGAAATTGAAATTCATTAATGATATGTTAGTATTGAAAACAATAGAGATTATTTGTAAAAAAATTGTTTTATATTTAAACCACTTATTTTATATGCTTGGGTATTATTATTTGAGTTGGGATTGGACAATGGTTGTATATTTCATTATTACATTCATTAGCATTCATGGTTGTGTAAGGAAAAATAAAGAAATGGTTATGTGAAATGAAAACGAGAATGAAAAGACCCCAAAGAAGACAAAATGGAAAGAAAAGAAAAATGAAAAATGAAAGGACCAAAAAGAGGGCAAATTAAGATGAGAGTGAGACCTTTAATGCAAAAAAAAAACAAAAGTTTACCCTTGAAAAGACTTCAAATGAGGAATGTATTTGGATACAGGGATGTATCATTTGATAAAAGTCCGAGAATGATAGTGCATTACTTGATTGTGTGTAAGCATTTGCATCATGTTTTCATCTAGATGAAGAATTTACATAAACTAATTGAATGACGTCAAACTTATGTTTGAATATATTATTAGAAAAAAATGATTTATTTATTTTGTACAAGAAAATTATAAATATTTGATATAATATGTATGATTGAAGAAATTGTATATCCATCTATCTATCTATCTATCTATATATCTATCTATATATATATATATATATATATATATATATATATATATACACACACACACACACATATATGTATGTGTATGTGTGTTATAATCTAGATTTATTTAATTTTGTATGGTTGAGGTTTCATTTAATGTATATAGTGTAAATAAAATATTATTATATTTTGATATACCAGGGCATTGTATTCATATGGATTCATTAACCCTTTTGGGTGCAAAACACCCTACTAAGCAACGTAGAAAAACTTCTTTCTATGGAACCATGCATTCCTATTCAACAACGAGCTCACTTTTTAATATAAAAAATTAATTTTTTGAAAAAGTTGGAATTGTGAATTATTTTTGTTTATTTTTTAAAAACTAAAATAATATAAGAAAGAAAACCTTAAGAGTTACTCCATTTTAAAGGAAAAGCATGTTTACGAAAAATCAAGTCCAAGTCCAAGTCCAAGGATCAGGTTACTTATTAGGAAGGTATCATAGGGTAACATCACTCTAAGCCCAAAAGAAGTCTTTACTAAACAATTAGAGGAAACTAAGACAATTGACTAATAGACTAATGAATATCAAGGGACAACAACAAGATATAACATGGAAATGGTGATAACAAATGAGAGCATAATAGGAGAACACTCAAAGAAAGGCATGCGTATCAAACAAATAAATCAAGAAAGGTATTGTACCTTAATAATGCCCAAATTTGGGTAACCACTTACACAAAAAAGAAGGTTAGTTCCAAAGTAAGATAAGATACACAAAATCATAACAAGGGCCACCAAACTTATACAAGATATATATAATCACAACCAATAATCAACGATGGTTAAACATGAATCAAGGTGAATTAAAATCCACTAAACATGCATAAGGATCATAATAAGCCAACAAGTATGTGTTAGGATAAAGCCCTTAAAAGTATGACGTGATATATTAAACTCTTAGATTTTATTATTTATTTAATAAAGTTCTTGTTCACTTTTATTTATCTTATTTCCATGCATTATATCTTGTAAACACTTTGGCTTGCATCTTTTCCATTGTACGTGACTTGGGAGCATCAGGAGTTACACAAAATATCCAAGTCATAACTTCCTTACAAATAGGTGATTAGTTCACAACTGGTTCATGGGTCTAAGCAACCTATTAGAGGTTGTAGTGCACTACCTCCTAATTGTAAGGGTGGTTGGTCTTGGCTATCAAGATAGGTTTCTCATGGTGAATGCATTAGTATGTATGGTTACACATTGGATATGACCTATAGTGAGTCATGACTTAAGGCTATCAAGTAGTTATAACCTCACCAAGTTGTTTTATTTTATTGTCTCAACCTTGAGAAAATATTAAGCTTATGATAAAGTTAGCAGTGGCTTTGACCTACGAGTGAGATCGTAAGCTAATCATATATTCTTATGGATTGGATCACTACTGATGGAAGTCAGTAGCAACAGGTTCTTAATAGAGGTATCATGATATCTCATAAGATTGAGATAATGTGTCCTCTTGGGTGATCCTAAGAAGGTGTGTTCATGGAAACTATGGTCATAATAGTTCCTTAAGTGGAACTTGACATTACGTTCTTGGAGAACTAAAATATGTTAGTTGAATACACAATAGGAGGATCTATAACTTAAGGATAGTAAAGGTAGTCTTAAAAGGCTAATAGCTTTCATCTTATTATAGTATGGACACCAGTTCATTGGGAGACTAAACGCAATGGATAGTAGGTCATAGACATAAGCACATGGTGTCTCATTATTATTTACATAGGGTAGTGGGGTTCAGTTGATTCTCTATAATGGGATGTCGAATCAACTTTACAATTGAATTCTAAGGGAGTCAGTACTCTTATGGGTTGTAATGGTCCTTGTTCTAGGTTCATATACCTTGTTAGCATAGGTTATGAGGGTTAAATTAGCTCTAAGTTCACATTTATGCATAAAGGTGTTTTGGTAATTACTCAAGGTTGCATATGGGTAAGTGAACAAGGATTTTAGATTTGGCTAATTTATTAATTAATAAGTACCATTGAATTAATTAATCAATTCGGACCCATTTTGTGTTAGATTAAGTGACCCAAGCCCTTAGTAGGCTCAAGTCACTTAAGCCCAATGGGAAACCCTATAAATACCTCCTTAAGGTTAAGGTTCCCATATATTTTTCAAGAGAGTCGTCTTCCACCTCTAGAGAGAGAGAGAGAGAGCCATAGCCTTCACCCTACCTTCCATCTTTTTTGGAAGTATGTCAAGATTAAGGTTTGAGTCATTAAGTGGAAGACTCTAAGTTTATGGGACTTCCTACAACTTCACTTCATATCTTTATTGGGTGGAATAGATTCGAGAACAACCGAATCTCAAGTATGGTTTTTGTTAGCATATTCTAAATTCATATAAAGTTTTAAAATTCCATTCTTTTTTTCATTGTGCATAGGATTTAGAGAAGCCTAGGATAGTCAAGCATGTTCCTAACCTAATATAGGTTTGGAAAATGGAGAAATCCGAGTTTTTCTCTTGAACTGGTATAAGAGCCATATGTTAGTAAGCTTGTTAGAACCATTCTAAGGGGTTTTGTAGGGTATTCTATTTATCCCATGGCCGATAATGAATGTGCATTTTATATTATGATTTTGTTATAACATGATGATTATAATTGTGATTACTTTTTGTTGGGGATGGAATAATTATTGGGATTATTGATTTCTTTTCCTAGATGGGTTGTAAGCCTCATAAGAGGTACACGATTTTTGTTGATATAAAAATCTCATTTTTATCTTATAATGATTTGTAAACTCAAATTCTTTGGAGTATAGGATTTTATTGTAAAAAAATAGTTTTTATCATTCTTTGTAACTCTTAGAGAGTATGGAAGCAATTTGAAGCATCAAAAAGTCATCATGCACAGTACTTTATCGAGAAAATGAGATTTCTATAGAAAACGATCACCAAAAACTCAAGAACTAGCTCTTAGGTTATGCACTTTCTATAATAGCGCTTGAGCACCTTGAGTGCTCGAGCGGTGCATCCAATAGTGGTAAGCTACATCCAGTGATGATGTCATATCCAATGCAATAAAAGTGTTTCAAGCATCCTTAAAAAAAATTGGGCACTAGAAATGCTTTGATTTTTGAAAATCAAAGTATTTGGGCCTTACCAATGCCCAAATTAATTTCCATGGATTAATCCATATCCCCAACCCTCTAATGATCATGAGGGTTGAATGTTACCCCATTTATTTAAGACTTGTGAGATTTATCTATATTTGCAAAATCAAGAAAATCTAAAAAACCATTAAGGTGAAAAATGAGTGATTTAGACCAAGAGAAAGAGTCATGGATTAATCCATATGGCATTCAATCCTCATCAACCCTCAAATGAGTATATGAAATTGAGCTCATAAGAGGCATGTAAAGCTAAATTAGAATTGACATATGGAAAATAATATTGAAATCACAAAGAAGTACAGGATATTCTCATATGAAATCATGCATTATGTACCAATAAGCATGATGACCATTAATGCCTACAAAAACAAGTACTATTTTAGGTCCCAAATGGACATGGAAAAAGATTAAAAGGATGAAAATTGCTAATATGAGAGTAATTATTGATTTTATCAAACATAAAAAAAAATAAAAAAATCAAAGCCTATGGAGAGAGACTTGATCCTTGGCCACAAAGAAGACCATTAGAGATACTTGAAATCTTAGCCAAAATAGGTTTAAAAAAAAAAGCATTTTACAATTAGATTTGAAAGAATAAACAAAAAGGGGCCAAAAAAGGCCTCACAAGGTAATTTTTATTGAAAATCAATTTGAAAAATGAGCAAACACCTTAGTGGCTTTCATATTTATTTCAAAATTTATCAAAAAGATTTTAAAAAATTAGAAAAAAGTAGGGAAAAACTTAAATCCCCAAAAATAAAACCAAAGGAAAACCCAAAATTCAAAATCTAGTAAAGCCTCATTTCATGAATCATCGATGGGCTTGAAAATAGGAAGAAACACTCAAAATGAATCAAAATCAAATTAAATAACCTCAAAATCAACTATACAATAGAAAAAAAAATAAAAGATCAAACCAACTCACAAGCAATCATAGTGAATTAAAAGAATATTAGAAGAAGAACCACATACCATGAATAAAAACACCAACAATCCAATGTTTGGTCTCCAATATCCACATCCAACATATGAATAACCTCAAGAGTCAGTAGAGTGATCTTATTGAGAATTCTCCACCTAAGCAAGATTTGTTGAGCTTTTAGCAAGCATTTCTTCTCCTCCAAGTAAATAGATCTTCCAAATTCTTAAAGTCTCCATCTTCTAGAAATTTTAGTGAAGTCTTCCCACCAAAAACCTCACACAAGCCCTCCAAAACAAGCCCTTAAGTTCCCTTTTATAGGGCAAAGAAGGGTTGAGATTTGGACACTTATCCTCATCTCACCCTATACTCAAACAATAAAAAAAAACCACTTACATAAAAACTAAAACCAAGAGATCTCTAAACCAAGGTTAAAGGCTACCAAAAAGAAACCAACAAAAAAAAAAACATAAAAAAAAAAACAACTCTTAGATCAGAGTTAAAATAATGGAGAAAGAACCAAAATATGATGAACTAGTCTAGGGAATTGATTGAACCTTAAGCATAGGTCAAAGTAGGCCAAAACGAGTGTTGGGTCACCGAAAAGTGCTTAAACAAGCTCTAATCATGTCTAAACTTTGGGAACACCTAAGATACCTCTAAAGTCATGCTATGAATCCAAAAACTCGTCAAAAAATGTCTCCAAAAGTGGCTTAAGAATCAATATTAAATTGAGTAACAAGCAGACCACCAAGAAGCATGATGAAAAACTAAGTAAAAAGAGATCCTATGCACATGCTTATGAAAATACAGGTGAGGGGGACTAAATATGATGAATAACATGTGCTATGAAGACAAAATGGAGGGTTTACACCTTCCTTAATGAATGTTTTTTTATTAAAATATGTCATGCTTTCTAAGGCTCAATCTTAACAACACCAACCTTCACAGGGCTTTAGCAACCCGACTTTGCTCTAAGAGTAAAGAGGTGGTTTGCTTTTATAGTCTTTGTATTTGTTTAGTAGAAGTATATGAACCCTTTGTTTTGATAGTCTTAGTTTTTAGGGTGTTCACCTCCAATGCCTCATTCTCTTACTTCTATAGGGGGAATCGAAGATAAAAACCTCAGGAGGGGGTTGTACCCCCACAATTTTGTTTTCATCCTTCTTTTTCCTTCTTTTAGTTCTTCTCCTTCTTGCCTTTTTCTACATCTAGTTTGATAGTCTTAAGTACCACTTAGGTTTTGAATTACATCAAATAGTGTATTAAAGACTAAGTTTCTATTTTATATTTGTAATCTAATGAACTATTGGGAATTGAATGAGAATGTTTTAATTGATTGTCTCATCTTTCTCTACTTTCACACATAACACCATGCCTTTCTAATCTAAGAAATGCAAACTCTTTAGGAAATTAGGCTAGTAGCAGTTGTATGATTTTCCAGCAAGTTCACAAATAAATAAATAAAGAGTCTAGTTTATCTTTTTTCTATAAGCATCCCATAGAAGGATGTAGAGATAAGGAGTTGGAAAAAATCCATTCTTGTCACTTAGAGCTCCATAAGTAACCCCTCAAGGGTGCCTTGTCACCCAATGCCTTGGGCCAATTGGCTGTGAATGAGTTGACTAGCGAAGAGAATGCCTATCTTTAACCAACCCTTTGAGGCCTATTTTGTGAAAATTAGAGAGATGATATTATCAAACACGTGGAAAATGAGGAGATTGCAGTAAATATGCATGTTTGAAAACCATTATGTTTGTCAGAAATTGATATCATCTAGACACTAGGATCTAACACCTTAGTTAAGGGTTGTTTAGAACTTCAAAAATGGTAATGTTATGCACTTTACCTTTGAGAAGCTAAACCTGATGCATTTCTATTCTATATTCTATATTCTTTATTCATTATTTAAATTTTGTATTCTTTATTCTTTGATTCTTTAGTTAAGTTCTCATTTTTTTGTTTAAGCTTTTGTTGCTAAAGGACTAGCAACAAGTTGGCAAGGGGATGTGATGAGTGTGGACTCGCATTTTTCACGTGTGTCCCTACTCAATGGCGAGACTTGCTTCATTTTAATGAAAAACCATATTTTTATAAAAACTTGGAGTCGCCACTTACTTTTATTTATTTTTAAAGGGGAAATCAAGTAAGAACAAAACCCTTAAAAATACTCTTGATTTTTGGAAAAGTTATTTGTGAAAAACCCAAGTTTGGGTCCAAGGATCAAGTTACCTATCAAGAAGGTACCTTCAAAGAGGTAGCACCCCTCTAAGCCCTAACAAGGTCTCTACTAGCTTAGCTGAGGGACATATGACAATTAATCAGTTGATTATGAATACCTAGATAGGTCAAGGTGATTTCAAAGACTTTGTTAATTCTAACATGTCAAACAAGGATTCAAACCACAATCATAAAGAAATGATCATATGTGTACTTAGATCTATAGCTTAAATGTTATCACAAAATCATCAAAGTTAGTTAAGGTATTATATCACTCAACATGCATTTTATCAGAGGAAATAAAATGAACATCAAGGCACCCAAAGTCAATATCAAACATAGATATAGTTTTCAATGACATACATATTCATGGAACTTCGAAATTAGAAGATAGAAAGTGTACCTGTGCAGCAAGCATCAGTGCTTCTATAAAAATGAGGTTAATTCACAAATAATAATAATAAGATTAAAGAATAATAAAAATAAATAAACATATATACTTATCATGTCTCAAGTCAAGGAAAGTTCACAATCATGTTCAAAAGTGACCAAATTATCAAAAGCCAAGGAAATATATTAATAGGTTAGAATATCAGTTCGTAAAATAAACTTCAAATAAATATCAAGAAAATTTATCTCACCAAAATAAAAATTAGTTAACATCTTTATCATGTCTAGATTAACATCCAATTTTCCAAATCAATTAATTATATTTCAATTAATATCAAATTTATTCACAAGTAGGTTACTTCACAAGAAAATCAACAAATGATCATAATAGAAGATTCTACAAAATAAATCTAAAACAAATATTTAGAAGTTAAATTTTATCATGAAAATTTTTAGAGAATAATTCCTATATTTCTAGTTTATCATCCAAGTGACCAAATTAATTAACCACCCCTCGTTTAGTACCAGACTCCAAAATGATGATAATAAGTCCAGAACAGGGAATCTTTTTAAGGTATTTGAAAATTGATTTTTCTAATTAACTTAGAGATGTGCTAAAATCATACAAAAATTCACAACTAGCTTAAGATGTCTAGATTGTTTAAAACTTTAATCTGAGGGCAAAAAGCATTCATAAGAATTTTTAGAACATTATAATTAATCAGTTACCCAGATTTAGTCATATATAGTAGGAGTGATTTGAAAAATTATATCTCCCTCGAGAAGGCATATTTTCTAATATTTTATGTGTCAAAATTCAATTTCAAGAGGTCAAGAATCTAAAAAAAAATATATTCATTTAAATTAAAAAGATTAAAAGGTAATTTAATTTTGCAAAGTGCTCTCGGGTGTACATAAGTAGGTCCAAACAGAACATGCAAAAAGAAGTAATCATAACTCAACTTTCAAGAAGGCATTTTTACTCAAGTAACATTCCAGAATCAAGTTCAAAGAGTGAAGAATATCATACAATTTTTGATTTTTTTTTTTAAAACACTTCAAGATAATCAAAGTGAATTTTTAATCCAAAGAGTTAGTAGCTGAGTAGAAAACTAGCAAAAAAGGTGAGTCAAAATTAAAAGTAAACCAAAAATTCTTTTCAATCAAACAAGAGTTAAAATTTTAAAAAAAATAATCTAATGTGAATCAAAACTAGATCTAAACCAAAATTCAAACTTTTTCTAAATTAATATAATGAATCTAAATTAAAAGTAACTAAAATTATAACTTTCCAACAAACCAAAATAATGGATCAAAACGAAAACAAAAAGAAGAGTCTAACTTACCATAATCCGAACTAATATAATGATTTAAAAGTAAATTAGACAATGGTTCCAACTTACCTTTCTCAATAATAATGTAGGCTATTTCGAAATTTGAAGGTGTGGTGTGGCTTGAATATCTCCAATGGTGCAGGTTGTGAAGAGAGTTAATGGGTTGTGTGTGCTTGTGTTACTCCCTTTTGCAATGTGCGCCACATGGAAGTCTCTTTGAAGTATGGATAATGTGGCTACAAGTGATCTTCTTGAATGGTAGCTTGTAGTTATGCGTATGGAGGCATTTTTTTTTATGGCAGCATGTTCTCTAAAAGTGGTGCATGGCTGCCTTTTCTATATACAGTCATGAAACACCCTAAGGAATTCAATTCGAAGGCTCATTATCAAAACCCTCAAAACCAGCCTCCAAATTTATGTTATGTAGCCACCGAAAGTCACCTTCTCTCTATTACACTTTCACCATAAGTTTTTTGCCATTAAATTCGCCATTGACAGCACAAATTTTAGCCATGCAACTTCCTCAATTCAATCAACAATGTTATTTAAATAACCATGAGATCTTTGATGAAAAAATTTAAACCATAAACAGAATCTCATGAAAGACATTAAAGCATACAATAAAAATTGGGAATTAAGAAAAGCTGACCTTGATTGATCCCATAGAAAGCCATTCCTGTGTTCTTTTGATGTTCAAGGATGCATTCAATTCGTGAAGGAGAGAAACCCCAGGTTCAATTGGCTCTTTCCTTTCAACACCCAAAATAACTGTGTGCTCTGAAGAGTTCGTTCATGCAGTACGTTCTCTTCTCAATCCCAAAGAGAAAAACAGAACATAATGGATAGCCACCCTACCTTTTTCCCTTATATATATATATTACATATCACATATACATAGTTTGGACCACTTGACTTAATGGGCCAATCAAGTGAAGTCAGGTAAGCCCATAGAAATCAAGCAATAAATTGTCCAGCCCCATTATAGACCACAATGCACAATTCAATTAACATTGATTTATGGCATTATCAAATTGATTATGTAAGTCCACACAAAAATTCCAACAATTCTCCCACTTGGACTACATAATCAAACATCACAACATATACATAATCATAAATCAATGTCCCATAGAATCTCATCAAAAACAAATAATCAAAAGCAATCATATATGATTCATTGCTTGATTCATAGGGAAATATACAATAATAGAAATCCTTCCAACAATAGCATAATATTACAATACCAAAAGTGGCTCCCACTAACTTAATACAACCTAGGCTTCCAATAACCCCATTTGAGATACATGTTCCTGAAACACAACTATGGGTAAGCCTTTTGTTAGTGGATCCGCCAACATACTTTTTGTGGACATGTGCTCAATATCAATAAGAGACTCTGTCACTTTCTCCTTAACAAAATAGAACTTTACATCAATATGTTTGGAGCGAGAAATACTCCTAGTGTTCTTAGAGAAAGCAACAGTTGCGGAATTATCACAAAATAATTTCAGCTGTCTAGAAATGGAGTCAACAACTCCCAATGTTGGTGCACCGATATGTCAACATTAAGTCCTTAGTTCCTTGCAAATACCTAAGGACCTTCTTAGCAACTTTCCAATGTTGACTCCTAGGATTACTCAAGTACCTTCCCAACATGCCCACAACAAAAGCAATATTAGGGCGTGTACATACTTGAGCATACATAAGGCTGCCAACCAAAGATGAATAAGGAATGGTTCTCATTTCCTCTCTCTCATCATCATTTTGAGGACACTAAGCCTTTGAAAATTTATCACCCTTCACAATTGGAGCTTTAGTAGAACTACATTTGTGCATATTGAACCTCCTCAATATCTTCTTAATATAGGTTCTTTGAGACAATTTGAGCACCCCATTAGCCCTATCACGAAGAATCTTTATGCCCAAAACATAAGAAGACTCACTAAGATCCTTCGTGTCAAAATGGGTTGACAACATGTGCTTTGTCTCAATCAACAAGTTAGAATCATTTGATGTGAGTAGTATGTCATCAACATATAAAACAAGAAATATGTAACTACTCCCACTAACCCTCAAATATATGTATTTGTCAACTATATTCTCTTTAAAACCATTTTGGGTGATAATCCTATCAAAATTTAGATACCACTGCCTTGAAGCCTGTTTAAGACCATAAATTGACTTATTGAGCTTGCAAACTAAGTGTTCCTTTCCAACTTCTGTAAAACAAGTAGGCTGCTCCATATACACGTCCTCATCTAGATCACCATTCAAGAAGGTTGTCTTGTGATTACTACTCAAAAAAGGCTATTTGATAGCTTGTAATTAACTCTTTTAAACACTTTTGAGTAGTAATTATTGCCTTTTAACCCAATTAACATATTAAGGACCTTTGCAATCACTTCTAATCACTTTGTGTAAGTTTTGGTGTTTTTGTTAGTAATTTGATCACCAAAGCAATCCAAGATGGAGGAGAGTTATTTGGAATCCATGGCAAAGCAATGGAAAGCTCAGAAACATGAAGAATCAGAGCTTTGAAGCCTTAAAGTCCTTTGCCATAACCAATCCGGAATGCAAGGAGGAGAAGTAAAGAGTGAATCTACCTTGAAGCATTCTTGATGACAGTCATTTCAGCCACTTTTGGAGTACTTCCTGAAGTCCAATTTATGCATACTTTATGTCGTTTCGAAGATCAGGAAGTCAACAATCCAATGCTTCAAACGGTTTGCAAATCAGAGTTGAAATGAAGAAGTTAGAGCCAATGGAAGCAGATCACTCCAAGCTGAAGGCCAATTTCGCAGGGCTGCGAAATCAGCCTTTGGCTGCGAAATCAGCCTTCGGCTGCGAAATGATTTCGCAGCCATTTTGTGCGCCTGCGAAATTCTCCTGAGTGCTTCCAGATATTTGCGACCAACGTTTTTTGTTATTTTGCCTCAGATATTTGTTGTCTAAATCCCAATTCTCTCCTTGTAATCCACCAATTAGATGATTCTTTAGTTGTTAAGCAAGGATACAGGGATAAACAACCTGTTATATATTGTTTTGTAATTTTCATTTTATGAACTGTCGGGGAACTTTCTCCAGGGGACCAACTTATGTAAATTTTACACTTAGTGAAATACAGAGTATCTTTTGCTTTCTTTTTCTCTCTTCTATTTTCTATTTTCTTAGTAGCCAAACATCCTTGGAGGATGAAATCCCCAAGGATGAGAGGCTAAAACCTTTTAGTTTCTTGAAGTAATGGATGCCATGTGAAGCTCCCGTGTCAGGATGGAGATTTCCAAGCCATGAATGTAAGTAGCTGAGCATCATAAATGTTTTCATTCAAAGTAAAGCTTTTAATCCCTCTGACTTGCTTTGAATGGCCAATACTTGATAACCTTTTGGTCTCAGTGGATTCTTATTGTTAGATCCACTGACGTTCATTAGTTATCTCCTACGAGCCATTGTATTGCAAGTCGAGGAGATGACCTATATCATTAAAAGAGCATTTATGAGGTTCAGCTACCCTTTTTGTAAGTTTTGAAGGACTAAAACTCAGTTGTTAAACACATACCGGTTCGGGAAGTAAGCATCACCTTAGTTGCTTCCCCAACTCGAGGTGAAAAGTTCCAAAATCTCCATTTTTACACAGTGAGTTAAGCATGGCTATCCAAAGCTTTGAGAAACTTCTTTTTCCATCTTTTAACCTATTTTCATATTAGTTTAGTTTACAACACCTTCATCTTTTTATGTTTTCATCTTAACCTAATTTTTATTAAGAAAAGTTCACTCCATCCTCCGAACTTCACCAGTTAAAGTAAAAACCCTTCCCAGTGTTCGATTCTAGAGCCACTATGCTATAGTAGCTTTGCTACTT
This sequence comes from Vitis vinifera, assembly GCF_030704535.1. NCBI lineage: Eukaryota > Viridiplantae > Streptophyta > Magnoliopsida > Vitales > Vitaceae > Vitis > Vitis vinifera. The sequence continues at coordinate 11,474,244 of NC_081807.1, read as the reverse complement.
TAGTGTAAGGACCTTAGGTATAAATTTTGTTGATACCCTTACATGCCAAGCTACCAAGAGTCGGGTTACTAAATGGCGCCATTGCTGGGGAAGGTGCTACTTCACTGTGAATAAATCAGCCGGAGGTAACTTGTGAGACTTCTCATGAGTAAGGTGAATTCTATCTCATTTTTCATTTACTAACTTTTTATTTTAGTGTTAGAACATTTTTAACTTAGTTTAGATAAGTTTCTTTTAGCTTTTAACTTTCATTTTTAGTTTATTTTTCATACTCTGTTTTTCCTTCCGCATGCTCTGTTTTTTTTTTCTTTTTCTTTGTTTTGTTTGTTTACTTTGTTCCAGCTGAATCCGTGCATGCCCTATTGGATTAGAGACCAAGAGGGAAGGTTAGTGCGGATAGAGACTCCACAAGCTATTGAATTAGAGATTATTTTAGAAGTCATGGAGAATCAGCCAGAGGATCAACATTCACAACACGGGCAGGGGAATGATCTGAACTTGTATAGGTCCATGAGGGACAGGATGCACCCTCCGAGGATGAGTGCACCATCTTGCATCATTCCTCCTACAGAGCAATTGATTATCAGGCCACACATCGTGCCTCTGCTTCCTACTTTCCATGGGATGGAAAGTGAAAATCCATATGCGCACATAAAGGAATTCGAAGATGTGTGCAATACTTTTCAAGAAGGGGGAACAGCTATTGAGCTTATGAGGTTGAAGCTCTTTCCATTCACATTAAAGGATAAAGCCAAGATATGGCTCAATTCCTTGAGGCCAAGAAGCATAAGAACATGGACAGAACTTCAAGCTGATTTTTTGAAGAAGTTTTTCCCTACTCACAGAACAAATGGATTGAAGAGACAAATCTCCAACTTCTCAGCACGTGAGAATGAAAAATTTTATGAATGCTGGGAGAGGTATATGGAAGCCATCAATGCATGTCCTCACCACGGCTTTGATACATGGCTTTTGGTGAGCTATTTTTATGATGGCATGTCATCTTCAATGAAGCAGATATTGGAGACAATGTGTGGGGGCGATTTCATGAGCAAGAACCCTGAGGAGGCTATGGATTTCCTAAGTTATGTCTCAGAGGTTTCCCGTGGATGGGATGAGCCCACTAACAGAGAAATGGGGAAGAGGCCAGTTCAGCAAATGTCAAAAGGGGGGATGTACAATCTGAGTGAAGACATGGAGATGAAAGCCAAGGTAGCTGCCATGGCTAGAAAAATAGAGGAAATGGAGTTGAGAAAAGTTCACGAAGTCCAAGCTATTTCAGAACCTCAACAACCAACCAATCCTTGCTCCATATGTCAGTCATTTGAACATATGGTGGAAGAATGTCCCACCATTCCGGCAGCAAGAGAAATGTTTGGGGAACAAGCTAACCTGATTGGCCAATGGAAGCCAAATTCAAATGCTCCCTATGGCAACACGTACAACTCTAGCTGGAGGAACCACCCAAACTTTGCATGGAAGCCAAGGCCAAACCCATATCAGTCACCAGCCCAATCAAGCCAACAGAGTCAAGGTCAATCCTCAGTTGAGCAAACACTCATAAGCCTTAGCAAGGTTATGGGTGACTTTGTGAGTGAGCAAAAATCCATCAACTCTCAACTAAATCAGAAGATTGACAACGTAGAGAGTACATTGAACAAGAAGATAGATGGGATGCATAATGAGTTGTCTCAGAAAATTGACAACATCCAATATTCCATCTCAAGGCTCACAAATTTGAACACTGTCAATGAGAAAGGAAAGTTTCCCTCTCAGCCTCACCAAAATCCTAAGGGGATACATGAAGTGGAATCCAAAGATGAGGATTCTTCAAAGGTGAGGGACGTGCAAGCTATTATCACTTTGAGAAGTGGTAAGGAAGTGCATCAGCCGGAGCATGATCAAAGGAAAGCCAAAGAAGACAAAGCTGATAGAAATGAAGAAAAGAAGAATGAACGAAAGGGAAAGGAAGTTCAGATGAAAGAAAGCATCATTCCTAGCATGAATGAGGAACCTCAAATTCTTTTAAAGGAAGGCATGATGAAGAAGCACATGCCTCCTCCATTTCCTCAAGCCTTGCGTGGGAAGAAACCGATCAAGAATGCTTCTGAGATTCTTGATGTGCTAAGACAAGTGAAGGTGAATATTCCTTTACTTGATATGATCAAACAAGTACCCACATATGCAAAGTTTTTGAGGGACTTGTGCACTGTGAAAAGAGGACTCAATGTTACAAAGCAAGCCTTCCTAACCGAGCAAGTGAGTGCTATAATCCAATGCAAGTCTCCAATCAAATACAAAGATCCGGGGTGTCCTACAATCTCCGTCAATATTGGAGGAACCCAAGTGGAGAAGGCATTGCTTGATTTGGGGGCAAGTGTTAACTTGCTTCCATACTCTGTATACAAGGAGCTGGGGTTGGGAGAACTCAAGCCAACATCGATCACCCTATCCTTAGCTGACCGATCAGTGAAAATCCCCAGGGGGGTAATAGAGGATGTATTGGTTCAAGTTGACAAATTCTACTATCCAGTAGATTTTGTGGTGCTTGATACAGATCCCATTGTCAAAGGGATCAACTATGTTCCAATCATCCTTGGAAGACCATTCCTTGCAACATCCAATGCAATCATCAATTGTAGGAATGGGGTCATGCAACTCACTTTTGGGAATATGACATTGGAACTCAACATCTTCCATCTATGTCAAAAGCACATCCATCCTGAAGAAGATGAGGGCCCAGAAGAAGTTTGTATGATAGATACCCTGGTGGAGGAGCATTGTAATCAGAGTATGCTTGATCAGTTTGAAGAGAATCCAGATGAAAGCCATGAAGATCTTGATGATGGGTTAGCTGAACTCATGGGAATGAATGCCGTTATGTCAAACTGGAGACAAAAGCCAGTGATCCTCCCTTTGTTCAAGGATGAGGAAGAGATGAAAGAAACTAAGGATGCAATCCTTAAGCTTGAATTGAAGACCCTTCCTGCCGAGTTGAAGTATGCTTACTTGGAGGAAGGCAATAAAGCCCCGGTGGTAATTTCTTCTTCTTTAACCGTTTCACAAGAGGACAATCTTCTTAGAATCCTTAGAAAGTACAAGAAGGCCATCGGATGGCAAATTTCTGATTTGAAGGGGATAAGCCCATTGATTTGCACGTACCATATTTATATGGAGGAGGGAGCTAAGCCAACTCGTCAGCCACAGAGAAGATTGAATCCTCATATGCAAGAGGTAGTAAGGGCTGAAGTGTTGAAGCTTCTTCAAGCGGGCATCATTTACCCCATTTCGGATAGCACTTGGGTGAGTCCAACCCAAGTTGTTCCAAAGAAGTCCGGGATAACCGTAGTCAAGGGGGAAAATGGAGATGAAGTGTCCACACGCCTCACAACTGGTTGGAGGGTGTGCATTGACTACAGGAAGCTGAACGCAGTAACGAGAAAGGATCACTTCCCTTTACCTTTCATGGATCAAGTCCTTGAGAGAGTATCTGGGCATCCTTTTTATTGCTTCTTGGATGGGTATTCCGGGTATTTTCAAATAGAGATTGATGTGGAGGACTAGGAGAAGACTACCTTCACTTGTCCATTCGGCACCTATGCTTATAGGCGGATGCCTTTTGGATTATGCAACGCTCCTGCTACCTTCCAGAGATGCATGCTTAGCATCTTCAGTGACATGGTTGAACGAATCATGGAAGTCTTCATGGATGACATAACTGTGTATGGGACTTCTTTTGAGGATTGTTTGTCACATCTTGAAGATGTTTTGAAAAGATGCATAGAGAAAGACCTCGTACTCAATTGGGAGAAGTGCCATTTTATGGTAAATCAAGGTATTGTTCTTGGGCACGTAATCTCAAAGAAGGGTATAGAGGTAGATAGAGTTAAGGTGGAACTAATTGTGAAGTTGCCACCTCCCACCAATGTAAAAGGAATAAGGCAATTCCTGGGGCATGCTGGGTTCTATAGGAGGTTTATAAAGGATTTTTCCAAGATTGCTAAACCTCTTTGTGAATTATTAGTGAAGGATGCCAAGTTTGAGTGGGATGATAAATGTCAAAGGAGTTTTGAGCTTCTTAAGCAATTCTTGACATCAGCGCCCATTGTGAGAGCACCAAATTGGGAGTTGCCATTTGAAGTGATGTGTGACTCAAGTGATTATGCCATTGGGGCTGTTTTGGGACAAAGAGAAGATGGTAAACCTTATGTGATCTACTATGCAAGCAAGTCTTTGAATGATGCTCAAAGGAATTACACCACTACTGAGAAAGAATTACTTGCTGTGGTGTATGCTTTGGATAAGTTCAGAGCTTATTTGATAGGGTCTTCCATTGTGGTATTCACGGATCATTCAACTTTGAAGTATTTGCTAACCAAGCAAGATGCCAAGGCTAGGTTGATTAGGTGGATACTTTTGCTTCAAGAGTTCAACCTCCAGATCAGAGATAAGAAAGGTGTTGAGAATGTGGTAGCTGACCACTTGTCAAGGCTCAACATTGCTCATGACACCCATGGACTTCCCATAAATGATGATTTCCCTGAGGAATCCTTGATGCTTGTGGAGGAAGTGCCATGGTTTGCACACATTGCCAATTACTTGGTCACGGGAGAAATACCAAGTGAATGGAGCTCTCAGGATAAGAAGAATTTCTTTGCCAAGGTCCATGCATATTATTGGGAGGAGCCTTTTCTCTTCAAGTATTGTGCGGACCAAATTATAAGGAAGTGTGTGCTTGAACAAGAGAAGCATGGGATCCTATCTCATTGCCATGAGAATGCATGTGGAGGCCACTTTGCCTCTCAAAAGACGGCAATGAGAGTTCTTCAATCGGGTTTTTGGTGGCCCTCACTTTTTAAGGATGCCCATGAGGTAAGTAAAGGATGTGATAAGTGCCAAAGACTAGGCAAGCTTTCAAGGAGAAACATGATGCCTTTGAACCCCATCTTGATAGTGGATCTTTTTGATGTTTGGGGCATAGACTTCATGGGACCTTTCCCTATGTCTTTTGGCCACTCCTACATCTTGGTAGGAGTTGATTATGTTTCAAAGTGGGTTGAAGCTATACCCTGTAGAACCAATGATCACAAATTGGTTCTCAAATTCCTAAAAGAAAACATCTTCTCGAGGTTTGGAGTGCCTAAAGCAATCATCAGTGATGGAGGCACTCACTTTTGCAACAAGCCCTTTGAAGCTCTTTTGGCCAAGTACGGAGTCAAGCATAAGGTAGCTACACCTTATCATCCTCAGACGAGTGGCCAAGTAGAGCTAGCCAACCGGGAAATTAAGAACATCTTGATGAAGGTGGTGAACACCAATAGGAAAGATTGGTCTGTTAAGCTCCTTGATTCCCTATAGGCGTATAGGACGGCTTATAAGACTATCCTTGGGATGTCACCGTACCGTCTTGTTTATGGCAAAGCTTGCCATCTTCCCGTTGAGATTGAGTTCAAGGCATGGTGGGCCATTAAAAAGCTCAACATGGATTTAACTAAGGCTGGGCTAAAGAGGAGTTTGGATTTGAATGAGCTTGAGGAATTGAGAAATGATGCCTATCTCAACTCAAAAATAGCTAAGGAAAAGCTAAAGAGATGGCATGATCAGTTAGTGACCAAGAAAGAATTTTTCAAGGGACAAAGAGTCTTGCTATATGACTCTAAGCTTCACCTATTTCCGGGAAAGCTCAAATCAAGGTGGGTAGGGCCTTTTGTCATCCACCAAGTACACTCACATGGAGTAATTGAGTTACTCAACTCAAATAGTGCAAAGACCTTCAAGGTCAATGGCCATCGTCTCAAGCCATTCATTGAACCATTCAAGCAAGACAAGGAGGAAATCAACCTCCTTGAGCCACAGAAAGCCTAATCAGAAAAGGGTTAGATGGGCTTGTTTTCACCAAAGTCCATATTTTTTGTTTAAGTTTATTAATTTAGAAGCTTTATTAACTCTTTTGATTTTAATTTTGGTTTAAAGTTTTGTTAATTATAAGTAACTTCCTCTTTTTGAATGATATTTTGTAGGAACAATTGCAAAGAATATGAAGGAAGGTCTCAGAGGGCCAAAAGGAGCTTAAAGCTATGAAATTTTAGTGGTCTGCGAAATTTCGCAGCCCAAAATAGGCCCTTGCGAAAAAGGCCATCTGCTGCGAAATAAATTTCGCAGCCCAACACCCTCCTCTGGGAAAATTTTCGCAGCTGCGAAACCACCTCTTGGCACTCGTGTGCCATTTCGCAGCACAGTAACTCCATTTCGCAGCTGCGAAATGGCTGCGAAATCCCCAAAGCGTCAAATCTTCAATTTTTGCAGCGATAGCCTCATTTCGCAGGGTGTTTCGCAGCTGCGAAACACCCCTTTGGCACTCGTGTGCAATTTCGCAGCACAGTAACCCAATTTCGCAGCTGCGAAATGGGCTGCGAAAAGGGCCCTCCTCTGCGAAAATGCCCTTTCGTTGCGAAATCCGCCCTCGGCTGCGAAAATTAAAACGACTTTTGGCATTCAGTTTTTAAACGGTATAAATTCCAAATTTCTAATAAAACCAGTCATTTGAACTTCAAATAAGTGCCAGAGGAGACCTAAAAAAAAAAAACAGAGCAACCTTCCATCTTCTCCCTCTCGTCTGAACCTCGGCCGCGCGCACCTCCGCCCATCTCTGCCGGCCCGCCATGGCAAGAACCCGAGGAGCTCAGTCCTCCTCTCCGTCAAGCCGCAAGAGAGCTGCGCCACAGACCCCTGTCCAAGGCTCCACTTCCAAGCCTCCGCGACCACCGCGCGTCCCACCTCCAGTTGAGGGCGCACCAATGAGTCCTCCGGTCAGGCGCTATCATACACGGGCAAGTAGCCAGCCACCCAAGAAGAAAGCTAAGGTATCTGAGCCAGCGTTAATTGATTTATCAGAGCCAGAAGAGCCAGCTACAGAGCCTCAGCCGTCTCAGCCGTCTCAGCCAGCTTCACAGCCTCAGCCGTCTCAACCGCCGCCTTTAGATTCTCAGATCCCCTCCGGCATGACTCCTGAGATGATTATCAAGCGCCCCATGCTCCCTCAGCTGCCCATAGAGGGTAATTTAGACTGCAGGGCTAGGCCTTTCCACTCTGAGCTCTGTTTTGACGTGGCCGCTTTCAGACTTCAGCCCCAGCTCAGGGACTCCTTCCATCTGCTCCGGAGGTATCATATGGAACAATTGCTTTCTCCAAGGGATTTCTTTTATCCCCGTGTGGCAATGGATTTTTATCAATCCATGACCACACACCATGTCCGAGATCCTACTGTCATCCACTTCACCATAGACGGACGTCATGGTATTCTGGGAGCTAGGCACATAGCAGAGGCATTGCGCATTCCCTACGAGCCAGCTAGGCCAGAGGATTATCGAGTCTGGACTAATCCTTCCCCGAGCGACATAGTTCGTATTCTGTCCAGAGGGGCATCCACAGGCCAGTATCTATAGAGGAAGGAGCTCCCTCCTAGCATGTTTTTCATAGATGCTCTCCTCCGCCACAATATCTTTCCACTACAGCACTGGGTGCAGAGGCGAGGAGCTTTGCTGGAGGCATTATATCGGATATCTGAGGGATTCTTCTTTGGCCCTCATCATCTCATTATGGCCGCCCTTCTGTATTTTGAAGAGAAGGTCCATCAGAAGAAGCTGCTCAGAGCCGATGCCATTCCTCTACTGTTCCCCAGATTGTTATGTCAGATTTTGGAACACTTGGGCTACCCAACTGAGCCTCAATTTGAGCGCAAACGGATTTGTCTAGAGATATTCACTCTTTACAAATGGACGAACATGACAGCCTACAGTGCAGAGCCAGTAGCCCTAGCTGGAGTAGAGCATCCAGGGATTCCACATGCAGAGCAGCCACAGGAGCCATAGCCCATAGAGACACCAGCTAACACGAGAGCACCTGCCCCTGCAGTGCCCTCTGCAGAGCCCATACCTGAGGTTGCAACCTCTGTTTCTCTTGCCACACCACGGCCTCCCCCTGTTATTCCAGCTATATCAGAGCCCTCCTCTTCATTTGAGCCTAGGACTACCATTTCCGAGTACAGAGCTCTATGTCACACTTTGCAGGCATTGACCACTTCTCAGAGCATCCTTACTCAGGAGATGACAGCTCTTCGTGCTCATCAGGAGCAAATTATTGCTACTCAGACTCAGCATACTGCCATTCTGAGGTAGATTCAGAGCCATCTGGGTATTCCATCAGCTCCTCAGCACCAGATGCCTGCCCCCTTAGAGCCCACAGAGCCGACTCCAGGAGACACACAGACATCCACCTGAGTCATTATCTTCACATCATCAGCACCCATCTACTTGATCATTTCCATAGTTTACTTTATGTATTTTCTTTATGCATTTTCTTATTATAGTAGCACTTGCAATCCCATGCTTTTGTTATGATATATATTGGGATTGGTTGTATTACTTGTTATCATCTTTAATGTACTTTCATGAAGTAATACAACTCTATCATTTTTTGCATACTCTTGGTATTATTTTATTTTTATTCCTCTACTCATATCTATTTTCTTTTTGAAACATGTGGTTTCTCCTTATCTACTCAAATTACATACCACTCAGGAGGCACCACTTCCTCCCTGTAATTTCAATCGCTCATACCACATTGAGGACAATGCTCAGCTTGGTTGGGGGGGGACAGTTGAGGAAGGAAGTTTTTTATTATTATTATTGTTAATACTAAATATTTTGGTAATTTAGGTTACTTTTGTTTAATTTTAAAATTTTTCTCTATGGTTGTTAAAGATAATTTCTCAAAAATAAAATAGGATAAGTCGAGTTTTAACTTAATTATTTAAGTCTTTGAGTTTGTTTTATGCTTTCAAAGTTGATAATCTATTAAAGCTCTCTTTGATTTCGAACTTATTTCTTCCATTTCAAGCTTTACACACACAGTGCACATTAGATCCCGGATATATGATGTAAAACTTTCTCACCTTCTAAGCTTAGGAAAATTTTGACTTGGTTCATTACTTAACTTCTCTTTAATAGTGTTGGGACACCTCATAAAGGCCAATGAGTCTTTCAAAAAAAAAAAAAAAAAGAATAAGCTTCTATTCTTTCCTAGAAACCTAAGCATGATCCGAAGGGGTGGCGAAAGCCTTTAAAACCCAATGCCCTAAACCTTGATTGGTTGGGAGTCATCGATCCTCTGCTTGCTACATAGGTGAATTAGTTAAAGTTTAGTGAGTAAAAAGAATTGTGAATAAGAAGGTGCGTTCCTAACCTATTAAGAGTTGGTTAATTTTGCCACTGTTCGAGAAAAGCTTAGGTTGGAGGGTGAGGATAGTTGTATATACTATATCCGGAACCTAATCTCGTTAACACTTAGCTCATTATGGAAGAGTTTGATTTGGAACCTTGAGAGTAGAGATTCTTTTGATACTTAATTGCATAATCTCCACTCTTTGTACTTTTTGTTTAAGTTTTAGCTTTGACAACTCCTATTGCATTTTGAATCTTCATATCTTTAGTTCACCATGTGAGATGTGTTTTGATATCGGTCATGCCACTCAATTATTTTTTTTGGAATGATTTGCATGACCTCTTTTATGTTTATTACTTTGTTTGCTTAGTTTTTCTCTCCTTAATTGCTAAGGGACTAGCAATATGTCGGTTGGGGGGAGTGATTACTACTCAAAAAGGGCTATTTGATAGTTTGTAATTAACTCTTTTAAACACTTTTGAGTAGTAATTATTGCCTTTTAACCCAATTAACATATTAAGGACCTTTGCAATCACTTCTAATCACTTTGTGTAAGTTTTGGTGTTTTTGTTAGTAATTTGATCACCAAAGCAATCCAAGATGGAGGAGAGTTATTTGGAATCCATGGCAAAGCAATGGAAAGCTCAGAAACATGAAGAATCAGAGCTTTGAAGCCTTGAAGTCCTTTGCCATAACCAATCTGGAATGCAAGGAGGAGAAGTAAAGAGTGAATCTACCTTGAAGCATTCTTGATGACAGTCATTTCAGCCACTTTTGGAGTACTTCCTGAAGTCCAATTTATGCATACTTTATGTTGTTTCGAAGATCGGGAAGTCAACAATCCAATGCTTCAAACGGTTTGCAAATCAGAGTTGAAATGAAGAAGTTAGAGCCAATGGAAGCAGATCACTCCAAGCTGAAGGCCAATTTCGCAGGGCTGCGAAATCAGCCTTTGGCTGCGAAATCAGCCTTTGGCTGCGAAATCAGCCTTCTGCTGCGAAATGATTTCGCAGCCATTTTGTGCGCCTGTGAAATTCTCCTGAGTGCTTCCAGATATTTGCGACCAACGTTTTTTGTTATTTTGCCTCAGATATTTGTTGTCTAAATCCCAATTCTCTCCTTGTAATCCACCAATTAGATGATTCTTTAGTTGTTAAGCAAGGATACAGGGATAAACAACCTGTTATATATTGTTTTGTAATTTTCATTTTATAAACTGTCGGGGAACTTTCTCCAGGGGACCAACTTATGTAAATTTTACACTTAGTGAAATACATAGTATCTTTTGCTTTCTTTTTCTCTCTTCTCTCTTCTATTTTCTTAGTAGCCAAACATCCTTGGAGGATGAAATCCCCAAGGATGAGAGGCTAAAACCTTTTAGTTTCTTGAAGTAATGGATGCCATGTGAAGCTCCCGTGTCAGGATGGAGATTTCCAAGCCATGAATGTAAGTAGCTGAGCATCATAAATGTTTTCATTCAAAGTAAAGCTTTTAATCCCTCTGACTTGCTTTGAATGGCCAATACTTGATAACCTTTTGGTCTCAGTGGATTCTTATTGTTAGATCCACTGACGTTCATTAGTTATCTCCTACGAGCCATTGTATTGCAAGTCGAGGAGATGACCTATATCATTAAAAGAGCATTTATGAGGTTCAGCTACCCTTTTTGTAAGTTTTGAAGGACTAAAACTCAGTTGTTAAACACATACCGGTTCGGGAAGTAAGCATCACCTTAGTTGCTTCCCCAACTCGAGGTGAAAAGTTCCAAAATCTCCATTTTTACACAGTGAGTTAAGCATGGCTATCCAAAGCTTTGAGAAACTTCTTTTTCCATCTTTTAACCTATTTTCATATTAGTTTAGTTGACAACACCTTCATCTTTTTATGTTTTCATCTTAACCTAATTTTTATTAAGAAAAGTTCACTCCATCCTCCGAACTTCACCAGTTAAAGTAAAAACCCTTCCCAGTGTTCGATCCTAGAGCCACTATGCTATAGTAGCTTTGCTACTTTAGTGTAAGGACCTTAGGTATAAATTTTGTTGATACCCTTACATGCCAAGCTACCAAGAGTCGGGTTATCATCTTGACATTCATCTGATGTAGCTTCAAATCAAAATGAGCTACTATGGCCATAATCACTCTAAAAGAGTCCTTGGTCGACACAGGTGAGAAGGTTTCTTTAAAATCAATTCCTTCTCTTTAACTATAACATTTAACCACAAGTCTAGCTTTATATATCTCTATTCGCCCGCTAGAATCATGTTTGGTCTTAAAGACCCACTTGCACCCAACTAGTTTACAACCATGTGGTAATTCGACCAAATCCCAAACACCATTCATATACATAGAATTCATTTCATCATCCATGGCTTCTTTCCAAGAAGTGAATTGAAGACAATGAATTGCTTCTTGATAAGTGACTAGATCAGAAGCATCATAACCATCATACTCATGCTCCTACAAATAAATCATGTAGTCATCTGAAATAACCTGCCTATGAACCCTCTATGATTTTCTCAAAGGAATCCCATCAACAACAATATCATCAACAGGAATGTCAGGTTCCTCTTGATCACCATGCTCTCCTTGATTAGTGGCTGGCTGTTGGACAATAGGAACATCCACATTTGGAACATGAGATGTAGGAAAAGGAATCACAACATGCTCTTTTCCAAAAGGTATCTCATGAGTCACAAAATTTGGATCAACATTAACTTCATCCTCAAAATATACAGCTCTGTTTGACTCAATGATCCTAGTGGTATGAGATGGACAATAAAATATGGAACCCCTTGACCCAATGCAATAACCAACAAAGAAACCACTAATGGTTTTAGGGTCAAGTTTCTTTGACTGTGGGTTATATGGCCTAACCTCAGCCTTACATCCCCAAACATGGAAATGATGAAGACTCGGTTTCTTCACTGAGCATAGCTCATAAGGTGTCTTAGGCACAGACTTACTGGGCACTTGATTCAAAATATATGCTACAGTCCTTAATGCTTCACCCCACAAAAAATCTGGCAAGGAGGAATTAGACAACATGCATCTCACCATATCCAACAATGTGCGATTCCTCCTTTCTGTAACCCCATTATGTTGAAGAGTACCTGGCATTGTATATCTAGCATCAATGCCGCATTCCAACAGAAACTTAGCGAATGGTCCAGGATTCTGTCCAATCTCATCATATCTCTCATAATACTCACCACCTCTATTAGACTTCACAGCTTTAATGGGCTTTCCCAACTGCAACTCCACCTTAGCCTTAAAGGCCTTAAACACATTTAGGGAGTTAGATTTCTCATGCATTAGTTCAACATAACCATATCTAGAGAAATCATCTATAAAAATGATAAAATATTTATAAACCCCTAAAGCAGTTGGTGTCAAAGGACCACATATGTCTGTGTGGATCAAGTCTAAAGTACTTTCACACCTATCAATCTTCTCATTTCTGGTCTTAGCTATCATCTTTCCCTTTAAGCAAACAACACAAGTCTCAAAGTCTGAGAAATCAAGATTAGAAAGCACATCATCTCTAACCAATCTCTCTAATCTTTGCCTAGAAATATGACCTAGGTGTTTGTGCCACAACTTAGAAGAACTCAAATTCATTATAGCATGCTTGCAACCAACAACAGAATTAACAGAAGATGAATCACACAAAGGACCATGATGCAAACTGAGACTATAAAGATTGCCAAACAAAACACCATTGCCAATTAAAACTGAGTTCCTAAAAATATCCACTTTTCCACCTCCAAAGTGAAAAGAATAACCATGTCTATCCAAAACAAATACAGAAATCAAATTCCTCCTAAGTAAGGGTATGTAAGCAACATCGTGTAATAGTAAAAAGTTTTCGGTGGCCAATCTCAGTTTTATCATGACTAAAAATTCTACTTTCACTTTGCTTCCATTACCCATGTACACAAATTCTTCATGCTTTGACGACCTCCTTTTCTTTGTCATCTTCTGCAAAGAATTAGTAACATGAATAGTGGCACCAGTTTCTAACTACCAAGAATTGGCATGAACATCAACAATATTAGTCTCAATCATGTTTGCATTCAAATCAACCACAACCACAATTTTACCTTTCTTGTTCTCTAGCCAATTTTTAAACTTGAAGCAATCAACCCGCTTATGCCCAACCTTATGACAAAAGTTGCACTTCCACTTGAATTTCTCATTCTTTGTACCATTAGATGAAGCAGATCCACTCGGGGCTCCTTGACTTGAATTTCCTCTCCTCTTGAATTGCTTAAAGCCTCTAGAATTCTTGTGTTGAGGTTTTTTCTTCATATTGCTCCTATGGTCAGCAACAAGAGCAATGGAGTGAGTCTCATTTTTCTTCAGTGAGACTTCATGTTGCACCACAATGGACATCAACTCCTCCAAAGTCCATTCTTCCTTCAAGGCATTATAGGTCAACTTCACTGCATTAAAGGAAGTAGGAAGAGACTCAAGTATCAGCTATTTCAGGAATTTCTCACTCAACTCCACTTTCATCTCATTTGTCTTGTTGAAATAGTGCTTTAGTTTGATGATGTGATCTCTAACCCCACCTACTCCATCATACATAGTGGTTGTGAGAAGCTTCAAGTGAGTTGCCATTTATGCCTTATCAGTCTTGGTATAATTGGCCTTCACATATTCCAAATAATCTTTGGCTCTTTCTGTCTTTGGCACACATTCTTTAATGGACTTATCCATAGTGTATTTCATCACCATCAAACAACTCCTATTGGAGTGCTCCTATTTCTCATAGAAGGATATTTCGTCTGCAGAGCTCATATCAGTGGGCTTACTTGGCTCATCAACTCTCAAAGCCAAGTCCAGATTGTGCATAGTCATAGGCACGTTGAAAGACTCAAACCATTCCTCAAAATTATTTCCTGTAAGAGGCTTGATGGCAGACAATTGCATAGTAATACCAGGATTGCTAGTAGCTGGAAAATAGAAAAATCAAACAATATGCATGTTACTACAAAATCATGTTATTTGCTAGTTTCCAGAATTACTCAAATTACCAATAGCTTGGAATTTTGAAAATTCTACAGTAGTAAGGACAACTAATTAAATATCACAACCAAGAAGCACTAATTTTAGTACCGAAATGGCAAAGAAAATTAGTACGGTTCATAATATATAATTAATTTTCTTCACCAATCTAAGCATCCTACCAAGTATTATAATCATCGATAGAACAATTACAATACCCATATAGACCTTAGTAATCGCAATAATAAAACAACTAAAATGTGGGAGATTGAATACCTCAACAAAGACAATTTGACACATATAGGATCATGATAGGCAACCACATATATGTTCACTATTATCATGATGAATTCAAAATATCTCAATTTGCACAACTTGACACACTTAGAATTGTGATAGGCAATCACACAAGTGTTCTTCAATGTCATAATAAATTGACATATTCAACAAAATAGCTTAGGACAACATTATTGATATAATACAAAAATTATACCCAAAAGAACAATAATAATAATAATAATTGTCCCAATAAAGCCAAATTTCATAAATGCATAATAATTCCAACATATGCATTATCATTCCAAGAATGCCAAGACAAACAAAAAAAATTGTTTTTTTTTTAAATTATGATGTCATGATGACATCATCATCTTGTCTACAGGCTGAACAACCCTGGTTCAAGCTATACAGATCTAGAGAAAGAAAAAAAAAATTTCGGCCAAAAAATAATGCAATTTCTGATGCAAATAACCGGTTTTCCATCATTAAACATTAATCCATCAATCTTGACCCAAAATTTGCACAAAAACGCATAAACGAAAAGCCATAAGAAACCCTAGTTTTCGAAATCCCATCAATTGAGTTCCAAAAAACCAAAAAAAAAAAAAATTATGGGTTTTCCTCCAAAAAGTGTTTTCTACAAGTCTCCAACATCAATTTTGCTTCAAAATGGAGAATTAACATCAAACGAAAAAAGCCCCAAAAATTGACTTTAGGAAAACCTTGATTAATCCAAAAATTAAAAAAAAAAAAATTGTAACTTAAATGTCATCCATGGTTGCTCTAATACCAATTGATGAAAAATTTAAAACCATAAACAGGATCTCATGAAAGACATTAAAGCATGCAATAAAAATTGGGAATTAAGAAAAGTTGATCTTGATTGATCCCATAGAAAGTCATTCTTGTGTTCTTTTGATGTTCAAGGATGCATTCAATTCGTGAAGGAGAGAAATCCCGGGTTCAATTGGCTCTTCCCTTTCAACACCCAAAATAATTGTGTGCTCTGAAGAGTTCGTTCATGCAGTACATTCTCTTTTCAATCCCAAAAAGAAAAACAAAACAGAATAGGATAGCCACCCTGCCTTTTTCCCTTATATATATATATATATATATATATATATATATATATATATATAATCCATATATATATATTACATATCACACATACACAGTTTGGACCACTTGACTTAATGTGCCAGTCAAGTGAATTAGGGTGAGCCCATATAAATCAAGCAATAATGTGTCCAACCCCATTATGGACCACAATGCACAAATTAAATTAACATTGATTTATGGCATTATCAAATTGATTATGTAAGTTCACACAAAAATTCCAACAATCTTTACATGCATACCTTTGCATATTCATGGTATTTTTTTTTCTCTTTGAATTTTAGCCATTAAACCTGATTCGCGTGAAACTCCAGTTGGGCCATTTAATAAAAAACATTTATAAAACCTATGACCTCATACTAGCGTAGCAAAGCTACTATAGTATAGTGGCTCTAGGGTCGAACTCTGGGATGGGTTTTCATTCTACCAGTGATATACTCAAGATTAGAAATTGAATTTAATGATTTCCTTTATCAAAAACTTAAAGTTAAAAAGAAAATAAAATTTGTTTTGAAAGTGTTTGAAACTAAACTAACATAAACTAAGTGAAAATGGAAGAAAGAAAGTCTCCCGGAGCTAGAGGTTGCTAGGTTCAAGTTCAGAATGCAAAGTGGAAAATTCCGGATTTTTCTCCTCGCATTGGGGATTTAACCTGTAGTTATTTCCCGAACCGGTATAGGTTTGACAATGAAGATTTAATCCATAAAAGATCAATAGAAATGGTAGTCAAGGTCCATTAATGGCTTAAGACACTATGGGTCTTCACCTTGAATCACTTTCCAATGGCTCGTACATGATAACTAATGGACTAATATGGATCTAGCAATAAGCATCCATAAAGACCTGAAGCTTACCATGTATTGGTCATTCAAAGTGATTCTAAGGGATTTAAAGCAAAACTTTGGATTTAGAAGCCATTTATGAATTCCAACTACCTGAATTTAATGCACGGAAGCTTTCCACCTTTTCATCTGGACTTTTCACCTAGCTTCCTTTACTCCAAGAAACCAAAAGTTTAGCCTCTCATCCTCCGGGAAAACATCCTCAGAGGTTGTTTGGCTTCCAAGAAAAAGAAAATAGTAAAGAGAAAAGAGAAACGAGAGAGCTCTGTAAAATATTCTAAGTGTCAAACGTAATATGTATTATATCTTCCAAGATGTGATTTCCACCCCTTATATAGTCTTTACAAAAGCAAAAGCTTGTGATTGGTTACTTACAAGGATAAGAAAGGAAATTACATCAAAAAATAAATAAGAAAATATCTAAAGTGGAGTCGGCAAAAGCAGAGCAAAATTCGCACCACGCATGGGCTGTGCGAATTTTGAAGGTGTTGTGCGAATTTCGCACAACACAAGGTGTCATGCGAAATTTTCGCACAACCTGGAGCGGTTGGCTTACGAAGGCCATATCTTCCTCATTTCAGCTCCAAATAGTACACGGTTTAAAGCGTTGGATTCTTGACTTCCTAAGATTTGAAATGGTATATAGCATGCAAAAAATGGACTTCGGGAAGTGCTCCAAAAGTGCAAAAGAAGACTGCAGCTGCTGTCCTCTTTGCTTCACTTCACTTTGCTTGCTTTTCCTCTTTGCTTCTCTTTGCTTCTCTCCTTTACTTGGCTTGTCTTAATGATCCAAAAGGCTGTAAAAACACTAAAACTAGCCACAAATATGATTAGAAGTCATTGCTAGGTCCTTAACATGCCAATTGGAATAAAGATGGAGAATTACTACACAAAAGTGCTTAAAAGATATTGAATTAAAGGTATAAAATAGCACTCTTTGGGTAGTAATCAAAACCTTCATCTATGCAGCCACCAAACTCTTATCTTCATTATAAAAATTCAGCCCTAGAATCTCTTCACTAAGCGGCAATACCTCATACATGAATACCTATTATGGCACCAAATCTCTGTTTTTCTCTATTGGAATATTCATACATTTCATTGATTTCTTGTTTATTAGCCTGCATAAGTCTCCATTTTCATTCTTTGAACTTTGGGATAAAAGTCATGTGATCATTATCATGAGGAGCAGTATGGGATATAACACAGAACATGAGTTGAATGGCAATTGGGTGCTTAATCTGAAGGCAAGGATTAAACTTCATGCAATAAAATATGCCTGATATGGCTTGATTGCTGGTAGCTAAGAAAAGGTTTGTTGTATCTAATGCCTTTGTCTAATAGAGTGTAGTCGATGCGTTTTGCAAAGTGCCAGTCATAACGTAGTAAATTGATAGTAAGACATTTCTACAATTAGTTCCAGGTCGGAAATTACAAACTCCTCGATTATCTAGAAATCCAATTCCAACTAGGTTCAATAAGAATGATAGCTATCTAAAGCTACAAGCATTGCAAGCAACACCTCTTATTCACACCTAAAGCTATTATTTTCCACAGGGAGTGGATTAAAAAGCTCCTTTGATACAATGAATTGACTACTAATTGTTTCCAAAACCTTGAAATAGAGTGAGAATGAGGAACAAAAAAGAAGGTTCGCGTACATGAGTCTAGCGAAATTAGCGAATTTAGTAAATGGAAAGGAGTTGGATAATACATTAGGGTACCCTTACATGCAAGACATGCACATGGGAAGAAAAGTATACTGGAGGTTTAGTTTGGACCGAAATTATAGTCAATCTAGGTCTTTTTTTAGAGAACCAAGTGGTGAAGTGGGTAGCCATGCAGTGATAACAACCCAACACCCATGTGCCACCTAATCAAAAACCTATAACCGAATGGCCAATACCACATGGGAGAACCTTGGTATGTTACAACTTCTCCAAACTTTGTTGACTAGGCTATAGGACTTCTCTCAAGGTAACAAAATGCTCATATAAATAGCAGGAAGAGACAGGAGAATCCAAAAAAAAAAAGCAAAGCATGACCAAAGGAAGAAAATAAATAAACAAACCTTTAAACAAAAACCCAATTGATACAAGATTCAATGGGTTCAAAAATCAGTGGTACAACTAAGAAGTTCAAAGCAAATTCTAAGATGAAATCACACGAGCATAAGAAAAAAAAAAAAAACAATTTCATCCTCAAAATCAATTCATAAACAGCAAAACTCAACTAACCATGCACAAATCAGAATTGTAAATGGAAATGAACAGAGGAGTTACAATAATCATACCTGTAGGACTCCCCTCAGAAGAAAATTCTGGTGCCCCTCTTCTTCTCCAAACGTTTCTTGAATCTCTCTTTATCTCGTTCTCTTGTAGTTCTTCCTCCTTCCCCTCGTTCCCTCTCCCTACCAAAAATCAGAACTTTTTTTTTTTTGTTAAAAATGGAAGTTTTTCCTTTTAAAGTTTCATTCTATCCTTTCGGAAACCATAACCCACTTCTTGTCCCATGCATCATTTTCTTCCAAATCTATTTAAATCTCCTTCAAGTCTCCAACATGGCTTTTATTTTTATTTTGCACTTTTCATTGCTCCTTCAATTTTCCATGCAGCACCCCCTTCCATTGGGCTGCCCCTACAGTTTAAGAGCTTGTGGTGGGCCTTGGAAGGTTGGAGAGAAGTTGGCCCGATGCACTTAAAATGATGCATCAAAGGGGACCATGCATGGCAAGGTTGATGCATCTATGTTGTGATGCCTTTGATCAATCGGTCATGCCATTAGTGTCTCTAGTGGACTTCATTTCCCAAAATAGTAATAATAATAATAATGATAATAATAATAATAAGAAAATATTTTACTTTTCTTCAAGAATCATTTTTTTTCTAAAAAAACAAGTAAATAAAATAAAGAAATAAAATTTTAAAAAAGTATTTTAGAAAAAGAAAAAAATGAAAATAAAATATCATAGTAAGAATAATAATAATAATAATAATAATAATGATGATGATGATGATGATGATGATGATGATGTTAATAGAAACAATGATAACAAAGACAATTCTAATGATGATAATAATAAATAAATAAATAACAATAATATATATATATATAAGTAGATACGAGAATGAACATATAAATAAATAACTAGATATAAGTACATGACACGTATTCATAAAGAAAACATGCGAACTACATAGGCCATGTAAGTCATGCAAGCCACGTAGGCCATGCAAGTCACATAAGCCATGCAAGCAATGTTAATCATGCAAATGACTTAGAGGTGTTGGGGTAAGCGTAAGCAGGATAGGTGCTCCTAGATGGTCCAAGTGTGCCTAATGGGCCTAAACACGCAAATTGTCATAAAAATTTATTAGATATCTAGAATGGCTAATGGGCCTAATTTCAATATATTTGAGGCACTTATGACATGCCCAACTTTTTAGATTTTTGTTAAAGCCTTAGAAAAATTTGTTTGATGTGTTTTGTGAGAATTTTGTGGGATTAAGGCACATTTGATGCATTTCTAGCACTTCATGGATGAAAGAGCACTCGAGTGGAGTGCATTATCACTAATAGCACACCTTAATAGATACAAACCCCTTTGAAGGCACACTACAAAGAGCTAAGCATAAATTATGCATCTTGGAATGCAAACTCGAATTACGCCCTAGGAGAAGTGCACTTGAATTGTGCACCTTCAAGTGGTAGTTTGGATTGCATACTTAGGATACCAATTTACATCATGTGCTTCACTAGCCCATTAAAAGGGCTCTTCTTAGACTGCACAAGGGTGTGCAAGTGAATAGTTCACTTTTCTTGGGTGATCACAACTACTTATTATTTGAGCACACTAAGGAATAAAGCACAACACTTCGTTCCAACTTGCATGGAGCTCACAAAAGCGAACCTTAACAACCATAAGTTGGTTGTCGTTCACTAATAAAGCACAACACAGATCAGTAACTTGAACTACACGATTTTAGGTTAATAATTGCACACCTCAATAAAGTGCATTTTTTCCTTCACCTATAAAGCACATCTTCGAAAGCTCATATCTCAACACATTGCCTTAATTGCTCCACCTTGCGATTTGGCCACATTTTCTAATCATTGTGTACTCATTAAGGTTGTGCCATTAAATAGTACCCCTAAAAAATTGATCAATCTATATGTACCACCTTGCCTCTACACTAAAAAGAAATGAGCCACAGTCTCGTGTTTTCCACAAACATTTTGCAGCCAAAATTGTACGAATACATTACATTGTCAACATGGACAACAAGTATAGCTAAGGGAGATAACCTGAAAGCAGTAGGAGAGAAGAGGGATTTTTGCCTATAAATAGAGGAATTGTGAATATATACTCTCTTATTCAAAAGGGAACAATGAAGGAAACTATGTAATAGTATATTATATCTTTCTTTCAAAGGAAGGCAATAAGTTAGTGTTAGGATAGAACCCTTAAAAGCATGATATAATGTAATAAATTTGGAATTCGTTATTTATTTAATGATGTTCTAACTTCACTTTTATATATGCTTATTCCATGTATTATACTTTATGAGCACTCTTGCTTACATCTTTTGCATTATATGTGACTTAGGTGTATTAGGAGTTGCACAGAAAATCTAAGTCATGGGTTCCTTATTGTTCACAAGGTTCATGGGTAAGCAACCCATTAGAGGTTGTAATGCATCACCTCCTAATTGGAGGAATGGTTGGTCTTAGCTATCGGGATGAGTTTCCCATGGTGAGTGCACTACTGTATATGGTTACACATTAGACACGATCTATAGTGAGTCATGACTTAAGGTTATCAAGTAGTCATGACCTCACTAAGCTACTTCATTATGTTGACTCTCAACCTTGAGAGAATATTAATTTTATGCTAAA
Organism: Vitis vinifera; assembly: GCF_030704535.1. Classification (NCBI taxonomy): domain Eukaryota; kingdom Viridiplantae; phylum Streptophyta; class Magnoliopsida; order Vitales; family Vitaceae; genus Vitis; species Vitis vinifera. Next base: position 11,452,880 of record NC_081807.1, on the reverse strand, counting down.
GTTAGCAGTGGCTTTGACCTACGAGTAAGATTGTAAGTTGATCATATATTCCTTATGGATTGGGTCGCTATTGATGGAAGTCAGTGGCAATAGGTATTTTCAATAGAGGCACCATGATATCTCATGGGATTAAGATAGAGTGTCCCCTTAGGTGATCTTAAAAAGGTGTATTCATAGAAACTATGGCCATAGTAGTTCCTTAAGTCGAACTTGACATAGACTCTTTGAAAGCTAAGACATGTCAGTTGAATACATAGTGGGAAGATCTGTAACTCAAAAATAGTATAAGTAGTCTTGAAAGGCTAATAGCTTTCACCTTGTTAGATTACAGACACCAATTCATGGGGAGACTAAATATAATGGATAATAAGTCACAAACCCGATCACATAATGTCTCGTTGTTATTTGCATAAGATATTAGAGTTCAATTGATTCTCTATAGTGGAATGTTGAATCAACTTTAGAATTGGATTATGAGAAATCCAATACTCCTATGGGTTATGGTAGTCCCCGTTCTGAGCTCATATACCTTGTTGGCACGGATTATGAGGATCAAATTGGCTCTAGGTTCACTTTGGTGCATAATGGCATTTTGGTAATTACCCAAGGTTACAAAGGGGTAAGTGAATAAGGTCTCTAGATTAGGTTAATTGATTAATTAGTAGGCCCTATTGGGTTCATTAATCAATTAGGACCCATTTTGGACTAGATTAAGTGACCCAAGTCCATATAGGCTCAAGTCACTTAAGCTCACTTAGGAACCCTATAAATACCCCCTAGGGGTTGGGGTTTCCATAATTTTTTGTCTTCCACCATCCAGAGAAAAAGAAAACCATAACCTCCATCCTCCTTTCCTCTCCACTGAAGTGTACCAAGAACAAGGTTGAGTCATCGGGCGAAAGATCATGGGCTTACAAGACTTTCAACAACTTCAAGACCGTCTTCAACACTTAGAATTTAAGATTTGGGAACATCCACACCTAAAGGTTAGTTGTAGACCCTCTATTTTGTCTTCCTCGCACATGTCGTTTATAGCAATTCCCTGGTGGCCCATTAATACTCGTGTAACCTATCTTTTCTAAGCCACCTCGGAGACTTTGGTTGAGGGATTATCTGACCCCTTATTATGACCCTTGGCAGCCCTAACTTAGACTTAGGCTTTTCTTGCTTTATTTTAGGATAGCTTTTAGGCACCCTAGGCCCACTTAGGCACCTTAGGCCCATTTAGGTAACCCTAGGCCCATTTAGGTACACTTGGCCCATTAGGCATCACTTTAGGCCCATTTAGACACTTTAGGCCCACTTAGTTACCTTAGGCCCACTTAGATCACTTTAGGCCCATTTAGCCACCCTAGGCCCATTTAGGTACACTTGGCCCATTAGGCATCACTTTAGGCCCATTTAGACACTTTAGGCCCACTTAGTTACCCTAGGCCCACTTAGATCACTTTAGGCCCATTTAGCCACTTTATGCTCACTTAATCACCCTAGGCCCACTTAGATTACTTTAGGCCCATTTAGGTACACTTGGCCCATTAGGCATCACTTTAGGCCCATTTAGACACTTTAGGCCCACTTAGATCACTTTAGGCCCATTTAGGCACCCTAGGCCCACTTAATACACCCTAAGCCCATTAGACGCACCTAGCCCATTTGGCGTCACCCTAAGCCCACTTAGGCACTTTAGGTTCACTTAGATACACCCTTGGCACCTTAGACCTACTTAAGCACCACCCTAAGCCCACTTAGGCACCCTAGGACGATTTAGGCACTTTAGGCCCACTTAGGCACCTTAAGTCAATTTAGGCACCATAGGCCCTTTTAGGCACCCTAGGCCCATTTAGGCACCTTAGGCCCATTTAGGCACCTTAGGCCAATTTAGGCATTCTAGGCCCATTTAGGCACCTTAGGCCCATTTAGATCATTTTTTGCATGGGCATGGTTTGCATGGTTGCACGGCTTGTATGACTTGCAAGACTCGTTTTTGTAAAATCACATTGCTTGAATTTTTTTTTTTTACCCTTATATTTTTGTTTATTTTATTTTATTTATTATTTTGTATATTTCTTCATTCATTTTATTTTCCTATTATTTTATCACTTTCCCCTAATACTTGTCTTTACTTATTTAGTTTAATTTAATAATTTTGTTTAAAAGTTTTCATTATTATTATTATTATTATTATTATTATTATTATTACTATTACTTTATTAACTTTGAAATTTTGTAGGAAGTCCACCAATAGAAAGATAAGAAAGTGCCTATGATGTGAAGCTTGGAGTGGGTAGCTACCATATTGGTTCCAAGAGTAGACATATGGAAAAAATGAATGGAGCCATGTTATGGGGAAGATTCAGCTTATGCATGAAAAAAAGAAATGATGAGCAGCAAAGAAGGTAATGTAATTTGTCTTTTGGAAAAAGAATCACGTGATGATGGAAGGAGGATTCAGTAGTGTTTTGGGTCAAAGCATATTTTAAACGGAAAAGGAAAAGAGATGATATATTTTAGGAAGAATTGAGGTGGCATATTGAATAGACAGACTGTATTTTGCAAGAAAGAGAGTAGGGGGAATTCAGATAAGGAAAGAAAAGTCAACTCACATGCAAAAAAGGGAGGAGAGGCGTGATGAAGGGGATTTAGGTTTTTTTTTTTTTGGGAATATGAGATAAACAATTGAGGAGAGAGAAGAGGGATTTTTTTTTAGAGGAGAGCTTGAAGATAGTGGGGGACGTCTTAGGGAGAGAGGAAAGAGAGTTCTGGAAGAATTTTGGTTGATTTTTTTTTAATGAGATTCAGAAGAAAATTGTAGACATGGAGATCACGTTTCCAGGTGGAACTTCTAAAGGACGCATAGGCTGATTCGAGGACTCTTTGTGGTGAAGGAACACACGAGCCAGATCGAAGAAGCAGACACAACTAGACTGATAAGAAAAAGTGACACAACCGTGAAAGAGGGTAGCTGCAAGCAAGGTTAGTGTTCTTTGACTTCGTTTTGTTGGATTTAAAATGCAAACGAATGTGAATATATGGTCAGTCCTGATGTGAATGATGCTATTGGCATGTTTTTATTTATTTGTTAAAAGAAAGGGAATGAAATCATGGACGGTTATAATAGGATTTAATGTCTTCCGGTGAGTGTTTTGTTGGATTTAATGTATTTATATGAGATGTGTTAATGATTGTTTGAACAAAATATAAATTAAGTTAGGATTTTTAGTTTTTTTGGTTTTTGAATTTGTTTTATTTATTTTATTTTAGTTATCATTATTATTATTGCTAATCTCATGTTACTTTTTGTAGGCATTTGTCTTGGATGATTCGAGATGATAGTTTAAAAATTAGATGTTTTATTCGTTTTGGATAATTTTGTGATGTTAATGAAAAGTTGAAATATTTTGCAAGTTTTTTTTAGTTTTCAATAATTTGGATATTAATGAAAAGTTATATTGTGCTTATTTTTTTTTTTAGCTTTGGGATAATTCCTGATGATTGTTTGAATAAAGTATAAATCAAGTTAGGATTTTTAGTTTTTTTTTATTTTTGAATTTATTTTGTTTATTTTATTTTAGTTATCATTATTATTATTATTGCTAATTTCATGTTACTTTTTGTAGGCATTTGTCTTGGATGATTCGGGATGATAGTTTAAAAATTAGATGTTTTATTCGTTTTGGATAATTTTGTGATGCTAATGAAAAGTTGAAATATTTTGCAAGTTTTTTTTTTAGTTTTCAATAATTTGGATATTAATGAAAATTTATATTGTGCTTAATTTTTAGTTTTGGGATAATTCCTGACGATGATGAAAAAGTTTGAATTTTTAAGTGTTTTGATAATTTTTATAATAGCTTTGTTCAAAAATAAAAAATAAAAAGTTGTAATATTTAAATTATTTTAAACATTTTTTTGTTCTTTTGGATTAAAATATAAAATAATTGTTTATCTTATTTAAAAAATTTATTATGTTTTAAAAAAATAATAAAAAAAAAAATTTTGTGCTTTCTAAATAAAGAGTTGTGGAAATCATCCTCTTGTGAATAAAATAAAGTTAAAAAAAATTATTAAAGAAAAATTTAAATTATAAAAGATATTCTTACATTAAAAAAAAATATTTTTAAATTGTCAAATATATTTTTTATGAGGTTTTATTATTATTACCATTATTAATTAATTAATTATTTTTTTCTCTTTCTCTTTGTTTTGTAAATGAATTTTTGAAAGCATTTTCTTTACATGGAATTAAAGCCTTTTTTATTTAAGTAAATTGAAACTTCCTTTTATAAGATTAATTAAAACTATAGACTCAATTATTACTATTATTATTATTATACTCATGAAATATTTCCTTTATAAAAGTGATAATTACATTTATTTTCTTGTGAATGAACTTTTTAAAAATATTTTCTTGCATGGAATTAAAGTCTTTTTATTTAAACAAATTAAAACTTTTTTTTTAAAACCATGGAATCAATTATCATTATTATTATTATTATTTTTTTTTTTAATACTTATGAAATATTTCCTTTATAAAAGTGATAATTACATTTATTTTCTTGTGAATGAACTTTTTAAAAACATTTTCTTTGCATGGAATTAAAGTCTTTTTATTTAAATAAATTAAAGCTTTTTTTTATAAATAAAATTCATTAAAACTATGGAATCAATTATTGTTACTATTATTATTATTTTTAATACTTATGAAATATTTCCTTTATAAAAGTGATAACATTTATTTTCTTGTGAACAAACTTTTTTTTAAAAAAATTTTTCTTTGCATGAAATTAAAGCCTTCTTATTTAAGTAAATCAAAACTTCCTTTTATAAATACAATTCATTAAAACTATCGAATAAATGTTTTTTTAATACTCATGAATTTTTTATTTTATTTATTTTTTATTTTTACGAAAGTAATAACATTTAATTCCAAGCTATATTTGTGTATATCAATTGGGGAATTGGTGAAACCCCTACATAAAATCATCTTTTTAAAACACATCTTTACTGTCACCCTTGCCATTTATTGAAATCATATCTATTTTTTTTAGGAATTATATACTAGATGTGTGCGAAAATTGATGATTCCGTATACTTTGATTATTTTTGCTTTGCTAATTAGATAACAAGAATGATAAGATTTTTGTAGTTTATTATTTATTATCTAACCCCTTAAGACTTGAGGAAGCACGTTATAAGTTATCTATGTTATCCGGTACGTCCCCTGTCACCTACTTTCTAAATTCTATAAATATGATTGTCATTGTAAATTACACCTATGTTTGAGACTGCTTGGGATGTCTTGATATTTGTTATGTTGTTTGATCATTCATGATAAAATGCATGCTGAGTGATATATTATTTAAACTAACAATTGATGTTTTATAATAGCGCTTAAGAAGTAATTCAGGTACGCACCCTGAATCTTCTATATGATTGTGATTGATTTTCTTGTTAACATGTTATTTTAAAATCACCAAGCTTACTTAGGTATCTATAATTAATCGATTAATTGCCACATTTCCCTCAACTTAGTTAGTAGAGACCTCTATAGGGCTTAGAAGGGTGCTACCTTTTAAAGGTACCTTCCTGATAGGTAACCTGATCCCCGTACCTAGACTCGAGTTTTTCAAAGACATGCCTTTTTCCAAAAATTATGGAGTCATTTTTTAGGGTTTTTCTTTCTTGTTTTATTTTCCCTTTAAAATAAAAATAAAAATAAGTGGCGACTCCGACTTTTCTTAAATCACTTTTCCAAAATAAAAAGCGAGTCTCGCCGATCGAGTGGGGACGCACGTGAGAAATGCGGGTCCACATTAGTACTTTAACCCTAAAAGATCAACCTTATAAAAATTGGTATTGCTTCCATTACTTATATCTAAAATGCCAATAGTTAGGATGTAGACCCTCCATTTTGTCTCTTTAACACATGTCTTTAAGTTCACTTCTAGTACTTTACAACAATTCCCCGGTGGCCCATTACTACTCATGTAGCTTATCTTTTTTAAGCCACCTTGGAGACTTTGGTTGAGGGACTTATCTAACCCTATTGTGACTCTTGGCAACCCTAATTTAGACTTAAGTTTTTTCCTTCTTTTTTAAGATAGCTTTTAGGTGCACTTTTAGGATAGCACACTTAGGCATGTTTAGGTCACTTAGACCATGTCTTGATCACTTTAGGTCACTTAGGCACCACCTTAGGCCCATCTAGGCATATTGGGCCCATTTAGATGTACTTGGCCCACTTAGGCCCATTTTGGCACACCTTGACCCACTTAAGTTTGTCTAGTCTTGCTTAGGTCACATTTCAAGTATGATTGCATGGCTTGTATACCTGACATGTGTTTGATTTTTTATTTTATTTTATTTATTATTATTATTATTATTATTTTTTATTTGTATTCATTTACCTATTCATTTTTTAGAAAATTGCATGAGAATTGAGATTTTAGTTTTTCCTAATCGATACTTATATATTTATTTATTCAGTCTATTTATTTATATATCTTTTTGGGAAAATTGTGTGAGGTTGATTCCATTTTTTTTTAAGACACAATGATCCATGTACACCACTATTGGGAACCTTATGAGGAGGATACCATCAGTAGACAATCATCTTACCATGATAGGAGCATCACGTGTCTTCTATAGAATTCCCATCACCATACATGGATCCATTTGAGGGGCACTATCAGCAACTTTGTCACCAAATGTCCCAAAAAGCATCATTACATGCCCATAAAAAACATTGTGATCACCACACATTCTAGATAATTCATGCGTGAGGGGCGTGCATGCATTTGGAGTTGGTGAGGGTTGTCACGTGAAGAGGTAGCGCTAGAGATCACACATTTTTAGAGTCTCTTTGGAAGGCTCTAGTGGGGGGTTATGGACTCTCCTCAGGGTGGGCAGATCATCATACATTGGGAGAGAATTCTAAAAGCTCAAAATTTCGTAGAGAACATAGGTCACTGGCAAGGCATCAAGAGGAGACTATCAGGTTGCAGAAAGGTGATGATCACTCATTAAGGAGAATTTTTCTAGATGATTCTAGAGAATATCAAAGAACATCGCGGTCAGGCAATCAGAGGGAGAGAATACACCATTGTGGACATCTTCATTTGTGGGAGATTCCAGAAAATCGACATATGGAGGAACTCCATGAGCAGTTTTTGAACCATTATCGACTCGGAGAGAGGATCATCTCCATTTCTTTTGAAAACTAGAGATCGTCTCAACCTTGGGAATTTTATAGTTGCATGCACCTAATACCTCCATTGGAAAACTGTAGAGGCTTCACCACTCATCGGTTCGCTCATCACAATCACCCATTCACCACTAGAATAAGAAGCCCCTATGCACCACACCAATTGGAAACTTTCTTTTACTTTGGTGCATCATCTGATCATCGAGAGACCATTTATTGGTTCTAGACTCTTCCTCAATGGGCGAACACCATACACTTGAAATTCTTTTCTCACAAATAGGTGGCAATCCTATACAATGCCATTGGGCCGATATAAATGGTGACACCACTGCTTTTCCTCAATACATTTTTCTCGAAAGTCGTTTTTGTACATTTACCGACGACTTCTCCGGCCATTTTCCCTTTTCAGCATAATCCGGCCAACCATCAACCTCTCTGGTCGTTTGAAATAACTTCATTATGGCTGATTTTTTTTTTTAACAACCTTCAAGCCATATTTTAGGACATTGAGAATGCGTTTCCTTGGGAGGAGTGGAGAATGCACAAGTTGGTGATTTTTTAGGGAAGGTTCTGGAGGTTCCTTTTTTGGGCAATTCTTAGCAACGTTCTGGAAGACAATGGATAGATTGAGAGAAATAGAAGCCAGTGTTTAGGTGATACTGGCTGTGGTGTTTTAGAAATTGGTTTGGTGCTTTAAAAAAAAAATTAGTTCATGTTTGAGTGATATCGGGGGTCGATGGTTGATTACTACTCAAAAAGTACTCTTCTATAACTTGAAACTAACTGTTTTAAAGACTTTTGAGTAGTAGTTAATACCTTTTAACTCAATTGGCTCATTAAAGAACCTAGCAAAGGTTACTAATAAGTTTTTGGCAAGTTTTGGTGTTTTTGGCAGCTATTTGATCATTGAAACAAGCCAAGAATGAGGGAGAAGTTGGTGAAATCCATGGCAATGCAAGTTAAAGCTCAAATGCATGAAGAATCCAAGCTTTGGAGCACTTCATAGCCCTTTGCCAAGCCAATCAGAGATTAAAGGAGGAAAGCCAAAGGAAGAAATCCAACAAGAAGCAGTTTCGCATGGCTATGCGAAATTTTCCACACCATGCGAAAAGTCTTAAGGCAGCCAGAAAATTTTGCACACCATGCCAAATTTCGTATGGTATGTGAAATCTTTCTGTGCACCAACTCCATTAGATTTTTATCTTCAGATATTTTGTGTAATTTCCTAGTTTCTCCTTGAAACCAACCTAGATATTTTATTTTATATCTTTTTATATATCTTTTAGGTAGCAGATATATAAATGGAAAGATATGTGTGATATGAGGATGGATGTTTTTTTATTAAATAACACTTGTAAAATTCCCGTAGTAAAAAATATACAGAGCTTTTGTTCTGCTTTCCCTTCTCATTTTGTTTTCACTTTTCTTGCTAGCCACTCATCCCCTGAGAAATCATCCTTAGAGGTTGTTTGGCTAGCAAGAAAAGTGAAAACAAAATGAGAAGGGAAAGCAGAGCAAAAGCTCTTTATATTTTTTACTACGGGAATTTTACAAGTGTTTTTTTTTTAATAAAAAACATTCATCCTCATATCACACATATCTCTCTCTTTATATATATGCTACCTAAAAGATATATAAAAAGATATAAAAGAAAATATCTAGGTTGGTTACAAGGAGAAACTAGGAAATTACACAACATATCTGAAGATAAAAATCTAACGAAGTTGGTGCACAGGAAGATTTTGCATACCATACGAAATTTGGCATGGTGTGAGAAATTTTCTAGTTGCCTCAAGAGGTTTCGCATGGTGTGCGAAATTTCGCACAGCCATGCGAAACTGCTTGTTGTTGGATTTCTTCCTTTGGCTTTCCTCCTTGCATCTCTGATTGGCTTGGAAAAGGGCTATGAAGTGCTCCAAAGCTTGGATTCTTCATGCATTTGAGCTTTAACTTGCATTGCCATGGATTTCACCAACTTCTCCCTCATTCTTGGCTTGTTTCAATGATCAAATAGCTACCAAAAACACCAAAACTTGCCAAAAACTTATTAGTAACCTTTGCTAGTTTCCTTAATGTGCCAATTGATTAAAAGGTATTAACTACTACTCAAAAGTCTTTAAAACAGTTAGTTTCAAGCTATAGAAGAGTACTTTTTGAGTAGTAATCACTCCCCCCAAACCGACATATTGCTAGTCCCTTAGCAATGAAGGAGAGATAAAGAAGAATAGATAGTAAAATAATTTACAAAATCATACTAATCACTCCAAAAAGTTTTCAAGTGGCATGATACGGATTATACTCTCTCATAGAATATCAAAGAGGCAAAACCCAACCTAGACTCATTAAATCTCTTGCCCTACCACAATTTATAAAGAGTAGGCATTATGCAATTTTAAGCATAAAAAGAATTTCCACTCCCAAAGGTTCAATCCTTATTTTTCCACAAAAATCTAAGTGTTAAGCTTATTAGCTTCCGATTATAGTATGTCGAACTATTCTCTCTCTCCAACCTAGTTCTTTTTCAAACTTTAGCAAATTGACCAACATCCAATAGGCTAAGAACGCACCTCTTTTATTTCACAATTTTTTTCATTGTAGGAGTGCAATGTTAAAGGTATGTTTCCTAAAGTGTCCATGTAACGGGGATCCATCGATGACTCCTAATTAGTCAAGGTTTAGGGCATCAAGCTTTTAGGATTTTTCGACCACTAACTCCTCAGATTTTTCCCCGGACTTTTGAGATTTAAATTCAATATCCAAGCACATACAATATGTTAAACTCCACCTATTCACCTTTGTAACGAGCATTGAGGTCGGTGACTCCCAACCAATAAAGGTTTAGGGCACTGGGTTTTAAAGACTTTCGTCATATACCCCTCAGACCTTGCTCGGGTTTCAAGGCAAGCAAAACACTTTGTTTTTTTTTTTTTTCGAAAGCTCATTGGCCTTTTATAAGGTGTCCCAACACTATTAAAACGAGGTCAAAAGTACCAATTCGAAATTTTCCTAAGTTCAAGGGGTGAGATAGTTTTTCATCTTATAACCGGAACCTAATGTGCACAGTGTGTGGTAAGATTAAAGTGGAAGAAATAAGGTTGAATTCCATAAGAGTTTCAATAATTCATCAACTTCAATAAGCATAATACAAACTCTAAGATTCAAGTATAAAAGCAAGAACTCAATTTCTCCCATTTGATTTTGAGAATTTTTTCCTTAATAACCATGAAAAGTAAGGTAAAAAACTTTTAAAATTAAGCAAAAAGTGACTAAATTAACAAATTAGCCTAGCATTATTAACAAAAATTCTTTCCTCAACTCTCCCCCCAACTGAGATCAACATTGCCCTCAATGTTTCCAAAGCAATTGAAAATAAAGGGAGGAAGTGGTACCTTCTGAGTGAAATAGAGTCTAAGTCGTATAGGAGAAACCACATGAGTAAAAAAAAAAAAAAAAAAACCAAAAGGGTAATGAGTAGAGGAAATAGGAAAATGCTAAGTATAATAAAAAAACATGATGTCTATATATTAATCTGAGAAAGTACAATACGAGATATGATCATGTAATACATCCAATCCCATAATATAAAGTATCAAAACAAGGACAAATCTCTAATAATATAATATGGAAATACAATAAGATAAAGAGATGTCCTATGATCAAGTAGTGGGAGCCTCGAGTGGAAAGGATGCATCCTCAGGCATAGCTATGACTGTGGGAGGCTCATCTTGAGGTGGTGGAATCTGAACCTCTACTAGTGTAGTGTCCTCAACTAGAGTTATAGCCGCTGAGAATGTGGGAAGGTCAGGCTGAGGAGGAGGCAAGAGTCCCAGGTGCTACTGAATCTGGCAGAGAATAGCAGTCTGCTGGTCCTGATGGGCACGCATCTCAACTATCTGTTGAAAGAGAGTAGAATGGGTGGTGGTGAGTGTCTGAAAGGTATGCACAGGGTGCGAAACTCTGAAGTCAATATGGTAATGGACAACTCAGATGTAGTCGACGCGACTGGTGGAACAGTAGGAGTAGGAGGCAGAGTAGCAAAAGTAGCCTCAAGTATGGGCACTGATGGTGTGGTCTCTGCCGGGAGCTCGCCATGCTCTAACTGTGGAGGCACTGGTGGTGCTACCAATGGAGGGGCTCTACGATGTGCAAAATAGCCCACCAACTTATTCCATTTATAGAGAGTGCATCGCTCTCGAAAAAGACGGTGGCGCTTGAGCCTAGGCTCAATAGGAAAGCCCAAATACTCCAAGATCTAGCACAGCAACCTCGGAAATAGTAGTGGAATGGTGTCTGCCCTCTAGAGCTTCTTCCTATGGACCTTTTCCTCAAAGTGGATGAGGGAGGCCATGATCAGGTGGTGCGGGCCAAAGTAGAAGCCCTCAGATATATGGAACAACGTGTCCAAAATAGCTCCTCTCATTTGTATTGAATGCTGCAATGGAAAGAGGTTGGAGAGCAGCACCACGTCTATGATGAGCATCCCAAGCAGAAGCTCCATCCGTAGAAGGACTAAATTAGTAGAGGTCCCCCTAGATAATATATGGACCATGTCCCTCTGAGATACGGGGGACCACTATCGAAAAGCGGATGGATCCTCTGGCTCATAAGAAATCTGTAAAGCCTCTGCAATATGTCTCACCTTGAGGACACCAAGACGTCCATCAATACTGAAGTGAATCATGGTAGGACTCCGGACGCCACGAGTAATCATAGAATGGTAAAAGTCTAGTGCTACTCTAGGATAGAAAAACTCATGAGGAGTCGTGAGGTGCTTAAGGTGGTACATCTCAAGTAGGTCGTACGAATCTCGGAGCTCAAGCTTCTGTCGCATGGCCTCCTGATCAAAATGTAACTCCGAGTGGAAGGGTCTGGCTCTACAATCTGAGTTGCCCTCAATGGGCGGTGTTGTGACCATCGAACGTTTGATAATCGACTCTGGTGACAGGTCAGTAGGCAACTCAGAATCTTTCGGAGCCTCAAAAGCTCTAGATGAATCCCCGGGACTTGAAGTCTTGGCCCTCTTAGCCGGAGGGCGCCATACTAAACTCTCGGGGCGCAAAGTAGTCACCCTTGAGGTAGTAGGTGGTCGCCTCGTCTCGTACCTGCGCTGAGAAGCAGGTGAGGAAGGTCTAGTGGCCTCTCCACCTTTGGAATGTGGAATCCTTGGGGCCTCCACGGCCTGAGATGGGGAATCACTCAGCACTTGAGCCGAGAAGGCTCTCTACCTCGTGGTATGTCTCTGTGAAGGGGCGGGAGGGGTTCTTCGGGTCCGCGCCATGTTGGAAATGGAAAACAAGCCTCGGGTCTGTGCTCTAAGGGGATGCGGAATGCGTCTCTTCGAAGTGAGATGCGTGTAAGGCTCAGAATAGAATGGAGAGGGGTGAGGTCGCAAGGTGGTAGAGGAAAATGAGGGATTCGCAGGATGCTCGGTGTTTGCGAAATGAGGAAATGAAAAAATGGGCGGTCGGGGGGGTTTAAAAAGAAATGGACAGGCGGCTCTTCATTTTCGCAGGCGCCTCTTGGTTTTTGCACAGTGTGCGAACTGACTTTAGGGCTGCGAAATGGTTTCGCATGCCCTTTAGGGTTTCACACAATGTGCAAAATTGGTTTGGTGTGCAAAATTTTTCGCATGCCATGCGAAAATTTCGCAAGGTGTGCGAATTAATTTTGCAAGGTGTGCAAATTAATTTCACAAGGTGTGTGAATTAATTTCGTAGGGGTTGGCTTATTTTCGCTGGGTGTGCGAACTTAGTTCGCAGGGTGTGCAAAATTTCACACCCCATGCGAATTGAGTCATGTATTTAACAACCTCTGAGGATGATTTCTTAGGGGATGAGTGGCTAGGTTTTACGTTTCTTGGAGTGATGGAAGTTAGGTGAAGGACCTGAATGAAAAGGTGGGAGTTGTTCTTGCTTTAAATTACAATAGTTGTTAACTATCAATGGTTTTTATTTCAAGGTTTAGGTTTAAATCCCTTAAAATCCCCTTGAATGGCCAATACTTGGTAAGCTTTTCGAATTCCATGGATGCTTATTGCTAGATCCATGGATGTCTATTAGTTATCATTTACAAGCCATTGGAAGGTGGTTCAAGGTGAAAGTCTTTAGTGTTTGAAGCCATTAATGAGAAGCAATTAACAATTCTCATGAAACCTTTGGATCAAATCTTAATTGTTAAATATAAAGCCGGTTCGGGAGATAACCATCCTTTATGTTATTATCCCCAATGCGAGGAGAAGATCCAAAATCTCGCCCTTTGCCTAAGGAACTCGATCCTAGTGACCTAAAGCTCCAAGAGACCTTTTCTTTATAGTTAATTTCACTTATTGTTTTTGCTTAACTTAAAATCAATCTTTGCAACCACAATTCCATTTTCTTTTAAAGCTAACTTTCATAAGAAAAAGCACCATGTTATTTCCTTCAGTTAAGTCAACTATACGATGAAAACCCATCCTTGTGGACGATCCTAGAGCCACTATACTATGTTAGCTATGCTACCCTAGTGTGAGGTGATTTAGGTTTTATAAATTTTGTTAATAACACCCGTCTGAGCCAAAATCAACTGGCATGACTGCAATGGGAACGAATCAATGGTATTTATTTTAGAGATTCGGTTTGTGTCTTAAAAAGTTCAGTTTGTGCATTTTTGGGAGATTTAGCCCATATTTAAAACATAATTTCAGTCGATATTTAAAAAAAAATTGAGTTCGTGTTTAGGAAGAGAGTCCGAGTTCAAAGAAAAAAATTTAGTTCGTGTTTTGGGAGAAAGCGTTTTTAGAAGGGGGATTGGGGGTTGCAACATTGAGAGACAACGGGTATTGAGACAGAAAGTGTCATCAGAAGTTTGGGAAGTTGGATCTCCTTTAGGCTTGGAAATACATCTCCAAAAGGAAACTTACCATTGGAGTTTAAGGAAAGTGAGACTCTCCTTGGAAGGTGGTAGTGGCACACGATTCCATGAGGAGAAAACCCTCTGACGCATACAAGAACATGGTGACTCACATATAAGAGGACGACTAGATTTTTCTTAGCAAGGACACATAAGCAGGAAAGGACTCCATTCGGTCGTGAAAGTAGGAGCACATAGCCATCATTCATCCTTAAGCCTTGTAGATGCTCCATCCGCACCATCCATTGAGGAGTCTTGTAGTCGTGCTATCCATTAAGAAGTCTTACATCCACACCATCCATTGATAAGCCTTATAGTTGCATCACACAGAAAAATCTTGGAAAAGCTAAGTTAAAATCCTTTAGTTTAGTTTTTGATTCTTTGTTTTAGTTTGAAAAATTCAAAATTTTATTAGTTTAATTCTTTAGTTTAATCAATCATGTTGATAAATGTCATGTTTTGAATTCGGATTTAGTTTAGTTATAATTTATTCTTTAGTTTGGAATAGTTGATGATTTTACTTTATTAGTTTAATTAATCTTATTAGATAAAGTTTAATTTCAATTTAGTTTAGTTTTAATTTATTCTATAATTTGAAAGTGTTTGTGATTTTAATTCAATTGTTTAATTAAATCTCTTAGGTAAATATCTTGTTTTTAATTCCGATTTAGTTTATTTTTAATTTACTTATTTATTTATTTATTTTAGTTTAGATGTGTTCGTAATTTTAATCCAACAATTTAATCAATCTTATTAGATAAAGTTGATGTTTTTAATTCCAATTTAGTTTAGTTTTAATTTATTTTTTAGTTTAAATGTGTTTGTGTGTTTAATCGATCTTATGTTAGTTCTTATTGTTATTCTCAATTGATGTGTTCCTTGAATCTTAGTCATTAATTCTTGGTGGATATCTTGTTACCTTATTTGATCTAAGTTTTAATAGTTTATTGCTTTAGTAGTCTCTTGTCAAATTTACTTTTCAGATGGGCCATCGGAAAATAGTGAAGATTGACCTCCATTCTCATCACTTTAGTTTGCTCAGTTGTCAAAAATTTTACTTGTCATTTTGTTTTGTTTTGTTTTGCTTGGTATTCTGTTTCTTATGTTTTGTTTTTTTCAAATTAATTCCTTTTATTTTAAAATAAAATACTTTTCTCAAAAGATCCCTTTGAAAATCCATTCAAAAATAAATACATTTAGAGTCCTTAAAATCAAAATCTCATTTTCTTAAATAATATGCAACCATGTTTTGATCAGTTCACATTTTTCTCAATTTTCAATAAAAACTACGGTTTTGAGTAAAACATGAATCCAAGCTTGTGTTCCCAAATAAATGGGGTAATTCTAGGCTACATTTGTGTATATCAATTGGGGAATTGGTGAAACCCCTACATAAAATCATTTTTTTCAAAACTCATCTTTATTGCCACCTTTTCTACTTGTTGTAATCATATCTATCTATTTTTTAAGGAATTATATACAAGATGTATGTGATAATTGATTATTTCGTATACTTTGATCATTTTTGCTATGCTAATTAGATAACAAGCATGCTAGGATTTCTTTATTTTATTATTTATTATCTAACCCCTCATGTCTTGTGGAACCACGTTACAAGTTGTCTATGCTATTCAAGTACGCTTCTTACCTTCCTATCTTAATTCCATAAATTATGTATTGCTTTATACATGATCATTATGTATTGCTTTGTATGCGATTGTCAACCTGTTCAGCATATCTTTTTAATTGTTTGTTTAGCTTGCCATGTTTGATTAAGAGACTAGGGTAAAATACATGTGTGTTTAATTTTCCAAACTAATCATTGATGTTTTATGATAGAGCTTGAGAAGCAGTTTAGGTACACACTTTGACTTTCTTTTATGATCATGATTGGACTCACTGGCTTGGTATGTTAATTCTAAAATCACCTCAGTCTACCTAGGTATCTTCAATCAATTAATTAATTGTCACATTCCCCTCGACTTAGTCATTAGGGACATCTTTAGGGCTTAAAGGGGTGATACCTCTAGAGGTACCTTTCCAATAGATAACCTGATCCCCAAACCAAGACTTGGTTTTTCAAATATATTCTTTTCCAAAGATATGGAGTCACTTCTTTAGGGTTTTTTTTCTTGTTTTATTTTTCCTTTTAAAATAAAATAAAATAAAGTAAGTGGTTACTCCAACTTTTCTAAAACTAATTTTCCATCAATAAAAATGAGTCTTGCCATTGAGTGGGAACACACATGAAAAATGTGGGTCCACCTAGGATGTTTAAGAGTTGTTTGTTTTTCTTTTTGTAGTGTTTTTTTTATTTATTTAATTTTTTTTTTTAGCTTTTATGTTTTTATGTTTTTATGTTTTGTTTTTTGTTTGTGTTGTTGCTTCATTGATAGGGGTTGAAAGCTTCAACTCACAAGTCACCTCACCTTTAGTTTAGTTATCTAGGATTGAAAAGGACTTATCTTGGATGAGTGGTCACAAGGACTGAAAAAGTTTCCACTAAGCTAGGCTAAGGCTATGAGGACCAAAAGTAGTACTCTTAGGGAGGAAAAAAAAGGTATGACATTTTGGTTGTGAAGATTGCAACGTATGCAACCAAGATTAATTGCATGTCCTTTGCTAGCTTAATAAACCATAGGCAAGCCTTTTGATACAAGGATAAACCCATCCAAATCATTTGACTGCGAGAACCTAAAAAGTTGCAGTAAGGCTGAGTTAATCCTTTATTAAGGTGGTTAATGCTCTTGTTGACTAGAACCCACCCACTTGGGTGTAAATGCTAAGTTTGTTCCAAAAACCATAAGCACTAGTTCAAGACCATGTTTGGAATATGAGTTTGAGGGTGGAAATTTCAATCACCTTCCTTCTTGGAAACCTATTTTACTTTTTAGTTTCTTTTTCTTTAGGTTTCCTTCCCCTCCTAAAAATTACAAAAATATGTTTTGCTTTTCTTTTCTTTTCTTGCTTTTTCTATCTCTTCTTTCCTTACTTCAATCATACTCCCAAAGTCTTTACCACTATCAAAGTTGATACTAAGTTTTCCCCGTGGAGAAAACCAACCACTATACAACTATTAGTTATTTATTTATTTTATTTTGTTTTATTTTTTAAGTTTTGGTTCAACAACAACCACCCTGGTTTAAAGTTTTGAGCTAGTATAACCTCATTGAAAATTAGTTCCATTTATTTTTTTTGAACCAGGAACCAACCTAAGCCAAGAATTGGTGTTGTTACTAAGGAATCTTTTTGCTCGAACTTTCTACACCTTTGATCCCAACTGGCAATGACTTGACTCCCCAATGAGGTGCAAACTAGGTTTCTCTATAGGCTTAAGTGACTTGATCTTAACTTAGGCCTGTGTCGATTAATATAGCCTATTTAGGTCCTAATTAATTAATTTATCCTATTAAGCTCCAATTAATTAATCAACCTAGTCTAGAACGACAATTTATATGATCCAATGTAACCTTATGTTTTTACCAAAACTCCCTTATGCACACATATAAATTAGAAACCAAAAGAATAGCCTCAAAATTGTGCCACCACGAATCTAGAGTTTAAGTAGGGACCACTAGGACTCATAGAAAAATATTGACTCCCTTAAAATCTAATTTTGAAGTTGACTCAACATCCCACTATAAAGAGTCAACTACACTCCAATATCTTATTTATATTATAATGAGATAAAACTCAGGTCCATGACCTACTATCCGAGCAATAAAATTTTGTCGTCATCAAACATAATTTATAACCTAATTCACTATTCTTGAGTAGCTTATACCTAATAAAAAATGGTTTTAGTACAAGCTATTATAGTATAGCGGTTTTAGGTATCGTCCACTAAGATGGATTAATCCCAATAATTAAGGCTTAAATGGGAAGTAAAGAAATGAGTATGACCAAGTGAAAATGTGACAAATTACAATAAAAGATGAAAATGACTATGAGTTCGAATTATAAAATAATAAAAAAATCAATCTAAAAAAAATCAAATTTTGAAGATTAATAATAATAATAATAAATAAATAAAACTTTCGGAGTTAGGATTGTCTAGGAAACAATTTCTATAGTGAATAGTGATCAAGATTTATTCTTCATCAAGTTAGATTGAAAATATAAATTTTCATCTAAGTCAATTTTTTATTTAGCTTATTGTCACGGAGTTAGGCTCTTCCTAAGTTCATGTGTGCCACTTAGACAAGTCAAGACACTTGATCTTGCTAAGTCAACCTTACCCCCAATACTTAGCTCGCTAGGCTAAGATGCACATGACTTGGAAGCTAGTAGGCACACGTAGACAATACTTAAAGAATGGAAGTTTATTGCTTTCAAAGGATTCTTACAATGCTTTGGAAGCTCACTTACTTGGTGCCTTGGACAAATGAGGGCCTCGCCTATTTATAGGCACCTTAGAAGTCTTTGGAACCCACAAAGGTTCCCTACTATCCTAAAATTATCTAGAAGACTTTATACAAAAGCTATGTGCACTTTAACAAGACATGTTTGGAAGTCTCTAGAATATCCCCTAGGATTCCCTTGCCTTCCACCCTTGGTGTAGAGATCTGTGGACATCTTTAACTCTCTTTATAGCCTTCCACACTCGTCCATTAGTGTAGATAACTCCAAGGTTCTAAAAGCTTCTCGTTCACCTATATAAGCCTAAGGAAGGGTCATTTGAGCAAGTAATGATATTATAGTCTAGATCTAATTTATCTTCTAATTAGGTAATGTAATCCAAAAGATCAATTCAATTAATATATTCAAATCATCTAAAATCATTTTTCAATGATTCATACAATGCAACTATTCAATCTCATTAAAATTAGATTTAAGAATTTAATGAATTGACCTACTTTGCATTGCAATAGTCATTCAAGATAATTTCAAGAGAAAAATCCTCAAAATTCAATTAATCAATCAATTAGATCAAAATACTTTGGCAATTCAAGCTTCAATTCCCTACATCACCATAGATCTTGCTTCTAGATGACATTTAGCCACTCATGTTTGGAGATTTGACCTCCCAATACATATTTGACTAGTGAGAAAATAAGAGAATAAAATAAAGTTGTATTTGATAAGAAAATCTTCAATACAAAACAACTAGAATTGATTTCAAGATCCAAAAATTCTCAAAGAAAATATCTAACTCTTATTTATACTTTCATGGTTAAATGGACACATGGCAATATCCTAAAGATAATCTAGAACTGTCCTTTAAAATCAAAGGCTACAATTTGACTTATAATCAAATTTCGCATAAGAACTTATTTCTCATGGGCATGCAAATTGGATAAGAACTATGTGAAATAGCTTCCAAAAGTCTACAAAATGCACCTTTTTAGTCATGCTAGCATGGGCATGCAAACTTGACCTCCTTCATGTGAAAATTTCATTAAAAATATAAGCCATGCAAGATCATCCATTTTCCCATGCAAAAATGCCCCTGTTGAACTCATCCTTGATTTTGTACTTGGCATGACTATGCCAACTTCATATAACATGCCAAATTCACCATAAAGCTCTTTATAAATGCACCCTTGTTGGTCCAGTTTGCATGGCTATGTGAACTTAGCTTCCTTCATGCGAGAATTGCATGTCAAAATCACTTAAACATGAGCATTCTCATCAAGACAATTTTCACTTCAACAATTCATCTTCCTTTGAATAACTCCCTTTTCAAACATCATCACTTCTTTCTTTCCACACAAATGATACTCCATATCTTTTTCTCAATTTCACTCCAATTTATCCTTAAAAATTGCCTCACAACTCAAAAGATTTATTAGTAAAATTGCAAAAGTGTCAACATGTTAATTGAATAAAAAAGACATGATTACTATCCAAAAGATGTAACATATATCATATTTAACATCCAAATTATGTACTTTTTGAATAGTAATCATTATCCATTACATCAAGACTCTCAAGGAACTAGTGTATATAATATAATAAAGTATATAATATCAACCTCTCAAGTTTACCTCTTCAATCCTTAAGTTATAAATCCTCCTATTATGTGATCAACTGGTATACTCTAACTCACAAGAACATATGTCAAATTCTACTCAAGGAATTATTACAACCATAGATTTCATGATCAAATGTCCTTAGAATCGCCCACAGAGACACACTAACTTAATCTCATGAGATATCATGATGTCTTTATTAAAAATACATATTGCCACCAATTTCCATTAATAGTGACCTAATTTATAGGGAATATATGACCAATTTAAAGTCTCACACATAAGTCAAAGCCTCATGATGATTTTAGCATAGACTCAATATCCTCTCAAGGTTGAGAGTCCATGTAGTTTAGTAGCTTAGTAAATCATGACTATCTGATAGTTAATGTCATAATTCATCATAGATCTTGTCCAATGTCTAACCATACACACTAGTGCACTCACCATCAAAACCCATCTTAATAACTAACACTAGTCATCCCTCTAATTAGGAGGTACTACACTATAGTCTCAAATGGATTATCTAAGTTTATGAAACAATTTTGAAAAAAAAAATGATCTACTTGTAATATAAGGAACCCATGACTTGGATCTTCAATGCAACTCTTAATCACTCAAGTCATGTACAATGCAAGAAATGCAAGAATGAATAAATGGGATAGTGAAAGGAGTATTAGAATAATTCATTTATTATTACATCATGTCATACTTTTTAAGGACTCTATACTAATAGTTTCAACCTTGTTCACATATCTTAAGCCTCTTTTTTCTCCAAAGGACTAACTTAATTACATTAACTAATGATCTCATTTAAAACCTTAGTCCCTAGGTGGAAGATTTCATTTTTAGAGGCAATATTTTTCCTTTATTGTTCAATTTCTGGGAAAGAACATTGTTTCTTTCAAGGAACGATTTATGTCTGTTTTCTAGAAATTGAATTTTTTAAGATTATTCTCCTCTTCATTCTTTATGGTAGATTTCTCATCTTTGAATGTTCAAGCTACATAAATATTTCTACTTATTTATCATTTACATGCATGCTTTCATTTTTCAATTTTATGCATTTATTCAAGAGCTTATGATATTCTATAGCAATATTATCAAAGACACAGACATTTTTATCAAAATCACTATTAAAAGAAGATTAATTCAATATGAGTCTTGATAGATGCAACAAAAGCTAGATAGTTGTTTTGTTCATACTTGATATCTCCAAGATTTGAGGTCTCACCATCACTTCAATTTATATCACTCCTTGTAAATTGCATAGCCTTTTTGCACATCTTTGGGACTAGGACATTCAAAATTGATATGTTCTAGTTTATTATAGTTAAAAAAATTCAATTGCTTTCTCTTTAGATGAGACATTTTCTTTTTCAATAATGGTAATGCCAATTCTTTTTTCATTTTTTTAAGTCTTTTATTTGAAATGTTTTTTTTTTTTAGCCCTCATAACATATTCAAGTTTTTTATAGGGTCATTTCATCCATAATCATAAGTTGTTGATTACTAACTTTAGACTCTTTTCCTTCATTTTTAGAAGCCTTAAAAGTGTTTTTTCATGGCTTCTGAGAATCAAGTAGGGACATCTCCTATGTTTGAAGTCAATAAGTTCATCAACTCTTAGAGAGCCATGTCCTTGCTTTTCTCTATAGTAGTAACCTTGGGTTTAAACCTCTAAAGGAGAGATCTCAAAATTAAACCTTGGGTTAAAACTTAAATTGACAATGCCTCTTAATTTTGAATAAAAAAAACAGTGAAGGTCTCATCTTCTTTCATTTTTATACTCTCAAATTTAGTAGTGAGCATTTGTAAGTTGGAGAACTTCGCAACCAAAGTGCCCTCATGCATGATTGAGAGATTGTTGCAGGCTTCTCTAGAATGCTTACATGTGGCTATCATGCGAAAATCCATAAAGACTAACCCCTTTAAATAGGTTGTAGAGAGCATGAGCATTTACTTCACTACTCTCATTATACATTTTATGTCATTCTTGATTAGGGTTGAGTTCGCATATGAATCTTTCAGTACCATTCAATTTCAATGGCAACTCCCATCCAAACTTCATTGCATTCTAGACTTGTTCTCCTTGAATTTTCAAGAAAAACTACATGAGTCTTTCAATGTGGATAGTTTTTTTTCATCGAAATATGACGGATTGTTTATGGAAGATTTAACCCTATGTGGATCCATAACTTAGATCTAATAGGATAAAAAATATTTGCTTTTAAAAATTTTCAATCTTGTTTATGAATATATGAATAAAAACATTAAACTCAAAATAATATTAATATAAGAAGAAAATACATAGAAATTAAACATATTTTTCATTAAAAGCATAATTTAAAAATAAAAATAGAAATTCAAAAATGATATCAAAATAAACATTCTATAATTTCTAGGGAAAAAAAGTAATAAATTAAAATATAAAAACCTTTTCAAAAAAGTAAAGAAAAATGACAAGAAAAAAAAAATAGGCAAAGATTGTTTTTATCATTCTTTGAGTATGATTCTGCATGAAAATATTTTAGAAAAAAAATACAAAAGTATAAATATGATAAGGATATTTTTAACAAATTTTAAAGAAAACTATGATAAGTTCGTGAATTAAAATCATTTAAGACTCACAAAAAAAAAAGTGCAAAAATTAAATAGAATTTTCATCAAAGCAAATCTTTAAATGAAAAAAAAAATGAAGAAAGAAAGTGAAAATTTGAAATTCAAAGTGTAGTACAAAAAATAATCTACTTGAATGACTTTGATGATGGTAAATAACCTTTCCATTTCTCCCACTTTCTCCCTTAAAATAATATTGCAAATATATTGGCAAGATAAAAGAGATGACAAGAGAAAAAAACATATTAGAGATAGTGGGTGGGTTAGTTAAGCATTTAAATTTTAAAACATCAAATGAGAAATTATAGAAAAAATTTAAAACTATTAAATTTTATGTCAAAATAGTAAATAAAATATTATGATATGAACAATAGAAAAGATTGATGTAATAATGTGTTTATGGATGAAATTGATCTTTATAATGGATCATAAGACTAATTAAGGATTTTGATTGAAAAACACGCATGGGAAATGGATCTTTAAGTGCCTTAATAAAAAGTATAAATTTGTACGAGTTGTTGTGATATTTAAACACTGGAAATAGTTAGGATAGCTTATTTATTGGGAAAAGTGGATTTTGACTAACTAATTTTATAAAATATAAGAAAAAGTAACTCAACTTTTATGAATCAATTTTATACTTGTTTATTTAAAAATATTTTAAAATACACACTTTTCCACAAGTGATATTGTAGACCCCCTTTGAGGAGTAAAAGGCTTGTAGTTTTTTTTAAGGGTTTAAGGTTTTTTTATAGCATTGGAAGGGAGCATTCTGGAGGAGCTGGCAGCACCCGAGAACCCGAGAAGTGTGGGGGGACCCCTCTCCATGCATGGGACCAGCTGCGAGAGACATGGACGGCCATGCTGGTGGTCAGAGGTGCCATGCTTGCTGAGTGGAGCAATAGTGGAGCTGGTAGTGGCTTGCTGAGGAAGGGAGAAATAGGAATAAGAAGAAAAGCTAGATATCTGTAAAAAGGAGGGGAGACGTAAAAAAAGAGGGGAGGAATCCAGAGAGAGGGAGAGCTTATAGAGGAGGGAGCTGAGTAAGCACTGCCTGAGAAGTTCAGGTATGGCCAACATGGATTTCTTTATTTTGGATTTCTTCATTTTCCTTCTCTATTATTGCTGTTTTTGAGTATAACTTGTTGTTGATCTCTTGATTCACATTTCCTGGAGTTTTGTTTGGGTATGAACTGTCTCTGTTGCAACTTTCCTATAAAATGTCTAAATCATGCCTGGGTCTTTGTCTAAAATTTATTGATCTCACTCACCTTCGTTTAAGCACATTGATTGTAATATGAAACGTGGCTGTCTGCTGGTTCATTTTATTTCATTCTTTTGTGCTCTGTTTGTACTCTGTTTTCGATGTTCTCCTTTGTTTCTGGTCTGTTCAAAGTGTTGGATATCTCAGCTGGGTTGATCATTTTGGTTGGGATATTTATGGGAGAGCCCCATGAGAAGCTCAATTCTCATACAAACGAAAATTTCTGGATACCTGTAAGATGTGTGAACCACACTCATGAAATGCTGAGAGATGCAAAAGAGAGAGCCCAGAAAGTTGAGGATGGACTACATTGTGCCATCTCTTGGATGTTTAGAAAAATCCACTCAGTCCCAACTCGGATCCATTCGGAAGAATCTGAATCAGGGTGTCAATTTGGACCTACTGAACATTGAAGACCTTAATCTGGACCACCAAATTCCTCGGGGTCACCCAGAAATTGTTTTTCTTTTCAAGGCCAATTTCCACACCATATGTTCCCTCCCTGGTCCACTCATCCACCAACCATTCCTCACCTGTTCATCTCTCTATATCATATGATCTTCATACCCACTTTCTTTCAAGCCTACCATACATACCCGTCTCTCTCATACCCTTCTCCACGCATATCCATGTCAGCCCTCTTCCATACTCCCCACCACCTTTTCTCTCACTACATATCCACTCCTTCACCTTTCAATACATCATACCCATGTTCTCACATCACCACCTTTTCTCTCTCTATGGCATCACCACATACCCGTTTTTTTCTTCAGGTGCTCACTTCCATACCCATCATCGCCTTCTTCGTGCCCACCAGACCCTCCCCGGTCTTCGGCATTATATCCTCCCTTCAGGCATATAAGAAGATTGGTTTCAGAAATAAAAATTATGTTCCTGTTGGTGTTCGTGGAGTATTTGGAGGAGTGGTCCAAAATATGCATCTCCACTGGAAGTTCCATGAGACTGTTCAAGTTTGCTGTGATAACTTCCCAAAGGAAAAAATCAAGGAGATGGCGCTTGAGGAGTATGAGAAGGTGTTGGAAGTAATGTCTTGAGGGCGCTTGGATATTTCAGCATGTGAGGTTTGCTTAGATATCTGGATGCCGCAGTCGCCGGGAAATTTCAGAAACACAGCAGAACGTGAAGACTGTCTTTGATGCGGTCATTAAGGTGGTTCTCTAGCCACCAAAGCAAGAAGGCTCCGCCGTTGCCGCCGTCTATGATGGTGGATTCGTGGGTGTATAGGTCCGATGCATCAGCGTTTCAAGACTAAATGGTGCTGAACGGGAATGCGGCGACCTTTCCGGGAGCATTAGGTGGTGAGGTGTCGAAGAGGTCGAGCCTGAGCTATGGGAAGCACAAACAAGTGATGTTCAAACAGCTGGTGGAGTTGTCAGTTTGACGTATTGAAAATCCTTTATTTCTTGCCGCCTCACAAATCCCCAAGTTCGGGACTCCACTCTGCATGGTTTTACATGGCCACCTTTGGCCCATCTCCCTAACGTCCACTCCCCTTTTAGCTCCATATTCATTTATTCGTTTACCTATTTGTTTATTTTATGCAAATTCTTCATATTTGAAACCAAAGTTTAATTTTCGGTTTCCCTTTTAACTTTCAAAATCTTCACTCTCAAAATTTAATTCCTCAAAAATTCTTTTTGTAAATCTAATTTTCCAGGTTTCCGTTTTCAAATAATTTCCGAATTCTCAATTTCCCAAAAGTTAACCTTCAAAAAATCCAATTTTCACATTCGTCCATTAAATCTTTATTACTTCTATCGTTATTATTTTATTTTATCTATTTATCTGTTCATTTTCCAATTTCCACCTTTGAACAATTTTTCAAAATTTCGATTTTCTAATTTAATTTCCGATTCCCGATATTTCAATTTTCACGCTTACTTATTTTATTACTATTATTATTATTCCATATTTATTTATTTAATTCGTTAAAAACCCAATCATTAAACTTCAATTCTTCAAAATCCGACTTCCTAAATTAATTTTCAATTTCAAATATCCGACTATTTACTTTCATCCATTTAGATATTATTATTGGTATTATTATTATTAGTCCGTATTTATATATTTAATTCTTTTAAAAATTCCAATCACTAAAATTCAACTCTTCAAAAATTCGACTTCCTAAATTAATTTTCGATTTCAAATATTCGACTATTTACTTTCATCCGTTTAGATATTATCCTTGTTATTATTATTATTAGTCCGTATTTATGTATTTAATTCTTCTAAAAATTCCAATCATTAAAATTCAATTCTTCAAAAAAAAAATTCTGACTTAAATTAATTTTCAATCTCAAAATTTCCACTATTCAATTTCACTCATTTAAATATGGGAGAATTACCCTTAAGGGTAGGCTGGGGGAAAAAATGACTGAAAAGGGTGGGTAAATTTGATAATTCTTTTGAAGGCCTTATATTTTTATTAGACTAATTTACCCTCAATTTGACCATTGAACCAGCCATTGTCACCAGACGATTGTTCCATTTGGATTTGCCTCTGGAAGTCCGCGGGGGACACCACTGGATCTCCAACAACATGGCGATCCTTCGATCCTGGATCTGATCTCACTGAATAATCCTTGGGAAGCACATCTGGAACCGTGGGTGGAGGCATTGGATCTTGCAATTTCACGGGGGGAGGCAGAGCGAGCCCTTTATCCAACCCAAACAGAAAATCCGGATTGGTCTCGGAGGCCGCCGCCTGAGGTGAAGAACCTTCCAGAGGCTGGATCTGCACAAAAGCCCCACTAGTCCAAGGTAAAGTCCTCACAAAGCCTTCCAAATTTTGCTTATTTCATGCTTTGCCCTAAGTGTTTTGGGTTTGGGTCTGTTTGGTTGCTGAGAAAATTTGGGGAAAAAAGAAATAAACTTGGGGTTTCATTTTCAATTTTTGAGTATAGGGAAACCCAGAAATGGAAATAAAAAAAGTCAACTCACCAGGGTTTTTCTTTTGTTTTGCTTTTCGTTTTCTCAGGAACCAAACGGTGGGCGATTGCAAGGCTTTTCTTTGGCCGAGAGTGGTTTTGTGCTTTGCTTGGGTGGTGGGAAAAAGGTAAGGAAAGAAAAGAAATTAGTGTCTTAGAATATTGAGTTTCAAGGCTCTGTTAGAGGAGTTGTTTGGGTGTTTTTTTGTTTGAGTTCATTTTTGAGAAAAGATTTCTAGGCTACTGATTTTGTTTGAGATTACAAAGAATGTGGGTATCGAGTATTTGGGTTTTTGTGTGAGATCACGTTTTTTGCCCCAAGAATTTGCTGCAGCTTTACCCCATGAATCAGTTGCTTCCCTAAAATTGCTGGTTCCTTCTTTTGAATTTTTTGTTTGATTCCAAGCAGATGATTGAGCTCCATCAGGGGCCTTCGATTGATTCCAAGTTTCAGCCCCATCTCTTGTCATGCTTCCACTTCCTGTACTTGTTCCTCTATTCCAACCTGATCCTTGTTTATCCCAGGCCTCAGCTTGGGCACCAGCTATTGACTGGTTCCCTGCAGACCACTGGCCTTCATCATCATTTTGAGATGACACGCCTGCTCCTGCAGCACCGCAAAGTAGGAACAATTTGAGATTGATAAGAGATTCTAAATCTACACACAACCATGAGTGTTTTCATAAAGATGAATCATATGTTTTGCAATAAACTAGATGATTGACAAGTGAATTGATGATTGCAATAAACTAGTTGATTTAGTAAAGCCAGCTGTAGAACTTTAGTAGCAGCCAGGATCAATGACAAAAAGATAGCAACAATAACACCTTTGCAATCCCCAGTTCAAGTAACCATAAAGATGTAGACAGTGAAGTGAATACTGCCCCAAGCTTGGAGAACAACCATAGTTTATTATTTATTTTTTGGTGGTGGTTTTGGTTTCTGTAGCAGTGTAAACCATCAAATTGGGAAGAGTGTTACATCTTATAGGGTCTGTCCTTTCTGATGGTACAGGATATTGGGCCATTAAGAAACAAAGCATTCATAGAATGGAAACGAGGATCTTGAGATGGATGAGAGTGAAAACAAAAAAGTGCAAAGTTAGGAATAAAAGGAAGTAACCAGTATGGCAATCTGATTTATGCTAAAGGCACCATAAACATGAGCAAAACCCAAATTGGACAAGTATCAAGGAAGTTACAAAAGATATTGTTGGTCAATGATTAATGGAAAGTATGCCCCTTAATAAAGTAAAATGGAAGATTACGATTCATTTAACAGACACGTGTGATGATAGAATTTAGTTGATTAAGTTTATAAACTGATCCATCTGAGATAGCTCCTGAATCCCAATTACCAAAATGCAACAAGTTATAAATTATGAAGTTCACTTCAAAAAGCCAATTTGTAAGTAATAAATGGTGAGGAAGGATGGACCAGCTTTTATGAACTTATGGAAGCCATTGTTGAGCAGCCACCGCCTTGTGCATCTACTAATCAATTTTCTGCAGAATTCTGCTCTTTCATTTCTGCATGGTAAAGATTGCAACTATCCTGGTTCACTATTTTTGCTTGGTAATGTATTAGACTGTGTTCAAGTTCTTGCATCTTAGCTCCCAAGTTGATTTCAATCATTTTTCTTCATTCTTAATCTTTATAAATGCAGTCATGCTATTCTATTGTATAAGATAAGCTTGACTTGTGCAAGCTTTGTGTCTCAATACCTCAGCCTAAATCTTTCCTTCATTTTTCTTTTCAGATTATTATTATTATTATTGTTCTTGTTTAGGGATTTGTGGGTGTGGAGGGTGGTTGCTTGAGTTTGGTAAGCAAGGGTGGGTGGTGTGGACTGTAGGGGGGCTGGGGTTGGTTTTGTCTTTTGTGCTCAAAATTGATACTAGGTTGTTCTGTTACTGGTTGTCATATTTTTGTCATTTCTGTCATGTGTTGAATATATGATATTCAGTATCTTGTGTCATACACCCATATGGACACTTCAGTGTTTTTTTTTTTTTTTGCCTTCGATTTTTAAGGTTTTCAATCCCTCTGGTTTTCTGAGAATCATTGCCTGAGTTCATTTGTGTATTTCAGCATACAGAAAGACCCAAATGACAGAAAGTCAGCGCATGAACTTATGGTATATCTATAATCTCTGCCTGTCTTGCCTCTTTATGATTCAATGGTATATGCATAGGATAGATGTTTTCTAAGCACTCAAATTGATTCTTTGTTTCATGTGTGATCCAGGCACATCCTTTTATCAGCATGTACAGAGACTTGAATGTTGATCTTGCAACATACTTCACCAATGCAGGATCTCCACTCGCTACATTTTAAAAGTTTGTCTGGTATGTTCTGTGCTTGGTAAATCCTTTCTTGAAAATGCAAGTAGTCAACTTCCTTGAGTTGAGCTTCTAAGGTGGGCTAGGCCTTTCCAAATGATGTTTCTCATGTACTGGCAGTTTGCTTCAATCATGAGACATGAATTTTAACTTTGTCATTCCTTTCTCCTGCTGTTACATAGATAATAATACTCTTCTCTTTCCTTTTTAAGCCACCATTAAGAGGGTGTTTAGTAAATCGACTTAATCACTTAATAACTCAATTTAAGTCATTAAGTAGATTAAGCATGTTTGATAAAATACCTTAATATTATAACTTAATGTTCTTTTTAACTTTAAGTATGAAATTAAATTAGTTAACTTATTCTTAATTTTAAATTCTTTTTACCTTATTTTCCCACATCAATGAAAGTATATTTTAGAATTATAATTCAACATCCATGACTTATTTTTTGTAATAAATATTAGGGGAATTTATGTAACCATACACCAAGGGGCAAAATTTTGCCTTTCGGAAACTTAACTTTTTACTTTTCAAATTCAATGGATTTTGTGAAAAATAAATCACCTTTCATACACTGTAATAGTGATATTGAGACCCTTCCAAAAATACCCTCCTATAATTTGACATCTCTCCTAGTTGGATAAGTTGCTTGTTGTCCACTTAAGCCAATGACATGACTCAGTTACATGTCATTAGCCAGCTAGACATTCCACATGGATTGATGTTTTAAACAATATTTACCCCCAAATATCTTCTTCTTTCTTCAACCAAACCCTAACACCAAAAACCCATGTTCTTTCTTCTTCGTTCACAGGCACAACCCATCACAAGGCGAAAGGATCCATAAAAAATCTGGTAGGTTCTCAAATCGCGATAACCCATCAACCCCAAACGAACCTCCAAACTTGATCTCTTATTTTGTTTCTCCTTCATCACCATAAGGAAGACGACATCTTCATTTTCCCACCAAAAATTAATCTGAAAACAAAAGTCCAAGTGCGAACCCCTTAACAAAGGCCAGGTAGACAAAAAAAAAACCCATTTCCTTCTTCTTATTTCAGGAGTGACAGTCATTTTTCTCCTGGTTGTAGTTCCTATTTTGCTTTTATATCGAAAAAGGAGAAAGAAAGAAATTGAGAGAACGAGATAACGAAGAATAAAAATATTGTAGTTGCATTTAACTTTTAAAGCAAGGGTTTTTCCAGGTGATATATATATATGTTATTAAATTTTGTAATAACTTTATATTTTGATTTGTCATTTTGATTCTTTGAGATTTGAATAATGTCATAGTTATGTGATTTGTGCAATTTTGTGATTTAAACTTGATTACATTGCATATTTCTACATGTTCAATGTCCATTAATATTGTATCTAAATTTATATTTTAATTTATTTAGGGTTTATTTGAAATGAAATATGGCTTAAATTTTGATAAATGATGGGAAAATGAGATGGTGGTAAGCTATATTGATTTTGTTTTATTTCTGAATTGTTGTGTTTGTGTTGTATGTGGTTGTTGGGAAGAATACGGAAAAGAGAAGAAAAATATGAGTATTGCATGTGAAGGGAATACAATTTTTAGGAATGTTCAAACAATTTGTTGTTTAATGTTGTTTATATGGGATTCGAGATGTTTTGTTGTTTAATGTTGTTTATCTGGGATTCCAAAATGAGTAATTTGAGTGATCTTTTATAGTTGTTAATTGGTGAATCTAATGCATGGGAAAAGAATTCATGTTTAGTCATGAGTAGATGAGTATAAATTTTAAAAATGATTGGGATTAAAGTTTGAATAAATTTCTTAATAAAAGTTTTGAATTTGTAATGAATAAGGATTGAATTGAAGAAGAAAATAAAACAAATTTAGTAAAGCGGGCATGAATTTATGTGGGAATTAGGGAAAATAGTATTGGAGCCTTAGGTTCAAAATTGATGGTCACAACCACAAATATGAAATTTGTTTTGTTTATGTGTGTAGTAGTCATAGTAAGGGTCTACCCTTAGATGAAGGGGTTGGCCGTAATCCAGTTAATGACATTTGGATGAAATTATTGTTTTCGTAAGAGGTTGCAGTAAGTGAATTAAAAGCTGACCCATTTGTTTGGAGGTAGACCCTTAGTTGTAAATATTGTTGTGGTTTAATCTGGATAGTAGGCAAAATAAAGGTTGACCCATTTGTTTGGAGGTCGGCCCTTGGTTGTAAACATTGTTGTGGTTTAATTTGGGCAGTGGGCAAAATAAAGGTTGACCCATTTTTTTGGAGGTCGGCCCTTGGTTGTAAACATTATTGTGGTTTAAGTTGGGCAGTAGGCAAAATAAGGGCTGGCCCAATTGTTTGGAGGTCAGCCCTTGGTTGTAACATTGTTATGGTTAAATTTGGGCAGTGGGCAAAATAAAGGTCGACCCATTGTTTGAGGGGGTGGCCCGAAGAGAGTGAAATTAGCACAATTTGGCTTGAAGAGTTACCAAAACAATGGTTAGCCCATGAATTGAGAGGTTCACTCCCTAACTTATATAACATAACAAATTACTACGAAGTAAAATAGAATAATTGCATTGCTTAATGTTAAGTATACACTATGCATGTCTATATTTACACCATTAATTGTAAACTATGAAATGTAAATGAAGCTCGTTTGTAAAGTTTCAAAGATAAATGATGTATTAATATATGATGGTCATAGGCATGATAATCAGTTTTGTTATAAGTAAGTTGGTTTATGCAGTGTTATTAAGAAATTAGTTAATTGTTTCAGCTTGACTAAAGGTTCATGCTTCTAAACAGGGGCTGCACATGATCGAGTAGCATTTAAATGGATCCAAATAATACAATTTATTGTTATCTGCACATTGGAGGAGAGCTAGTAAGGGATGAACATGGCAATGTGGAATATATGGGTGGGAGACGAGAGAGTCTAAGTTTAGAACGATCAATGACATATAATGATTTTGTTTCAAGGATTTGTGGGAAAATGAACATCAATATAGTGGGACCAACATTTTCATATACTCTCCCGTTTGATTTATATGCACTTCAACCATTGAAAAATGATGAAGACTTGACAAACATGTTTCAATTTAGTGACCGATGTGCACGTGTATATATATGTTTAGCATCAACAGTTGAAGATGATGAAACGATTGAGAATGGAGGACAAGGGTAAGTTATATCAAAAAAATATATAATCTTAAATGATTCCATGTATTTATTTATTTTGTAATATTTATGCTTATTCATTAGATGTTATAATGCAGCTTGAACGAAACAATCGTAGGGTCTAACTCACTGGTCCCATATTCAACAAGAGATGTTGATATTAGAATGCAATCACGAGGATTTCATCAAAGATGTGCTGAATCACATGTTGGTCCACTAGAGTCAAGCCGTTTTGAGAGTGCAATATTGGGTAGTGGGCATACCTTCTCAACTGCAAATGAATTTCGGGATGCAATATATCTCATGTTAGTAGGAGGCCGTTTTAGATATAAGTTTAAGAGGAATTGTCTTAAGCATATGACTGTAATATGTGTTGTTGAAGGATGCCCTTGGAAAGTAACTGCTCGTGCTGTTGGGAGAACAAAAATAGTTCAAGTGCATACATTTAGAAATGAACATAACCACTCTTTAGAAGATGTGTCAATTTCCGAACCAGTAGTTCGTTGTAATCAAGCCACAGCTATGATTGATGATGTTATTCGTTCAAATCCAGATTACTTACCCCGTCAAATATGTAAAGACTTTCGTCGACAATACGGAATGCAATTGAATTATTGTCAAGCATGGAACTTGAAAGAGAAGGCTAAAGAACGAATTCATGGTGTGCCGCAATGTTCGTATAAGTTGTTACCTTGGTTATGTACAAGGCTTATTGAAACAAATCCAGGGACGATTGCTGAATATAGATGTTCGGATGATGGTCATTTTATGCAATTGTTTGTTGCCCTTTCAGTGTCAATACATGGGTTTCAACTGGGATGTCGGCCTATTATATCAATAGATTCATCCCACATGAGTGGGCCATACAAGGGTGCTTTATTTTCAGCTTCTTCCTATGATGCTGACGATGGCATGTTTCCACTTGCTTATGGCTTATTTAGCTCTGAGAATTACGAGGATTGGCTTTGGTTTTTAGAGAAATTGAAGATGGTCATTGGTGAAAGAGATGTTATAATAATATCTGATAGGCACCAAGGGATTATCCGTAGTGTTTCAGAGGTATTTGGTAGTGAAAACCATGCACATTGCTATCGTCACATTAAAGAAAACTTCAGTAGCTTTCTAACAAAGCTAAACACTAAAGGGAGAAAAGGAAAGGAAAATGCTTTGCAAATGCTTGATTCTATCGCCTATGCTAGGTTAGATTATGATTATGAGGTTGCAATGGATACCTTAAGGACATTTAATCATGATTTGGCGAAGTGGGTTGAAGAAAATAACCCTCAACATTGGGCAATCTCTAAATTTAAGAAGATACGTTGGGATAAGATGACAAGTAATTTGGCCGAGTCTTTCAATTCTTGGTTAAGACATGAACGACACCATAACATTTGTGTTTTCTTCATCGAGCATATGGATAAGTTAGGATCTCTTTTAGTCGAGCATAAAAATGGACTTGTAAAATGGAATGGGTGTATTGGTCCTAAAACAGAAGAAAAGATTGCATTGAACATTGGAAAAGGTGAAAATTATATCACTTATTTACACTTGGGTAGTTCGATGAAAGTATCCAATGGAAAAGCATTCCTGGAAGTGAACTTAATGGAGCGAACTTGCACATGTAAAGCATGGCAAATGTCTGGAATCCCATGTGATCATGCTTGTGCAGCTATACGGCGAATGGGGTTTGATGTATCTGATTATGTTGATGACTGGTATAAGTATAATTTGCAAGAGAAGATATACTCTAGAAGCATGCGTACTTTGGTAACGCATGACATGCCAATGATTGATGAAGATGGAACCGTTCGTGATGCCTTGGGTCATACTTATCCCTTTCTTAATCCTCCAACCACAAACCGACCTCCTGGAAGACCTAGGAAACGTCGAATCGAGTCTCAATTCATGTCAAAAAAAACAGTTCATTGTTCTCGTTGTAATCAGCCTGGGCATAATCGTGCGACATGTAACAACCCATTGCTGTAAGTTTTTTTTTTATTAAACTTCATAATGTAAGATCGACTTTATATTAGTATGAAATAGTTTGGTAATCTTCGTTATTGTTTCCTTGATTATAAGCAATGAGTAATTTATTGGATTTGAAGTGTTTGGTGTATATATATTGTGATTGTATGTTGTTCTTCAATATTATGGGATATGTTACATGATAATGTAATTGTAATAGCAAAATATGTACCTTGGTCATTATTGTTCAAAGATGGCATTGAAGTGACATAGATTCATATGGCGTCCTTGGCAAAAAAACGAGATTGTTAACTAGTGGGCATAATCTTGGCGAACCTTTACATGTAGGGGTTGCTGCTTTTTGGCTGATGACCCTTAAGCATATTATTTAGTTTTGTGTGAAATGGGCAGTAGCCAAAATAAGGTTGTGCCTGTTAGATCATAGGCAACCCTATCGTTTTTCATCTTTAAAATTGGTTTCGTGTTATGTGAGGTGTCTGTAAAAGGGAGGTTGAACCATTAACACCATGGGAAGGCATTCAAACATTAGTTTAATATGTTATGTGCAGAAGGCAATCTAGGGGTACACCTTCCATTTGAAAGGCATGCCTATGTGTTAATGATATTATATAACTATACTACATGCAGAAGGCAAAGCAGGGGTGCACCCTTGGTTGCATAGGTATGCCCATGGGTATGATAACTTTATTGGGAAATTCTATATGCAGTATGCAAAGTAGGGGCACACCCTTGATTTTAGGGGCATGCCTATTGCTAAAACCATTATATTGGTAGGCTATGTGCAGTAGTCAACCTAAGAGCAAAAGCTTTATGGAAGACACATAAATGTGGGTGAAAAACTTCTTTTTGTTAAGCTACTTACAGTAGGAAAAAGAAAGACATGACTCTCTGTCAGAGGCATGCCTTTAGGATGACTAGAGTTGAGGTGTGGGTTGGGCAGTAAGGCAAATGGAGGCATATTGATAGCTTAAAGGTTGGCCCTTGATGTTCATATGAAATAAACGTTGGAAATGATTCCTTGTTGATTCAAAATCATAGATTTTTTCTAAAAGTTTAATTGTTCAATTTTTAATTTATTTTTTATTATCTTAATTTTTTTAACTACTTTTTTTATTTAGCTCATTAATAATTTTTTTTATTTATCCGTTTACTTTTATTTAATTTCAAAATTTTGTATTTTTAAATATTACAAAAATAGTTGTGCTTAGAATATGTTACAATATAACAAAAAATATAATGAAGTCCAAATATTTTATAACTAAAAATTAATTTGATTAGATAAATGATTAATAATTTTAATTATTTAAATAAATTAATTTTAATAGAAAAATTGCCACAACATATTTGTAATAAATTTTTAGAAATCATATCTCAAATCAAATATTTGATATAAATCAATTTAGTTTTTATTTAAAATTTAATAAAATATATTTTAATAAAAGTATTTTTTAATTTTAAAATAAATAACTTAAATATATTAAATGTAATTATGACCCATCCATGCTCAGATGGAGGTCCCGGAATCACTAGACTTGGATGTACCAAATTTAATGAAGGATGTACCAAATTTAATTAAGGATGTACCAAATATTGTTAAAGATGTACCAAGGGCTCCAAAGTGTGATCCGAAGTGGGGATCGGCTCCAAATCACTCTGTTATGGGTTTCTAAATAAAATAGTGGCTCATCCATGGTCAGAAGGGGGTCCCGGAATCACTAGGCTCGGATGTACCAAATTTAATGAAGGATGTACCAAGGGTTCGAAAATGCGTTCCGAAGTAGGGATCGACCCCCAATCACTTTTTTATGGGTTTCTTAAAGAAATTACAGACCATCCATGTTGAAATGGGGGTCTCGGAATCTGTCGGATCGGATGTACCAAATTTAATGAAGAATGTACCAAATTTTGTGAAGGATGTACCAAATTTTGTGAATGATGTACCAAGGGTCCAAAAATGCTTTTCGAAGTGGGGATAGGCCCCAAATCACTTTGTTATGGGTTTTTAAATGAAATTGTGGCTCATCCATGGTCAGAAGAGGGTCCCGGAATCACTAGGATCGGATGTACCAAATTTTGTGAAGGATGTACCAAGGGTCCGAAAATGCGTTCCGAAGTGGGGATCGACCCCCAACCACTTTGTTATGGGTTTCCTAAAGAAATTATGGACCTTCCATGTTGAAATGGGGGTCTCGGAATCTGTCGGATCGGATGTACCAAATTTAATGAAGGATGTACCAAATTTTGTGAATGATGTACCAAGGGTCCAAAAATGCTTTTCGAAGTGGGGATCGACCCCCAATCACTTTGTTATGGGTTTCTAAATGAAATTATGGACCATCCATGTTGAAATGTGGGTCTCGGAATGTGTCGGATCGGATGTACCAAATTTAATGAAGGATGTACCAAATTTTGTGAAGGATGTACCAAATTTTGTGAATGATGTACCAAGGGTCCAAAAATGCTTTCCGAAGTGGGGATCGGCCCCAAATCACTTTGTTTTGGGTTTTTAAATGAAATAGTGGCTCATCCACGGTCAGAAGAGGGTCCCGGAATCACTAGGATCGGATGTACCAAATTTTGTGAAGGATGTACCAAGGGTCCGAAAATGCGTTCCGAAGTGGGGATCGACCCCCAATCACTTTGTTATGGGTTTCTAAATGAAATTATGGACGATCCATGTTGAAATGGGGGTCTCGGAATCGGTCGGATCGGATGTACCAAATTTAATGAAGAATGTACCAAATTTTGTGAAGGACCAAATTTTGTGAAGGATGTACCAAATTTTGTGAATGATGTACCAAGGGTCCAAAAATGCTTTTCGAAGTGGGGATCGGCCTCAAATAACTTTGTTATGGGTTTTTAAATGAAATAGTGGCCCATCCATGGTCAGAAGAGGGTCCCGGAATCACTAGGATCGGATGTACCAAATTTTGTGAAGGATGTACCAAGGGTCCGAAAATGCGTTCCGAAGTGGGGATCGACCCCCAATCACTTTGTTATGGGTTTCCTAAAGAAATTATGGACCTTCCATGTTGAAATGGGGGTCTCGGAATATGTCGGATCGGATGTACCAAATTTTGTGAAGGATGTACCAAATTTTGTGAATGATGTACCAAGGGTCCAAAAATGCTCTTCGAAGTGGGGATCGACCCCCAATCACTTTGTTATGGGTTTCTAAATGAAATTATTCACCATCCATGTTGAAATGGGGGTCTCGGAATCACTAGGATCGGATGTACCAAATTTAATGAAGGATGTACCAAAATTTGTGAAGGATGTACCAAATTTTGTGAATGATGTACCAAGGGTCCAAAAATGCTTTTCGAAGTGGGGATCGGCCCCAAATCACTTTGTTATGGGTTTTTAAATGAAATAGTGGCCCATCCATGGTCAGAAGAGGGTCCCGGAATCACTAGGATCGGAAGTACCAAATTTTTTGAAGGATGTACCAAGGGTCCAAAAATGCGTTCCGAAGTGGGGATCGACCCCCAATCACTTTGTTATGGGTTTCTAAATGAAATTATTGACCATCCATGTTGAAATGGGGGTCTCGGAATCACTAGGATCGGATGTACCAAATTTAATGAAGGATGTACCAAAATTTGTGAAGGATGTACCAAATTTTGTGAATGATGTACCAAGGGTCCAAAAATGCTTTTCGAAGTGGGGATCGGCCCCAAATCACTTTGTTATGGGTTTTTAAATGAAATAGTGGCCCATCCATGGTCAGAAGAGGGTCCCGGAATCACTAGGATCGGATGTACCAAATTTTTTGAAGGATGTACCAAGGGTCCGAAAATGTGTTCCGAAGTGGAGATCGACCCCCAATCACTTTGTTATGGGTTTCCTAAACAAATTATGGACCTTCCATGTTGAAATGGGGGCCTCGGAATCAGTCGGATCGGATGTACCAAATTTAATGAAGGATGTACCAAATTTTGTGAAGGATGTACCAAATTTTGTGAATAATGTACCAAGGGTCCAAAAATGCTTTTCGAAGTGGGGATCGACCCCCAATCACTTTGTTATGGGTTTCTAAATGAAATTATGGACCATCCATGTTGAAATGTGGGTCTCGGAATGTGTCAGATCGGATGTACCAAATTTAATGAAGGATGTACCAAATTTTGTGAAGGATGTACCAAATTTTGTGAATGATGTACCAAGGGTCTAAAAATGCTTTCCGAAGTTGGGATCGGCCCCAAATCACTTTGTTTTGGGTTTTTAAATGAAATAGTGGCTCATCCACGGTCAGAAGAGGGTCCCGGAATCACTAGGATCGGATGTACCAAATTTTGTGAAGGATGTACCAAGAGTCCAAAAATGCGTTCCGAAGTGGGGATCGACCCCCAATCACTTTGTTATGGGTTTCTAAATGAAATTATGGACGATCCATGTTGAAATGGGGGTCTCGGAATCTGTCGGATCGGATGTACCAAATTTAATGAAGAATGTACCAAATTTTGTGATGGATGTACCAAATTTTGTGAAGGATGTACCAAATTTTGTGAATGATGTACCAAGGGTCCAAAAATGCTTTTCGAAGTGGGGATCGGCCTCAAATAACTTTGTTATGGGTTTTTAAATGAAATAGTGGCCCATCCATGGTCAGAAGAGGGTCCCGGAATCACTAGGATCGGATGTACCAAATTTTGTGAAGGATGTACCAAGGGTCCGAAAATGCATTCCGAAGTGGGGATTGACCCCCAATCACTTTTTCATGGGTTTCCTAAAGAAATTATGGACCTTCCATGTTGAAATGGGGGTCTCGGAATATGTCGGATCGGATGTACCAAATTTAATGAAGGATGTACCAAATTTTGTGAAGGATGTACCAAATTTTGTGAATGATGTACCAAGGGTCCAAAAATGCTCTTCGAAGTGGGGATCGACCCCCAATCACTTTGTTATGGGTTTCTAAATGAAATTATTGACCATCCATGTTGAAATGGGGGTCTCGGAATCACTAGGATCGGATGTACCGAATTTAATGAAGGATGTACCAAATTTTGTAAATGATGTACCAAGGGTCCAAAAATGCTTTTCGACGTGGGGATCAGCCCCAAATCACTTTGTTATGGGTTTTTAAATGAAATAGTGGCCCATCCATGGTCAGAAGAGGGTCCCGGAATCACTAGGATCGGATGTACCAAATTTTTTGAAGGATGTACCAAGGGTCCGAAAATGTGTTCCGAAGTGGAGATCAACCCCCAATCACTTTGTTATGGGTTTCCTAAACAAATTATGGACCTTCCATGTTGAAATGGGGGCCTCGGAATCTGTCGGATCGGATGTACCAAATTTAATGAAGGATGTACCAAATTTTGTGAAGGATGTACCAAATTTTGTGAATAATGTACCAAGGGTCCAAAAATGCTTTTCGAAGTGGGGATCGACCCCCAATCACTTTGTTATGGGTTTCTAAATGAAATTATGGACCATCCATGTTGAAATGTGGGTCTCGGAATGTGTCAGATCGGATGTACCAAATTTAATGAAGGATGTACCAAATTTTGTGAAGGATGTACCAAATTTTGTGAATGATGTACCAAGGGTCTAAAAATGCTTTCCGAAGTTGGGATCGGCCCCAAATCACTTTGTTTTGGGTTTTTAAATGAAATAGTGGCTCATCCACGGTCAGAAGAGGGTCCCGGAATCACTAGGATCGGATGTACCAAATTTTGTGAAGGATGTACCAAGAGTCCAAAAATGCGTTCCGAAGTGGGGATCGACCCCCAATCACTTTGTTATGGGTTTCTAAATGAAATTATGGACAATCCATGTTGAAATGGGGGTCTCGGAATCTGTCGGATCGGATGTACCAAATTTAATGAAGAATGTACCAAATTTTGTGATGGATGTACCAAATTTTGTGAAGGATGTACCAAATTTTGTGAATGATGTACCAAGGGTCCAAAAATGCTTTTCGAAGTGGGGATCGGCCTCAAATAACTTTGTTATGGGTTTTTAAATGAAATAGTGGCCCATCCATGGTCAGAAGAGGGTCCCGGAATCACTAGGATCGGATGTACCAAATTTTGTGAAGGATGTACCAAGGGTCCGAAAATGCGTTCCGAAGTGGCGATCGACCCCCAATCACTTTGTTATGGGTTTCCTAAAGAAATTATGGACCTTCCATGTTGAAATGGGGGCCTCGGAATCTGTCGGATCGGATGTACCAAATTTACTGAAGGATGTACCAAATTTTGTGAAGGATGTACCAAATTTTGTGAATAATGTACCAAGGGTCCAAAAATGCTTTTCGAAGTGGGGATCGACCCCCAATCACTTTGTTATGGGTTTCTAAATGAAATTATGGACCATCCATGTTGAAATGTGGGTCTCGGAATCTGTCGGATCGGATGTACCAAATTTAATGAAGGATGTACCAAATTTTGTGAAGGATGTACCAAATTTTGTGAATGTTGTACCAAGGGTCCAAAAATGCTTTTCGAAGTGGGGATCGGCCTCAAATCACTTTGTTATGGGTTTTTAAATGAAATAGTGGCCCATCCATGGTCAGAAGAGGGTCCCGGAATCACTAGGATCGGATGTACCAAATTTTGTGAAGGATGTACCAAGGGTCCGAAAATGCGTTCCGAAGTGGGGATCGACCCCCAATCACTTTGTTATGGGTTTCTAAATGAAATTATGGACCATCCATGTTGAAATGTGGGTCTTGGAATCTGTCGGATCGGATGTACCAAAT
This sequence comes from Vitis vinifera, assembly GCF_030704535.1. NCBI lineage: Eukaryota > Viridiplantae > Streptophyta > Magnoliopsida > Vitales > Vitaceae > Vitis > Vitis vinifera. The sequence continues at coordinate 11,411,787 of NC_081807.1, read as the reverse complement.
TTAATTAAGGATGTACCAAATTTTGTGAATGATTCCAGGACCCTCTTCTGACCATGGATTAGCCACCATTTCATTTAAAAACCCATAACAAAGTGATTTGGGGCCGATCCCCACTTCGAAAAGCATTTGTGGACCCTTGGTACATCATTCACAAAATTTGGTACATCCTTCACAAAATTTGGTACATCCTTCATTAAATTTGGTACATCCGATCCGACAGATTCCGAGACCCACATTTCAACATGGATGGTCCATAATTTCATTTAGAAACCCATAACAAAGTGATTGGGGGTCGATCCCCACTTCGAAGAGCATTTTTGGACCCTTGGTACATCATTCACAAAATTTGGTACATCCTTCACAAAATTTGGTACATTCTTCATTAAATTTGGTACATCCGATCCGACAGATTCCGAGACCCCCATTTCAACATGGAAGGTCCATAATTTCTTTAGGAAACCCAAAACAAAGTGATTTGGGGCCGATCCCCACTTCGGAACGCATTTTTGGACCCTTGGTACATCATTCACAAAATTTGGTACATCCTTCACAAAATTTGGTACATCCTTCATTAAATTTGGTACATCCGATCCGACAGATTCCGAGACCCCCATTTCAACATGGAAGGTCCATAATTTCTTTAGGAAACCCATAACAAAGTGATTGGGGGTCGATCCCCACTTCGGAACGCATTTTCGGACCCTTGGTACATCCTTCACAAAATTTGGTACATCCGATCCTAGTGATTCCGGGACCCTCTTCTGACCATGGATGGGCCACTATTTCATTTAAAAACCCATAACAAAGTGATTTGGGGCCGATCCCCACTTCGAAAAGCATTTTTGGACCCTTGGTACATCATTCACAAAATTTGGTACATCCTTCACAAAATTTGGTACATCCTTCATTAAATTTGGTACATCCGATCCTAGTGATTCCGAGACCCCCATTTCAACATGGATGGTCAATAATTTCATTTAGAAACCCATAACAAAGTGATTGGGGGTCGATCCCCACTTCGGAACGCATTTTCGGACCCTTGGTACATCCTTCACAAAATTTGGTACATCCGATCCTAGTGATTCCGGGACCCTCTTCTGACCATGGATGGGCCACTATTTCATTTAAAAACCCATAACAAAGTGATTTGAGGCCGATCCCCACTTCGAAAAGCATTTTTGGACCCTTGGTACATCATTCACAAAATTTGGTACATCCTTCATTAAATTTGGTACATCCGATCCTAGTGATTTCGAGACCCCCATTTCAACATGGATGGTCAATAATTTCATTTAGAAACCCATAACAAAGTGATTGGGGGTCGATCCCCACTTCGGAACGCATTTTCGGACCCTTGGTACATCCTTCACAAAATTTGGTACATCCGATCCTAGTGATTCCGAGACCCTCTTCTGACCATGGATGGGCCACTATTTCATTGAAAAACCCATAACAAAGTGATTTGAGGCCGATCCCCACTTCGAAAAGCATTTTTGGACCCTTGGTACATCATTCACAAAATTTGGTACATCCTTCACAAAATTTGGTACATCCTTCATTAAATTTGGTACATCCGATCCTAGTGATTCCGAGACCCCCATTTCAACATGGATGGTCAATAATTTCATTTAGAAACCCATAACAAAGTGATTGGGGGTCGATCCCCACTTCGGAACGCATTTTCGGACCCTTGGTACATCCTTCATAAAATTTGGTACATCCGATCCTAGTGATTCTGGGACCCTCTTCTGACCGTGGATGAGCCACTATTTCATTTAAAAACCCAAAACAAATTGATTTGGGGCCGATCCCCACTTCGGTACGCATTTTCGGACCATTGGTACATCCTTCACAAAATTTGGTACATCCTTCATTAAATTTGGTACATCTGACCCTAGTGATTCCGGTACCCCCTTAGTGCCATGGATGGACCATAATTTAATTTGGCAACCCATAAGTGATTTATTTCAAAATTTAAAAAATACTTTTATTAAAACATATTTTATTACATTTTAAATAAAAAGTAAATTGATTTATATCAAATATTTGATTTGAAATATGATTTCTAAAAATATATTACAAATATGTGGTGACAATTTTTGAATTAACATTCATGTATTTAAATAATTAAAATTATTAATCATTTATCTAATCAAATTAATTTTAAGTTATAAAATATTAGGACTTCATCATTTTTTTTTTGTAGTAAATTATGAGTAGAACTATTTTTCTAATATTTAAAAATACAAAATTTTGAAATTAAATAAAAGTAAATGGGTAAATAAAAAAAAAAGTAATAATGAGCTAAATAAAAAAAGTAGTTAAAAAAATAAAGATAATGTAAAATAGAATGATAATATAATTTTGAAATAAAGTATTAGGTAATGACAACGTTTTTTTTTGTAGGAATGAGCATGAAGGAAAACTATGGCCACCGCCTTCATGTCATACACATCCCCAATGGTATTATAAACTTTGGAATCTTATGTTATATGCAATACACAAAATAAGGGCCCACCCTTTATTTCACAGGCATGCCTATGTGTCGAAGATGCCATGTGCAGTAGCCAAATTAGGGGCAGACCTTTCATATGACATGCATGCAAGTGGGTGAAAACCTAATCGTAGTTATTATTTGTGCACTATCAAAAAGAGAAGCATGCCCTTGTGCAGGTGGCATGCCTTCATAGTGACTTTATCTTACTTGTTGATTGGACAGTGTGGTCATGGGAGGCAGACCCAACACATGAAGGGTTGGCCCTACACATTCACATTGAAATAAAATGTATGGATAATTGATTCATATGTGTTAAAGCCTAAAATATAGAGTCAATACATACTATGATTGGAAAATAGGCAAAATGTCATTCAGACATTCAAAATAACTTAAACCAACCTCATAACTAGCATCACATTTACACATAAATATTGCATAGAGTGTTGACAATTGGTGCAAGAGAGTATAAAGTTTACTGATGATTAATGAAAGCATGCATATTGATAAGCATTGGAAAGCGTTAAAGTAAAAGGAGTTAAGAAGTTGTTTGAGAACGAGATTTTATAAACTTATTACAAAATCCATGAAAATGTTGTGCGCACACATACGCATTCGGTTGTAAGACGGATAGAAAGTAAGGTTATTCCTCTCCATCAGTCGGTGCATCTTCGTCTTCTTCATCTCCACCATCATCATCACCATCTTCCTCGTCATCTGTCTGTGATGGCGTAGGAGGTAGAGCATCAGGGTGCAATGCTTTCCATGCTGCAATGGAACGATCGCATTATTGACGCACAATCTTCAATTGATTGTTCATTGATTTGCACATTGCGTAAATATCCCCAAGCTGAGAACTTTTAGTTGACCTACGCGACGAAGAGGATGATGTTTGTTTGTCTATCGACATTTTCATGCGCATAGGTTGCATGCGCGGGATTGACTCATAAGGCAGTGTCTTGAAATCCAACCCTGCATTTTGTAAAAGCAAGCAAACAGTTGAACCATATGGTAATGCACGTGTGCTCACATTACTACGCCGTGCCTCTATCATGTTATGGCAAATAAGTGCGGGCAAATTAATTTTACTGCGACGTGCCATGTGAAACAGAATATGCAGAACATATAGTGTAAGCTCATTAAGATGACCCTTCTTATTCAAGACAGTATGAAACAATATCAGACTTAGAATCCTGTATTTTGGAAGTAGAGATCTACGTTCAACGCTTGTACCCAACTGAAAAGAATGGCCGCATAATTCCTTTGTTATTGTGTCTGACATTGCCTTGATATCAATCTCTGGAATACAAAAGTTAATAGCTTTCTTGGGTGTTTCCAGAGAGAAGGTGCGTCCAATAAGGGATGGGGAAACCCGCACAGCAACTCCCTTGAATGAAGTGTGAAATGAATATTTCTCCTCATCAACATTTCTGATATTGCTGTAGAATGCTCGCACAGGAGTTGGATAACATTCTTGCGTTAGCTGTATAAATGGTCTCAATTTGTAAAAATCTAGTAACTCAGCAACGCCATGTTCTTCAAACCCAGCAATTAGTATGACACGCTCAACGGCAATTGGTCGTTTTGCTATGAGCTTATCACATTCGTGCTCATCAGGTGGGTGGCGAGGCATGAAAGGGTCATGTTGGACTTCCTCAGGTACAGTTGACGTTGAGCCATGTCTAACCTTCTTTTTAGGCGGCATGATGTTTGGTCCTTGTAATGGCATTACATATTGTTAAAAATTCAGTGATGGAAGTTAGAGATGAAAAGTTTCAATTCATTGCATCCAAGCCAACCACAAATAGCTTAAAAAGGAATTCAAGCAACTTCCAAAAGAGTGGTTGCCACAACCAAGAGAAAATATGTGCAGAAAACAATGAAAAACAAACCTTATTGTTGTTGTTATTGTAGCAAATTGTTGACGATTATGCCAGTGAAAATCTTACAGTGAAATGGTAGAGTAGCTAAAATGGAGGAATGGGTGGGTGGAAGAGGGAGGTTGTGATGTGCAACGTGTATAGTAGAAAATGAGGTGTAAATGGGAATGAATATGAGTTGTTGAGGATGTGATGTCAACCAAACTGAGTAAATGGTTGAAGTTGGAATGGAGGTCCGCCTGTGCACGAGATGTGGCTAGTACATACATGCATTTAATGTTCCATAATGAGTGCATAGTTACAAGTCACTAAAAAAGGATGGGATGAAACAACGTGAATAAAGTCTTCTACAAGCCTACAATTGGAGACTATCATTATGTGGAGTGAATGTGAAGTTATTATGTGGTAGGTGCATCATAAATATTGGTAATATGAAGTCTTCTACAAGCCTACAATTGAAGACTATCATTATGTGGAGTGAATGTGAAGTTATTATGTGGTAGGTGCATCATAAATATTGGTAATATGTTGACCTCTAGTTATTAAATGTCCACTGTGGTACAATCAAATCAAATGCAACAAAAGGATGTACCAAGTTTTTGTTCTCGTTGACATAAAATGGCCAAATATTTATCAAATAAGTGTAATGTAGTTGATATAAGTATGAATAAATATAATATTTATTAAATTTTTATAAGAAAAGTAGCATTAATTGATTTAATATATTTAAGAGATTTATTTTAAAATTAAAAAATACGTATATTAAAACATATTTTATGACATTTTAAATACTTTAACAAATGTATCATTAAATTATTAAAAATGCTAAAAAAAACTTTCACAATTGACAAAAAATGTGCATGGACTCCAATTTTTTCCCATAAAAACAGTAGTAGAAGTTTATTTAATTCAATTTGGAAAAAAATGACCCATATCATTAAAAATAATTATTTTTAAAAATCATCCGTAAATATAAAATTCTATGACTTTATTAATCTGATAGCTACACATAGAAGCTAATCACCTTGCTAAACAAAGATTTATTACCAGTATGATATTTTCCATCATGCCAAACGCTGCACGAGTATGCAATTTCGTTTTGTAAATGCTTATATCATCCACAATCATTTAAACCTCCATAAATGATCAATAACTATTTGTATTTCATGGCATTGGCAGAATTGAACCTTTTGGGAATACAAGAAATAATGTTGATGGGACAAAATTAGAACTTCTAACAAAGTACATAAATTGGAAAGGTAAGACAAATTGAGAAACCAAGAAAGAACCACCAGATTTAGCACACATTTAGGGTTCCATTATGAACTTTCATCATGAAACATTTCCTAGAATCAATAGCTAACTATTGTCCCCAATGCAAACCAATTGGCATCTTTTGCAATAGAAATACTTGTGGTTGATGAGCCCAATCACAGAACTTCATGAGCTTTCCCATAATACCTGTTTATAAACAGTGCCTGAAAGGCATTCCAAACAACAATAATTACTATTTAAAGATTAATGAGTCATACTTATTTCCTGAAAAAAATGTAGAGAGGGCACAAATAAGATAATGCAATTAGCATTCATTAACAAGTGTCTGCTCTAATAGAAGAGGCCAAATTCATTGATATGCTACAACCAATCAACTATTTTTTGTACTTATTCACAGAATGGATGGCAAAACATACCCTCAATAAACCATGGCCAAGTGAAAACAAGGTGACTAAACAGAAAAAAACTCAACTTAATTAGCTAAGTAAAAGTTAAACCATTTAGAAATAGTGTCATATTGATCCATTTGGATACCAAGGAAAAAAAATGGCCACATAATGACAAAGCTTTTGGGCGATCAGTTAGTTGATATTAAAAATAGCAGACATGTTATGTTAGCATGGAACAGATAAATAAATTAAACATATATTCCATCAAGAGATTATTTTTTTACTATTTATGTAGGGAACGACTTATAGCAATACACCATGATCTTGAATATCGCATTAAGGCCAGCTTCAAAATGCACAAGATTCATAGGCTATCAATAGTCTCATATGGAGAAACAAAAATAGTGGTGTCAAAGATATTCTGTTCTTTCAATAGAAGAAATGTTCAAAATTGTACCTTAACATTTTAGAGTTTTTGTCAATGAAGAATAATCGGAACAAACTCTAACAAATTATATCTTATGCTCTCTCTAGCTTTTAACATGACTGTCCATATTAGATTGTGTTGATTGGTTGGGCTCTTGATGATTATAGAGAGGTGTTTTTGTTAATCTCTCAATCTAATTGCCTTTATGTCTTATTTCTAAACTTCTTGTGTACATTTGTGCACCTTCTTTTAATTAGGTGGTGTTAATAATATTAGCTATTGCAAAAGAAAAAATAAATTGTACCTTAACATTTGATATGCCAGGATTATCATCGGTCTGGACTGAGTAGAACTTGTTAAACTTCATGTTTTCAAATGCTGCTTTAGTCTATTAACTCATTTCTGCAAGGCCTTTTTCTAGGCTTCTCTAGCCTACAAGAAAAGGAATTGACAAGTACTCAACATATTTGAAATTTATGTGCAAGACCAAAACTATTGTAACGATTGGTATCTGTTATAAAATACCTGTCTATTGGCTTTTTTTGCATCTCGGACATTGTCTTTGACAAAATTATGAGCAACCAAAACAATTTAAGTTCATGGTATGGTTAATTACATGCAAGAGCAAGCAATTACATGCATATCATCAATTACAGATCACCTTAAATGCATCCTTTTGATCTGCATCAAATTCATTCTCCTCAATCAGCTTATCAGTGACCTCCTAAAGATAAGAGAAGTACAGTTAACCACAAGATGTAAATAAAACATAATAAAAACCTATAAAGCTTATGAGTAATGAAGGAACTTATTCTTTTAGAGGGTTCCTTCCACAACACTCCCCTAGGAAATATTAAAGCAGGAACAAGTCGTCTTTTGTCTTATTAAATGTCTAACCATCAAAAATCACTCTAAACTAAGTTTAATATCAATTGATTTATAGATGTGAGACAGCTAAACCCACAATAAGATGGTAACAAGGATTCTTTCAGCTAAACAGAAAATACAGCCATTTGACCAAATTGGTTTACAGGGTTGTTGAATTATCTAATAATTAGCTCATGATTATACATAAACATAGAAAATTGGGGATAAGTTTAAGCAACCAGACCATGTCATTACAATATTATCAACTGATTTAAACAGGTTATATGGAATAGCACAAACGATTTATGGAAGCATTAAGAAATTGTCAATAATATAACCTTATAAAATAAAAATGTCATTTACTATAGTTTTATATATATAGGGAGGAGATAGCACCTAACCTGGTAGTCAAATGAACCATGCATGCATTGGAAGCAGTCTTGATAACTTATCCCTTCTATTGTACCATAAAAAAGACATGACATAGCCTTAAAATCTATTATTCACTATCGATGACCAAGTTGAAGTTTAAATTTGAATGTATAGTTAAAAAATTGAATGAAATAAAACAAAAGAAATTAATTGTGAAGGTTACCCAATACTATTCTGCATCGTTGGTTGACCAAATATTAGCTGTAACCATTTCACCAATTTCGTTTTCGCTATCAAGAACCATATGAGTTGCAAATTTCAATCTTTCAAGGCTCATGCGTTCCTACACACTAAACTTATGTTAAACCCTACATCCCGGTAACATTTAACATGTACATTTGAAAATAAAACCATAACATCATATTTAACAACTTACAGAATTAATGGTTCTATTAAGACCACTTCCATCCCAATGTTGCATATAGAGAATAGCATACATCCCAGTATGACATCTGCAATAACAAGTATGACCCAATTAGGATTGAAAATGAATACATGAAAAAAAAAATATGTAACTAACAATTTTGGATCGCCATCGATATCTGCATACTGTGGATGTAAATTATTTATATTCACATCATTCCGTTTGAAGGAATTTCTTAATAACTGCGACATAAATCCAACTACTTTGAAAGCTTCATTAACAAAGTGAACACGTTGAATGCTATTATATGATGAAAGTAGATCCACCCTTTTAGCCTCCAAATTGATTACCATGATGACCCATTCATTAAATTGGAATAAGGGGATATAAAACTACAAAACAGACAATCATCATAACAACACTGAAGGCTTAAATATTTGAAATATAAATTCGAAATTATTAAAAAATTGTCATCAATCTATGTAATCAATACAATAGTCAAGCATTACCTGGTTGCAACATTCAAGATTAACACAATAGCTACCTAATCTTTTCTTGAGTGTTGATTTTGAGGTAGACTTGCTCATTGAACCACATATTTCCTGTAAAAAGTTGTTGAGAGCATAGTAACAATGTATGACTAAAGTTATACATGCATCTTATATTAGGGACAAGATTTGGTGTACTCGAGGAAAAAACCTCACCCCAAAGTATGGATTAAAAAAGTGTCTGCGATAAGGATTCTCTTCTTTTGCATTCATGTATCGGCAAAACATGGAAATCACCTACATAATGCCTCTTCATTAGTTAAAATGATCAATGGAAAGATGAAAGTATTTTTTTCTTATTTATCATAAACCTTACCGGAATATCAATGAAGCTCTCCCCTACTAAGCATTGAAATTGTTCCCGTGTCACGCCATAGCCACCATATGCACAAAGCATCTCACTATTAATCACATGAAACACAAGACGTGAGTAATTTTTTTTGTTTTCTAGATAAATCCATAATCATAGTCTTTTAAGAACAATACTTGCTAAACGTGTGATTTGGGACTAACCTTGGATCTTTTGACTCGTCAAATACATAGTCGGCAACATGTGTCTCTTCCTCCGTCAACCTTTTATATTTTGATACACATAATTGTACAAAAGGTGACTTACACGCAGCTGCTCGTTGCCTATGACGACGTACTTTCATTTTTACTCTTTGTGGTCGTATTTCTTCTGAGGCTTGTGGTGCTACATCCACATTGTTGTTCATGCACGATTGCACTAACACCAACATATTGTGTGGCCCAGGGTGAAGGGGATCCTCGTTTGAAAAGAACACACCATCTTCTACGTTGGGTCTTTTTGACACCCCTTCATTTGTACATCCAACATCATCTTCAAAAGATCTTCTTTGACCACCAGAATGAACAGGTGAATGTTGTGGATTATTTGTATAAAATGGTGCACCACTTTCATTAACATGTTCATGAAAATTTAACGGTTGGCCTTCATCTGTGCGATAATGTGAAGAGGTGAAACGAGTCCTCAACACTTTCACGTCACGGTTGTATGATGCAATAAGACTATTAAGATGACTTTGTGCATCGGTGATTTGACGTTGTGTTGCCTCCATGCGAGCACAAATAACCTAAGTCAAACATAATGAAGGAACATTAAATGACATATATTTAAACTAAGCCTTAATATAAGTTACTATTCATAGTCATTAGGTATGAAGGATTACATCAAAGTCTTCATTCTCATCTGGGTCAACTGGGTCATCAACTGTAGGAGCCTTATTTTTTTTTGTTTCATCTTGCTCCGCCGATGTGCTAACCAACTATCATTGCAAAACATGTAAATTGTCATCCCAATAATATAATTACAATGGTAATCAACTATCTTAATATAACTAAAAGCTAATTATACCTCAACTTTGCCAAATCCTCCAAGCATTTCTAACTCCAACTTGATGCGTTGCTTGACCAAAAAATCATTCCATGCAGCAATGCGAGGAGTGGTAAGTTCCACATACATGGCTGGAAAATTAGATATTGAAAAGTAGAATATCTGTTGCATTATATAAGACATAATTAGTGGTAACATCATGGCCAACATAGTGTATAACCATTATTGAATATCTAATACATGGACATATACTTATAAATAAGACAAAAAGTTACCTGTAGAAACATCAAACACCCTTTAATCCAAACACTTTCCTTCCTCCTATGTTCATGTATAGCTTGAATAAAAAATTCTAAGACATATTCTCCCCAATTTATGTTCCCAAGTAACTGCTCTCGGGGTGTATACCATAACGAGTGACTACCTTCCAAACGAGAAGTGGGTGCCAATAAGGTTGCACAAGCGAAAATCAAGAAGACCCGCTTAAATTCCTCCATATCATCGATGCCAACCATCATTGACTCTATATCTTGCAAACTCGGCATTTGACTAGCTTTAACACTTCCCTTCTCAACAATTAACTTTCTTCCACTATGTGGAATGCCCATCGTCATCCCAACATCATGACATGTCAAAGAAACCTTCTTACCCCCAAATAACTCGAGTTGGGAATAAGCAATGTTTGTGTTTTTTATCAACCAAAAACATAAATCTAAATTAACCTCCTTACAACCTAATTGCAATAGCCCACCAAAACCAAGTTCTCGTATTACATCCTTCTTCACTTCTGAGAGCAAATGGATTCCAGAGAGGAATCTACGGCCAGAACAACGACACCGTATGTTCATATTATCACTGCATTAAACAACCATAATTCATTAATAAATTAATCAAATGTTAAAGACATGTGAACATGAATATAGTGTTCCTATATACATTCATCATAATTATTACACAAATATAACATATATTAACAAAGAAATGGGAAACATTTTGTTACATCATGTAAATGATAATCATTGACATCGGTTTCCTCTAGCCTTTCAATAATATGGTTATCAATAAGGGTGAAATTGTTATATATAGGCTCACCCACTATGATACCCACTGCAAAAAAAAAAAAAAAAACAGACAATGTGCATTTTAGTGGGGCAGCCAATAAAAACAAATGGTACGCCTCAAAGTTACATACTCATCTAACCAAATCAATATAGTTTAGGGAAAAGTGGGATTTGATTCACTAATAAGAAAATATATGGTAAAAAGAATCCCAAATATTTTAAATTAGTATTATCTTCATCTATTTAAAAATAATTTGAAATACATGCAATGAGTTATCCAATTATTCCAAAAAATGTCATTTTATTTTTTATATTATTCAAATCAATTGAGAACTACACTCCTCCATATAAATGTTTCCTTATTATTTTAGATTTTTATTATTATTATTTTATTATTTAAGATTTTTTTTCCTCTAGAAAAAAACACCTTATAGGATTCTTATTTTAGTTTTCTAAAAGTTTAGGAAATATTGTCAAACAAATCATATTTAATCATAATTACCAATTCAAGAAGTAATAAGATTGTTTATTAAATAATAAAGAATAAACTTCGTAATATATAATTATTTTAATATTATAACAAATTTATTATTGAAAAACTCTAATAACAAATTTTATTCATTATTATATTAAACAATTATTAATATTATATAATAAATAGAAATTTATTATTGGTTTATTTATTATCAAGAATACAAATCTATTTTTAACTTATTAATACTATAATAAATTCTGTTTTTTTTTTTCAAATTATTACTTTATAATGTTTTTAGAGAAAAAAAATTCCCAAATAATAAAATAATAAAATAATAGAATAATAATAATAATAATAATAATAATAATTTAAGATTATTGACAACTACACTCCTCCATATAAATGTTTCCTTATTATTTTAGATTTTTTTTTTATTATTTTATTATTTAAGATTTTTTTTCCTCTAGAAAAAAACACCTTATAGGATTCTTATTTTAGTTTTCTAAAAGTTTAGGAAATATTGTCAAACAAATCATATTTAATCATAATTACGAATTCAAAAAGTAATAAGATTGTTTATTAAATAATAAAGAATAAACTCGTAATATATAATTCTTTTAATATTATAACAAATTTATTATTGAAAAACTCTAATAACAAATTTTATTCATTATTATATTAAACAATTATTAATATTATATAATAAATAGAAATTTATTATTGGTTTATTTATTATCAAGAATATGAATCTATTTTTAACTTATTAATACTATAATAAATTCTGTTTTTTTTTTCAAATTATTACTTTATAATGTTTCTAGAGAAAAAAAATTCCCAAATAATAAAATAATAAAATAATAAAGTAATAATAATAATAATAATAATAATAATAATTTAAGATTATTGACAACTACACTCCTCCATATAAATGTTTCCTTATTATTTTAGATTTTTATTTTATTTTATTATTTTATTATTTAAGATTTTTTTTCCTCTAGAAACAAACACCTTATAGGATTCTTATTTTAGTTTTCTAAAAGTTTAGGAAATATTGTCAGATAAATCATATTTAATCATAATTACGAATTCAAAAAGTAATAAGATTGTTTATTAAATAATAAAGAATAAACTTCGTAATATATAATTCTTTTAATATTATAACAAATTTATTATTGAAAAACTCTAATAACAAATTTTATTCATTATTATATTAAACAATTATTAATATTATATAATAAATAGAAATTTATTATTGGTTTATTTATTATCAAGAATATGAATCTATTTTTAACTTATTAATACTATAATAAATTCTGTTTTTTTTTTCAAATTATTACTTTATAATGTTTCTAGAGAAAAAAAATTCCCAAATAATAAAATAATAAAATAATAAAGTAATAATAATAATAATAATAATAATAATAATTTAAGATTATTGACAACTACACTCCTCCATATAAATGTTTCCTTATTATTTTAGATTTTTATTTTATTTTATTATTTTATTATTTAAGATTTTTTTTCCTCTAGAAACAAACACCTTATAGGATTCTTATTTTAGTTTTCTAAAAGTTTAGGAAATATTGTCAAATAAATCATATTTAATCATAATTACGAATTCAAAAAGTAATAAGATTGTTTATTAAATAATAAAGAATAAACTTCGTAATATATAATTCTTTTAATATTATAACAAATTTATTATTGAAAAACTCTAATAACAAATTTTATTCATTATTATATTAAACAATTATTAATATTATATAATAAATAGAAATTTATTATTGGTTTATTTATTATCAAGAATACGAATCTATTTTTAACTTATTAATACTATAATAAATTCTGTATTTTTTTTTTCAAATTCTTACTTTATAATGTTTCTAGAGAAAAAAAATTCCCAAATAATAAAATAATAAAATAATAAAGTAATAATAATAATACTAATAATAATAATAATAATAATTTAAGATGATTGACAACTACACTCCTCCATATAAATGTTTCCTTATTATTTTAGATTTTTATTTTATTTTATTATTTTTTTATTTAAGATTTTTTTTCCTCTAGAAACAAACACCTTATAGGATTCTTATTTTAGTTTTCTAAAAGTTTAGGAAATATTGTCAAACAAATCATATTTAATCATAATTACGAATTCAAAAAGTAATAAGATTGTTTATTAAATAATAAAGAATAAACTCGTAATATATAATTCTTTTAATATTATAACAAATTTATTATTGAAAAACTCTAATAACAAATTTTATTCATTATTATATTAAACAATTATTAATATTATATAATAAATAGAAATTTATTATTGGTTTATTTATTATCAAGAATACAAATCTATTTTTAACTTATTAATACTATAATAAATTCTGTATTTTTTTTTTCAAATTCTTACTTTATAATGTTTCTAGAGAAAAAAAATTCCCAAATAATAAAATAATAAAATAATAAAGTAATAATAATAATACTAATAATAATAATAATAATAATTTAAGATGATTGACAACTACACTCCTCCATATAAATGTTTCCTTATTATTTTAGATTTTTATTTTATTTTATTATTTTTTTATTTAAGATTTTTTTTCCTCTAGAAACAAACACCTTATAGGATTCTTATTTTAGTTTTCTAAAAGTTTAGGAAATATTGTCAAACAAATCATATTTAATCATAATTACGAATTCAAAAAGTAATAAGATTGTTTATTAAATAATAAAGAATAAACTCGTAATATATAATTCTTTTAATATTATAACAAATTTATTATTGAAAAACTCTAATAACAAATTTTATTCATTATTATATTAAACAATTATTAATATTATATAATAAATAGAAATTTATTATTGGTTTATTTATTATCAAGAATACAAATCTATTTTTAACTTATTAATACTATAATAAATTCTGTTTTTTTTTTCAAATTATTACTTTATAATGTTTTTAGAGAAAAAAAATTCCCAAATAATAAAATAATAAAATAATAAAGTAATAATAATAATAATAATAATAATAATAATAATAATTTAAGATGATTGACAACTACACTCCTCCATATAAATGTTTCGTTATTATTTTAGATTTTTATTTTATTTTATTATTTTTTTATTTAAGATTTTTTTTCCTCTAGAAACAAACACCTTATAGGATTCTTATTTTAGTTTTCTAAAAGTTTAGGAAATATTGTCAAATAAATCATATTTAATCATAATTACGAATTCAAAAAGTAATAAGATTGTTTATTAAATAATAAAGAATAAACTTCGTAATATATAATTCTTTTAATATTATAACAAATTTATTATTGAAAAACTCTAATAACAAATTTTATTCATTATTATATTAAACAATTATTAATATTATATAATAAATAGAAATTTATTATTGGTTTATTTATTATCAAGAATACGAATCTATTTTTAACTTATTAATACTATAATAAATTCTGTATTTTTTTTTTCAAATTCTTACTTTATAATGTTTCTAGAGAAAAAAAATTCCCAAATAATAAAATAATAAAATAATAAAGTAATAATAATAATACTAATAATAATAATAATAATAATTTAAGATGATTGACAACTACACTCCTCCATATAAATGTTTCCTTATAATTTTAGATTTTTATTTTATTTTATTATTTTTTTATTTAAGATTTTTTTTCCTCTAGAAACAAACACCTTATAGGATTCTTATTTTAGTTTTCTAAAAGTTTAGGAAATATTGTCAAACAAATCATATTTAATCATAATTACGAATTCAAAAAGTAATAAGATTGTTTATTAAATAATAAAGAATAAACTCGTAATATATAATTCTTTTAATATTATAACAAATTTATTATTGAAAAACTCTAATAACAAATTTTATTCATTATTATATTAAACAATTATTAATATTATATAATAAATAGAAATTTATTATTGGTTTATTTATTATCAAGAATACAAATCTATTTTTAACTTATTAATACTATAATAAATTCTGTATTTTTTTTTTCAAATTCTTACTTTATAATGTTTCTAGAGAAAAAAAATTCCCAAATAATAAAATAATAAAATAATAAAGTAATAATAATAATACTAATAATAATAATAATAATAATTTAAGATGATTGACAACTACACTCCTCCATATAAATGTTTCCTTATTATTTTAGATTTTTTATTATTATTTTATTATTTAAGATTTTTTTTCCTCTAGAAAAAAACACCTTATAGGATTCTTATTTTAGTTTTCTAAAAGTTTAGGAAATATTGTCAAACAAATCATATTTAATCATAATTACGAATTCAAAAAGTAATAAGATTGTTTATTAAATAATAAAGAATAAACTCGTAATATATAATTCTTTTAATATTATAACAAATTTATTATTGAAAAACTCTAATAACAAATTTTATTCATTATTATATTAAACAATTATTAATATTATATAATAAATTGAAATTTATTATTGGTTTATTTATTATCAAGAATACAAATCTATTTTTAACTTATTAATACTATAATAAATTCTGTTTTTTTTTTTCAAATTATTACTTTATAATGTTTCTAGAGAAAAAAAATTCCCAAATAATAAAATAATAAAATAATAAAGTAATAATAATAATAATTTAAGATTATTGACAACTACACTCCTCCATATAAATGTTTCCTTATTATTTTAGATTTTTATTTTATTTTATTATTTTATTATTTAAGATTTTTTTTCCTCTAGAAACAAACACCTTATAGGATTCTTATTTTAGTTTTCTAAAAGTTTAGGAAATATTGTCAAACAAATCATATTTAATCATAATTACGAATTCAAAAAGTAATAAGATTGTTTATTAAATAATAAAGAATAAACTCGTAATATATAATTCTTTTAATATTATAACAAATTTATTATTGAAAAACTCTAATAACAAATTTTATTCATTATTATATTAAACAATTATTAATATTATATAATAAATAGAAATTTATTATTGGTTTATTTATTATCAAGAATACAAATCTATTTTTAACTTATTAATACTATAATAAATTCTGTTTTTTTTTTCAAATTATTACTTTATAATGTTTTTAGAGAAAAAAAATTCCCAAATAATAAAATAATAAAATAATAAAGTAATAATAATAATAATAATAATAATAATAATAATAATAATTTAAGATTATTGACAACTACACTCCTCCATATAAATGTTTCCTTATTATTTTAGATTTTTTTTTTTATTATTTTATTATTTAAGATTTTTTTTCCTCTAGAAAAAAACACCTTATAGGATTCTTATTTTAGTTTTCTAAAAGTTTAGGAAATATTGTCAAACAAATCATATTTAATCATAATTACGAATTCAAAAAGTAATAAGATTGTTTATTAAATAATAAAGAATAAACTCGTAATATATAATTCTTTTAATATTATAACAAATTTATTATTGAAAAACTCTAATAACAAATTTTATTCATTATTATATTAAACAATTATTAATATTATATAATAAATAGAAATTTATTATTGGTTTATTTATTATCAAGAATATGAATCTATTTTTAACTTATTAATACTATAATAAATTCTGTTTTTTTTTTTCAAATTATTACTTTATAATGTTTCTAGAGAAAAAAAATTCCCAAATAATAAAATAATAAAATAATAAAGTAATAATAATAATAATAATAATAATAATAATTTAAGATTATTGACAACTACACTCCTCCATATAAATGTTTCCTTATTATTTTAGATTTTTATTTTATTTTATTATTTTATTGTTTAAGATTTTTTTTTCCTCTAGAAACAAACACCTTATAGGATTCTTATTTTAGTTTTCTAAAAGTTTAGGAAATATTGTCAAATAAATCATATTTAATCATAATTACGAATTCAAAAAGTAATAAGATTGTTTATTAAATAATAAAGAATAAACTTCGTAATATATAATTCTTTTAATATTATAACAAATTTATTATTGAAAAACTCTAATAACAAATTTTATTCATTATTATATTAAACAATTATTAATATTATATAATAAATAGAAATTTATTATTGGTTTATTTATTATCAAGAATACGAATCTATTTTTAACTTATTAATACTATAATAAATTCTGTATTTTTTTTTTCAAATTCTTACTTTATAATGTTTCTAGAGAAAAAAAATTCCCAAATAATAAAATAATAAAATAATAAAGTAATAATAATAATACTAATAATAATAATAATAATAATTTAAGATGATTGACAACTACACTCCTCCATATAAATGTTTCCTTATTATTTTAGATTTTTATTTTATTTTATTATTTTTTTATTTAAGATTTTTTTTCCTCTAGAAACAAACACCTTATAGGATTCTTATTTTAGTTTTCTAAAAGTTTAGGAAATATTGTCAAACAAATCATATTTAATCATAATTATGAATTCAAAAAGTAATAAGATTGTTTATTAAATAATAAAGAATAAACTTCGTAATATATAATTATTTTAATATTATAACAAATTTATTATTGAAAAACTCTAATAACAAATTTTATTCATTATTATATTAAACAATTATTAATATTATATAATAAATAGAAATTTATTATTGGTTTATTTATTATCAAGAATACGAATCTATTTTTAACTTATTAATACTATAATAAATTCTGTTTTTTTTTTTTTTCAAATTCTTACTTTATAATGTTTCTAGAGAACAAAAATTCCCAAATAATAAAATAATAAAGTAATAATAATAATAAAATATCTAAAAAGAATGGAAATATTTATACAAAGGATTCTAATTGTCAATGGATTAGGATGACATGACAAGTAAAGGGCTATTTTTGGGAATAATTAAATCATAAATTAAAAAGTGCATGCATTTTAAATTATTTTTAAATAAATGAAGATAATATTGGAATTTTCTTTGTCAACCAATCAGTTTTGAGAAAAAATGTTCTTGTAACGGATAAGCTCCAGGAGGTTAGTTTTTGTATATATATATATATATATATATATAACAGTTCATGTAAATTTTGATTTTTTTAAAAATTAAAATATAATATTTTTTTATATTGATAAATAAAAGTCATATTGTTTTAAACTACTTTATTCAACAAACAACAAGATCGGTGGCCCCAACATTGATATGGTTACAAAAATAGCTATAAAAGAAAATATGACATATCAAAATCCAATTCAATAAAAATCATAGTCCTCAAACCTCTGTTTCATTAAAAGGTACGTAATCCTACAATTCACTTCATATGACTCATGAAGTTAGCGCCATCACGATGAATTGTCATAATTGAAACAAATCTACATAAACAAATAGAGACCATTTCACATTTTAAACTACAATATCCATCAAACAACAACAAGACCAATGTTTACAAAATTAATGAAGTTACAAAACTACTTAAAGAAAAGAGTAACCTACCATTTAAAAATTTTCTACATTTGTATTAAAAATATATGGTAACAAAATTTTCTATTAACATTAATTTATTTAAATAATTAATATTATTAATAATTTATCTTATCAAATTAATTTTAATTTATAAAATATTACTGATAAAAACTGAAATTTTGATTTAACCAAAATAAAGATGGATAATTAATTATTTATAATTAATAATTAATAATTTTGATTTATAATATTGTTCTTGTGATTTGTTTCCTTTTTATTTTTATACTATATCTAAAAAACAAACATGCTCGTTGCCATTCGTTGAGGCATTATGGGAAGGTGAAGGACCCAACGGTGGAGAATTTGTTGCCGGAGGTTGATTTTGAGCACAGGAGATTGGTTTCAACCTCTGGAACTCAGTCTGTGGTTCTAATGGTGGTTGATGCTTCAGATTTTGATGGGTCCGGCCACCACGCGTGAGGCATCAAGAAGCCCCTTTGTTGAATTCTTCTCCAGGCAAGCATCATGCCTTATTTTCCTCTGCCACTCTCAATCCTCGCAGGTGCTAATCTAATCATTTTATTAATATTTATTTTCAACCCCAATTTGCTTCCCAAGAAAATCCATCCCCCATTCGATTTCCGGGAAAATTCATCCTCGTTTGATTTCCGAGAGAAATCCATCAAAACTCCCAAGGAAAACCAAAAAAAAATATGCTTTTATTTTGTTGCTCCCTGTGTTTTCTGCATCTGTTCTAAGGTTTTATTTGTTTTTGTGCCATTGGATTTAAATTCTACAAACCCTAAATCCACGATTTTTGAGCCACGTTGAAAACCACAACCTTTGCCCTCAAATTGTGGATCTGTGTGCGTGTGCGGCGGGTTGGATTTAAATTCTACAAACCCTAAATCCATGATTTTTTAGCCACGCTGAAAACCACAACCTTTGCCCTCAAATTGTGGATCTGTGTGCATGTGTGATATTTTTAAAAAATTACCAAATTTTCTGTCAAAGATCTCAACAAGCATCAATACCAACCCAAATTAACTCATAAATCCATTACATTCGTACCTGGGAAAGCTCCTCTCAGCTCGGACCACTTCTCTCTATTTTCACTGCAAGCTCCCCTCGCGAATTGTGGCTGTGAAAGAAAGTGAAAAAATATGGGTTTTTGGAGTTAGGGTTTGGTTCAGGAGAGAAGAAGGGATTTGGGGGGTTTGGTTGAAAGAGAGAAGAAGGGATTTAGGGTTTTGATTCAACACAGAAGAAATGATTTCGGGTAAATCTCACTATTATATTTTAGTAAATATTTTTAAAAAAATATTGCCACATGGAGTGTCTACATGTCATATGAGCCATGTCACTGGCTTAAGTGGAACAAGACTTTGCTGAGTAATTGATTATGTCAAAGTGTATGAGGGTATTTTTGGAAGGCTCCTCAATATCACTATTACAGTGTATGAAATGTGATTTATTTTTCACAAAATCCATTGAATTTGAAAAGTAAAAAGTTAAGTTTCCAAAAGGCAAAATTTTGCCCCTTGGTGTATGGTTACATAAATTCCCCTAAATATTATATGATTATCTTATATATCTACCATACTTTAAATATGAATGTTTTATAAATAAATTTAGTGTTTAAAATTAAGGAAAATAGATATAAGTTAAAATCAATGAAGATAAATATTAATTAAAATTAATGAGAATAAATGAGTCAATTTGATGATTTAAAATAAAATTTAACTTTATCAAACAATCTTATTACTTAAAAGTAAAATAAGTCATAAGTTTTTAAGTTAACAACTTAAGGACAATTTAATTTAAAGTTAACTAAAGTCATTAAGTATTAGGTGTTAAGTTTTACCAAACACCTACTAAGTCATTGACAGACGAATAGGTTAGATAGAAAGCAAAAACGTGGAATAGTATTGCATTGAAAGTGCTTTTGGGAGCAACACAAAATAGTGAAGGCAATATATTGTCACTCACAAAAGTAGTTTGTATCCTTTTTCATCATCATCTCTATGGTCCACACATCACTGCCGTCACTTCTATTGTTGTTGCCATCACACATTCATCACCTCTATTATTGATGGCAGCATTGCTAGACCATCACTGCTGATGGTACTACACAATGATAAAAAAAATGGGCTATTAGATTAAAAGGTATGAAACTAATCCCCCATTTGTAAATCTAACCCTCCTTTTTTTTCAGCCTAAAAAATACTTTTTTTTGACAAAAATACCCATACTTTTTTCTTTTAAAAATAACTTTTTCTTTTAAAACTTACATGTAATTAAGGATATTTATGTAAAAAATGGGTTATTCTTCAAATTAAAACATGAGAGAGGTTTAACAAATTGGGATCATTTCATCCCTTTTTAATCAAGTAATTCTCAAAAAATCCCTATGAGTGCCACTGCCTTTGTGCACCATCACTAACACTACCATTGCCACTGCCTTCATCACCTCTATCTATGCCATCAGAACCATCACCAATTCCTTGCCTATTCTACTGTAGTAACCATAGCATCTCTTCATTACTACTGTAGTCACCATCATTGCCTCCATGTTTACTTCCACCACCAAGTTGGTGTCCTCCATCAAAACCATATTCACATATACTTTCTTATACTTGGTCGAATATTGATTTGTGTGTAATATGATTTTTGTCTGTCTTTGTAGAAACATGAGAAAAGGCAAGCAAGGGGAAAAAAAATGCAAGCAAGCAAATAAATTCCCTTTCTTGCTTGTGAAATATATTTTCATGTAGGAAAAGTAAAAGTTAGTGTTTCTTTAAAAGTGGTACACCACTTAGTTCTTTAGTTTAATGGTGATGGAAATCAAATTATGCTTCTTTTTTTTTTTTCCCACATGCATGATGGCATAGCCCTTTTACTGTTTTGCAGTATGCAGAACTGAAACCAGTTCCATGCTTGACTTACTCAGATGCTCAAAAGTTAAGAGAAACAAGTGCCACCCCAATTCTTAGACAGGTAATGTTCTTGGAATTGACTCATTTTCTTTCATTGAAAATCTCAGATAGTAATTTCATTCATGAAATTTATTTACTTTTAAATCAATTGGTTGTTTCCCTTGAAAACTCCTTTCACTGTATAAAATCTCATATATCTTCTCTTATGAAACTGATTTATGTAATCATTCTGTTGGTTGCTTTTGGTAAGTGAACTCCTTCAGCATAAATCCTCTAATCCTTTTTTTTTACCCAAGAAAATTTGACATCATCCTAGAAAGGGTTGAATTTTCATGTGTCTGAAGAAATTTTTATCTATTATAGATTCTTTTTATTACAAAGTCTCCTGGTAAGTTTTCTTTCATTACAAAATCTCAGAAAATTTTGTTTTTTTCTCTCGAGAACTATTCTTTTTAAAACATTTTAGGGTCACTCCTTTTGTATTAAACTCCTTCTATTTAAGTGCTCTTTCAAGCCAAGAACATTTGATAGCATCTTAGTAGGATTGGATCTGTATGCATGGAATGAAATTTTTATTCTTTAAGAACTGCACATCAGTCCCTTTTTTATTTTCTTTTGTTATCAAGAATATCCTTGCACTTTCATTTAGCAATCTTCGCTAGTATTGTTTTTATAAATATGATGATAATTTCTATATGCTACCCCTTTGTTTCATGGTATCTACTCAAGGAAACTGATGAAAAATTCAGTTGTTAGGCTGACCATATTATATTTTGTAATACAGAAGGCAAAAGTGGAGATGTATAAAATATGTACAACTTGACTTGGCTTAACAAAGCCCTGTCTCATCAATTTTTTTCACAAACCCTTTTTGAGCATTATTCAATATGCAAATTTGTCAATATTTCATATATTGAGGTTTTGTGACAGGTTACTAAAATAACAAAAATGAAAAGAAAAAAAGAAAAAGGTGAACTGGCAATAAAGGGTTCTTGGCTTTGGCTTTTCTATAAGCAACTAAAGTCTATTTATTGATCAGTGGGCTAATTTGGGGGAATTATATATGATTTAAAAGGTTAGCCATGATGAGCATTAACAATTTGTACATATTGGATTACCATCAAACAACTTAAATTTGTTATCCACTAATACAATGGCTCTGTGTGTTTTTAGTAGCATGTATGTAACTGTATTTGGGATCACTAATAGTAGTTAAACCAAAATAAATAAGGCGACAATACAAATGCCCTACATTTACAATACAATTGCACTAGAAGTACAATATATTACAACATTACTTGATTCATTATACATTTAATTATGACAATGATTATTTGATATAAATTCCATAGTGCAGTGTGGAGTATAATACATGGATAAAAGGAAAAAAACAATACAATACAACCAGGTTTGAACATTATTTTAATTAGTATTATTTTATTTTGACTATATTAATGTTTGACATTGTTGTTTAATTTGACTGTTTTCATTTTAATTTTATATTATCATTTATTTACTTTTACAGGAGGTCAAAATAAATAGTCGATGCTCCAGCAAAAAACTTAGACATCTACTTGATGAGCTAAGTGATGAAAAGAAGAGTATAATTCAACATATTGGCTTTGGTGGATTACTTCAGCTCTCTTCCACAGAGATAAGGCATAGCTTATGTAGATGGATAATAACTCATTTCAATATAGCCCACTATAGGTTAGACATAGGACAAGAAAGGCAATTTCCAATAACTTGTTCTGATGTAGGTGAAATTCTAGGTATTCCATATATTGGTAGGAGGCTCCTACTTTCACCTACCAATAGGAATGATAGGATGGAAAACCTATCAGATCTTAGAGATAGGCTGATTTTAATGGAAGACATGGCCGAGTTCAAAAAATTGTTTATCTTCTTCTCATGTGCTACATTACTTGCTCCAACATCAAAGTTGGATGGTAGTCATGAGTTGTGGTGTACTTTGCTTGCTGAAGACTTTGACATCAATGTTAATTGGGGTCAATTTGTACTTGACACACTGGTTGCTGGAATTAGACATTTTCGATTGGGTAAAGGCTCATGGTTTACAGGTTGCCTTATTTTTTTACAGGTAGATACCTTTTTTTATTAAATGTTGAAGGTTTCCATATCATTTTATATGTTTTAACAAGTCTTTTCTAAATAACGTATTGATGTGTGGAATATTTGTGTTTCAAGTTTTTTATGTAAATAAATTTTACATTCCAACCATGTTGGTACCACGTACCATCCCAATATGTGCAGCGTGGACTAATGACTTGATGAAGAAAAGGGTGCATGCGGAATTGCATGATTATGGTGATTTTGGACTAGCTGATGTAAGGGACAATTTTCTTTCAACATTTTATTTTATTTTCATATTTGAAAAATAAATTTATAAAAATTATATATTCTTCTTTTTATTATTGTAGGTTCAAGAAGATGAAAGGGAGGAAAATGCACATGAAGACCCTGGTAATCCAGTAAATGAAGTTGAAGAAGAGACTACTGATGTGAGAACCTTCTACATCTATTCTTTTATTTAAAGCGAAAACCAAATATGTTATGCATAATAATATACATCTTTGACACTTTGTACCATTTTGTAGGAAATTATAACAGAATATAATGCAGCAGAGAGACAAATTCACTAATTGCTTCGAACAATGAAAGGAGCAATTGGTAAACTAGCAAAGCGGCAGAATACAAATAAAACCCCATCATCTTC
Organism: Vitis vinifera; assembly: GCF_030704535.1. NCBI lineage: Eukaryota > Viridiplantae > Streptophyta > Magnoliopsida > Vitales > Vitaceae > Vitis > Vitis vinifera. The sequence continues at coordinate 11,387,145 of NC_081807.1, read as the reverse complement.
TCATCAAAGCAGAAGTCATAATCAACCTGATATCAATGATTCTTTCCCATCACCACCACATGGTAGTACGATTTTTATAGCACTAGTCATTATAATTTTGTATTACTTTTAATTTAATTGCAAATGTTGTATAATTTTTTTTTTTTGGAAAAAATAATTTTGGTTATTATGCATTCTAAAATTAGCTTATGGATCACCACTGAATGATCGTTTTGCTAATGGTGAAGATAATGTAGGCCCATCAACCTCACAGCCAGCAGCGCAGCATAGCAGTATACTTTCTGCTTCTTTATGTTTTAATATCAAAATAATAATGAGTATATAATAATGGCTAGTATTTCCTGTGCGTGTTATTTTCATTAGTGATATTTTATTTTCTTTTATTTTCTATACATATAGTTGAGGATGAAGTTCAGATGAATGCTATTATTCCTTATGAGACTGGACATCCTCCAATACGTTCATATCGGCTACGTCGACATGCTACTGCCCTACAATCACCATACGTGGTACAATCGTCAATCAAATTTTCAGCGTCTTCATCTGTAGCAAAGCAAGTTTTGGCATATGCATTGGACGATACACGTGATGAAAGGTAAGGTTGAACTTAGTTTAGCATAAACAAATACAATTAAGATAGGCAATTGAAATAATTAGTTTTAATTTCTAACATCATAATTATTTATGTGTAGCCAAATATTATGTTCCATGCACAATTTCTTCTTGACAAGGTTTGACTTGAAATGCTTGGGACCCGACAAATTGGTTGACAATAAGGTATTCATATTTAGTTATGTGAAGTTAGGATAAAATTACTCTAAAACTATATATCTAATTTTCATTAATTTACATGAAGGTTGTAACCATGCATTGTCGAATTTTGAATGGTATGGATAAAGAAAATAGGAAGCATTTCTTATCTCCAAACTTTGTGGTAAGATATGTTGTAAGAATTATAGATTGGTTTTCTTGTTTTACGTAGATTGTTTTAATCTAATGTATGGTTTGTAAATTTTTTATTACAGTCTGATGTGGAAAAGAAGAGGGGTTCCTTATCTCCAAAATACATATGTGACAATTTATGGAAATATTTCAAAAATACTCGGTTGTGCACATATGAACAGGTTTTATTTAGTTTAATAAAAGTACTTTGTAGTTGGATATTTTTAAGTATTGTGCAGAAAATACATGAACACAACTAATTTGATAAAATCATTGTTTTATTTTATTTTTGTTCCTTTTAGTTGTTCATACCAATATGCAGGAAAAATCATTGGTATTTAATCATTTTGAATATTCATGAGAAAAGAATAGAGTTGTTGGATTCATTAATTGACGGAAGGAAAAAACGGATGGATGCCTTCATAGAGAAACTGGTAAATATAGTTATAGTCCAATTACTTATGTGAATCGTTGTCATTATTTTTTTAAAGATGTCCATATTTATAATTGTATATTGTGTTAAGGTGAACGTTTTGTCAACTGTCATTGGGATTCAAGAAAGAAGACCATCAGTGGACATGACAGAATTTGAATTTGTTGTTCCAGAAGTTGTCCAACAATTGAATCCGTAAGTTGCAGGATTTGTATTCCTCTTTAACTATGGAAAGCAAATCAGGTTATAAATTTACTAATTTGATACCCAATTGACTTATAATTTCCTTAATTACTATTTGCAGAACGGATTGTGGCATATTTGTAATGAAGTTTATGCAATTATGGAGTAACCGTGGAATTTCTCGTGCAATTGCAAATGTATTATATTATGGTGAATAAAATATATATATATATTTTTTATGATCATGAATTTTTCTTAATATTATATTATATACTCTTTTGTACAGGACAAGGTCATAAAGTACAAGGAAAAACTCCTAACACAACTGATAATGTCTCCAGAAAATGAAGTCAGGGAAAATGTCTACCAGGCTATGGATCAATGATGTTGTAATTTTTTTGGTTTATAGTTGTTGATATTTTTTTATAGTCTGATAGAGTTCCATTTCCAAATTTACTAGTCTGATATTTTTTTACAAATTGGCTTACATCAACTACTTTGTTTGGAACTCATAGCTGCTACTATTTATTAATAATTATTGTTATGCCATCATTTGTTTGTGATCTTCAAATTTCTCTGAATTGTTGTAGGCATTGCACTGTCAACTCATCATTTCCCAAACTCCATGGTATCAAAATGATATTACACATTGATAACTCCAACGCATCAATGATAGGCCAATCTGGGATAACTTAGCTCAGCTACTTGGGTGATCAAATTTTTTTTTTTTTCTGCCAAAGCAGAATTGAAATAACAACATCAAGAACAAAACAAAAAGACTGTCATATTTGTAGTACTTCACAAAGTTTGGGATCAGACTGACGTGCAAAAAATATTCAGCATGGCAAAAAAACCATTAAGCCTATGCTAACCTGTTTGAATCTCTCATCATTTCCCAAACTCCAAAATATGAGATTGATTTCATAATTATATTGTCATACAATGAGAAATCTAACCCATAAAATAAACACACAATGAGGTCTATTATTGTAACTCCAACGACATAAAATTGCACAATCACTGATTCATTGTAGCAATTTTTTTTCACTGTAGTAATAAACACACAATGAGGTCTATTATTTTATCTGATTTTAAAAAATTCCTATTAAACATATTACATTTTCAAGAAACTTATAAGAGAGTAATTTCAAGTATTTCAAAGTCTTTACAACTAAATGACAAAAGGTTTTACACTCTAGTTTTGCATGGTAAAAGCTACCATTTTGAGTCCATTTCAATGAAAAAAATTATTAAAAAAATAGAAAAATAAGAAATGGATTTTAATTTAATAAATTAAAAAATTAATATAATTTATTTTTACAGGCAAATAAGTTTATGAATAATTCTATTCTATAATGTTTTCAGATCATTGCAATTTTTTTTTTTAAAAAAAAAAAATACAACAGCTCATTATCAAAGCTAAGAAGACATTTCTAATTTGAGGTTAAAAAAAAAAAGAAAAATTATTGAACCATTATATATAAGAAATTGGTAATCAACCCAAGAAATTGGACTTTATTTAGTCAAAAGATTGCATTGTTAGTTTATGTTGTAATTTATCATACAGTTAGTGTTTTTTTATCGTAATGTTAGTGAATTTATGTTGTAAATGTAATTAAAAATGTAGGCAAAACTGTGAACTATTATAATTAAAAATCTAATACAAGTCCACATAATGGAGATAAATAACCTATTATAAATAACTCTAAATACAAATACATCAAAGTACAATACAATTAAGCATTACATATATAATCCAAAACTTAATAGACATGAAGTAAGTGTATGATTAAGCAATTTTCAAACATAGAACAAAAAATAAAAGTAGTCCTACTACAATTACTTTCTGCATGAACTCAATTCTTGTTAAAATATGTTTAAAATCTTCATCCACGCCATACATTCTTCTTTGAACAACCTCTTCTGGTTCTTGGTAGGTGTTGCCATCACCATTTCCTTCCGGGAATGCCCATTTAAAGAAATGACAGTCATCTCTAGTATTTGCATATTGACAACAATAATATAACCTATTTGGGTTATCCTTTGATTCAGAGATTCTAACAGCCGCCCTCTATCTGGGTGAACATTTACACATACAGTTATGATAAAGTAGATATTCACCATTTCTAGTATTACCTCTTATATTTCTAAATGAAGCACTTGAAGATGCCATGATGTAACCTGTATTTCAATGGAAAACAAGTTAAACAAATGTAATGAACATGTACAAAGTCAATAATGATCTTCAAAATAACATTAAAAACATGGTTACAAACCACCCTAAATAATGATAAGATCATAAGTCTAAAATAGTGGCATATGTAATACAAACATCTTTGTCATGACAATCAAGTAAATAAGTAAGTTCCAAAACAAATTCTTACAGATTCTAATTTCATAAACCACACATATCATCACAATCAAAATAAGATAAAAAGTAGCATGTCACCAAACAAGCATAACACTAGAATCATGGAGCGGCTAATGGATTTTTGCATGAAGCTCGATTATGGCCTGCAACTTGACATCGTGAACAGAAGATAAGCCTTTTTGAACTAAATTGCGACTCTATTCGATGGTGTCGAGGCCTTCTAGGTGGTCGTTTTGAGCATAGAGGTTTAAGCGAAGGATATAAGCGACCTTGAACATCACGAACACATCCATCAGCATCAACTATAGGCATATTGTGATTTGGAATTGAATTGAAGTGTCCAGAATATATCAACTCTTGCATTGGAAGCTTGAAATATGAGTCAACATATTCATAAACATCTTGCTTCATCTGGCGTATTGCTGCACATGCATGCTCACAAGGTATTCCGGCCATTTGCCAAGCCTTACAAGTACATGTACGCTCTCTCAAATTCACGTCTACATATACTTTCATATTGAATACCTTAAACACACCACCAACATAGGGATATACAGGCAATGACCCACTCTTTATAATGTTTTCCGACAACTTTTCCTCGGTCTTTGGGCCAATTGCAGCTTTCCAATTTTCTGTAGAACCCATATGATCACATGCTAGATGAGCAAACTTATCCATATGTGTCATTACTAAGTTGAAAATTGTGTAATGACGTTCCTCCTTCAGCCAAGCATTGAATGATTCAGCAAGATTAGTTGTCATCTTATCCCATCGTTTTTTGGCAAACTTTGACATTGCCCAATGTTGTGGACTGTTCTCTTCAACCCACTTCGCTAGGTCACTGTTATATGTCTTTAATTTTTCCATGGCTACAACATAATCATCATCCAACCTAGCATACGCAACATTATCAAGTAGCAACAATGCATCCATTTTACATTTTTTTTCCCTTCATACTATGTTTCGTCACATAGCTACTAAAATTCTCTTTCACATGACGATAACAATATGCATGATTTTCTACTCCAAAAAGTTGAGAAACACTATGAAGGATTGCTTGATGCCTATCTGATATTATGACTACCTCTTTATCTTGAAGTATGCCCTTCAATTTCTACAAAAACCATAGCCAATCCTCATAGTTTTCTGAACTTACAACACCAAATGCAATTGGGAACATGCCATCATCAGCATCATAAGCTGTTACAGAAAATAAAGAGCCCCTATACGGTCCACTCAAATAAGTTAAGTCAATTGCAATAACAGGTCGACAACCCATTAAAAACCCTTGAATTGAAAAAGAATGTGCAATGAACAATTGCCAAAAATGCCCATCTTGTGTGCTATATTCAGCAATCGTCCCTGGATTAATGTCTACCAATCTCTGACATAACCATGGCAACAACATATATGAGTTTTCTGGAAGACCATATATTCTCTCTTTTGCCATTTCTTTGTATGTCCAAGCTTGCTTATAACTCAATGAAACACCATACCGACTCCTGAAGTCTTTACAAATTTGAAGGGGCAAATACTGAGGGGTTGCCCTTATTACTTGCTCTATGACACGAGCACCTCTCCTTCCCCTCATTGAAGGTTGGCTTGAACACTCAACATTTGCACAATGATTGTGTACATCAATGAAGATGTTAACCTTCAAAATTTTGGTTGTGCCTATTGAATTAGCAGTTATTCTCCAATGGCACCCATCCACTAAACAGCACACAGATATTCGCTTTGGAGAGTTCTTTTTGAATTTGTATTGAAATCTACCAACTAATGACATCGTATATAATGCATTTCTAAATTCATCTGCATTAGGAAAACTATGCCCACTCCCAATAATAGGTTGAGGACAAAGACTTAAATCATGTGGCATAATTTCAGTTTCTGCACATCTGGACATGAAGCCTTGAGAAAGTCTTAAATTAGACTCATTGTTTGCTTGACATGATGCAACTGAATTGTGTGTTTCCTCCGTACTATTGTGACTGCATATTATAGCACACTCAATTAATTAATATTAAAAGCACTTTGCATCATGGAATTAATGACAACTAATACAAGATATATCACTTACCAATAATCATTTTGCACATTGACTATACCTCCTTCAACTTCTACTCTTCGAGTCCGTTTTAATACATAAATACGAGCATAATCATAACTATGGGATAACATCATATGCATGTCCTCATCATCATCCAACTGTTGAAGTGCAGATGGATCAAACTCAAGGGTGTAATGAAATGTATATCCATTTGAATTAATATCCAACCGTTCACATGCCTTTGAAACAAATTCAGCATATGACATCCTTTGTCCAATGTACATGCCTTTTTGTTGTCCACCCTTGTATTGTATTTGTTTATCCTCCTTCGGTACAATCTCCCCTCCTTCATGAAGGTAGCCATAAATGGAATTTTCCAAGTCCATTTACCAATTCAAAAGTACGTCTTCTTTCACCGACAATCAAATCAATCTATTTCACAATATTACAACCAATGAAAATTTTACAACGAATACAAAATAAACAAATGAAAATTATAATCAATTGAGAGACATATTTTATATAACAAATAATGATATTTGTTGTATATTATACATGTTAGGGATATGCCAAAGAACCCATAATTGCCCAGTTTCATAAGAAATTTCACATTTTCAAAATTTTACCTTATCGTAATGTGTCGTAATGTTATTGTATTTGTATTGTAATTGTAATGTATTTTTATTATACCTCTATATTTTTATTAAAAAAAATTAATTTTATATATTTTTTTTTATCCATCATTGGATTATCATCAACAACTATTTCACAATATTACAATCAATGAAAATTTTACAACGAATACAAAATAAACAAATGAAAATTATAATCAATTGAGAGACATATTTTATATAATAAATAACAATATTTGTTGTATATTATACATGTTAGGGATATGCCAAAGAACCCATAATTGCCCAGTTTCATAAGAAATTTGACATTTTCAAAATTTTACCTTATCGTAATGTATCGCAATGTTATTGTATTTGTATTGTAATTGTACTGTATTTTTATTATACCTCTATATTTTTATATAAAAAAATTAACTTTATAGATTTTTTTTATCCATCATTGGATTATCATCAACAACTATTTCACAATGTTACAATCAATGAAAATTTTACAACGAATACAAAATAAACAAATGAAAATTATAATAAATTGAGAGACATATTTTATATAATAAATAACAATATTTGTTGTATATTATACATGTTAGGGATATGCCAAAGAACCCATAATTGCCCAGTTTCATAAGAAATTTCACATTTTCAAAATTTTACCTTATCGTAATGTGTCGTAATGTTATTGTATTTGTATTGTAATTGTAATGTATTCTTATTATACCTCTATATTTTTATATAAAAAAAATTAATTTTATAGATTTTTTTTCTATCCATCATTGGATTATCATCAACAACTATTTCACAATATTACAATCAATGAAAATTTTACAACGAATACAAAATAAACAAATGAAAATTATAATCAATTGAGAGACATATTTTATATAATAAATAACAATATTTGTTGTATATTATACATGTTAGGGATATGCCAAAGAACCCATAATTGCCCAGTTTCATAAGAAATTTGACATTTTAAAAATTTTACGTTATCGTAATATGTCGTAATGTTATTGTATTTGTATTGTAATTGTAATGTATTCTTATTATACCTCTATATTTTTATATAAAAAAATTAATTTTATAGATTTTTTTTTTTATCCATCATTGGATTATCATCAACAACTATTTCACAATATTACAATCAATGAAAATTTTACAACAAATAGAAAATAAACAAATGAAAATTATAATCAATTGAGAGACATATTTTATATAATAAATAACAATATTTGTTGTACATTATACATGTTAGGGATATGGCAAAGAACCCATAATTGCCCAGTTTCATAAGAAATTTGACATTTTCAAAATTTTACCTTATCGTAATGTATCACAATGTTATTGTATTTGTATTGTAATTGTACTGTATTTTTATTATACCTCTATATTTTTATATAAAAAAATTAATTTTATAGATTTTTTTTATCCATCATTGGATTATCATCAACAACTATTTCACAATATTACAATCAATGAAAATTTTACAACGAATACAAAATAAACAAATGAAAATTATAATCAATTGAGAGACATATTTTATATAATAAATAACAATATTTGTTGTATATTATACATGTTAGGGATATGCCAAAGAACCCATAATTGCCCAGTTTCATAAGAAATTTGACATTTTCAAAATTTTACCTTATCGTAATGTGTCGTAATGTTATTGTATTTGTATTGTAATTGTAATGTATTCTTATTATACCTCTATATTTTTATATAAAAAAAATTAATTTTATAGATTTTTTTTTTTTTGTCCATCATTGGATTATCATCAACAACTATTTCGCAATATTACAATCAATGAAAATTTTACACCGAATACAAAATAAACAAATGAAAATTATAATCAATTGAGAGACATATTTTATATAATAAATAACAATATTTGTTGTATATTATACATGTTAGGGATATGCCAAAGAACCCATAATTGCCCAGTTTCATAAGAAATTTCACATTTTCAAAATTTTACCTTATCGTAATGTGTCATAATGTTATTGTATTTGTATTGTAATTGTAATGTATTTTTATTATACCTCTATATTTTTATATAAAAAAAATTAATTTTATAGATTTTTTTTCTATCCATCATTGGATTATCATCAACAACTATTTCACAATATTACAATCAATGAAAATTTTACAACGAATACAAAATAAACAAATGAAAATTATAATCAATTGAGAGACATATTTTATATAATAAATAACAATATTTGTTGTATATTATACATGTTAGGGATATGCCAAAGAACCCATAATTGCCCAGTTTCATAAGAAATTTGACATTTTAAAAATTTTACGTTATCGTAATATGTCGTAATGTTATTGTATTTGTATTGTAATTGTAATGTATTCTTATTATACCTCTATATTTTTATATAAAAAAATTAATTTTATAGATTTTTTTTTTTATCCATCATTGGATTATCATCAACAACTATTTCACAATATTACAATCAATGAAAATTTTACAACAAATAGAAAATAAACAAATGAAAATTATGATCAATTGAGAGACATATTTTATATAATAAATAACAATATTTGTTGTATATTATACATGTTAGGGATATGCCAAAGAACCCATAATTGCCCAGTTTCATAAGAAATTTGACATTTTCAAAATTTTACCTTATCGTAATGTATCGCAATGTTATTGTATTTGTATTGTAATTGTACTGTATTTTTATTATACCTCTAAATTTTTATATAAAAAAAATTAATTTTATAGATTTTTTTTATCCATCATTGGATTATCATCAATAACTATTTCACAATATTACAATCAATGAAAATTTTACAACGAATACAAAATAAACAAATGAAAATTATAATCAATTGAGAGACATATTTTATATAATAAATAACAATATTTGTTGTATATTATACATGTTTGGGATATGCCAAAGAAACCATAATTGCCCAGTTTCATAAGAAATTTCACATTTTCAAAATTTTACCTTATCGTAATGTGCCGTAATGTTATTGTATTTGTATTGTAATTGTAATGTATTCTTATTATACCTCTATATTTTTATATAAAAAAAATTAATTTTGTAGATTTTTTTTTTATCCATCATTGGATTATCATCAACAACTATTTCACAATATTACAATCAATGAAAATTTTACAACGAATACAAAATAAACAAATGAAAATTATAATCAATTGAGAGACATATTTTATATAATAAATAACAATATTTGTTGTATATTATACATGTTAGGGATATGTCAAAGAACCCATAATTGCCCAGTTTCATAAGAAATTTGACATTTTCAAAATTTTACCTTATCGTAATGTATCGCAATGTTATTGTATTTGTATTGTAATTGTACTGTATTTTTATTATACCTCTATATTTTTATATAAAAAAATTAACTTTATAGATTTTTTTTATCCATCATTGGATTATCATCAACAACTATTTCACAATGTTACAATCAATGAAAATTTTACAACGAATACAAAATAAACAAATGAAAATTATAATAAATTGAGAGACATATTTTATATAATAAATAACAATATTTGTTGTATATTATACATGTTAGGGATATGCCAAAGAACCCATAATTGCCCAGTTTCATAAGAAATTTCACATTTTCAAAATTTTACCTTATCGTAATGTGTCGTAATGTTATTGTATTTGTATTGTAATTGTAATGTATTCTTATTATACCTCTATATTTTTATATAAAAAAAATTAATTTTATAGATTTTTTTTTTATCCATCATTGGATTATCATCAACAACTATTTCACAATATTACAATCAATGAAAATTTTACAACGAATACAAAATAAGCAAATGAAAATTATAATCAATTGAGAGACATATTTTATATAATAAATAACAATATTTGTTGTATATTATACATGTTAGGGATATGCCAAAGAACCCATAATTGCCCAGTTTCATAAGAAATTTGACATTTTCAAAATTTTACCTTATCATAATGTATCGCAATGTTATTGTATTTGTATTGTAATTGTACTGTATTTTTATTATACCTCTATATTTTTATATAAAAAAATTAATTTTATAGATTTTTTTTATCTATCATTGGATTATCATCAACAACTATTTCACAATATTACAATCAATGAAAATTTTACAACGAATACAAAATAAACAAATGAAAATTGTAATCAATTGAGAGACATATTTTATATAATAAATAACAATATTTGTTGTATATTATACATGTTAGGGATATGCCAAAGAACCCATAATTGCCCAGTTTCATAAGAAATTTGACATTTTCAAAATTTTACCTTATCGTAATGTATCGTAATATTATTGTATTTGTATTGTAATTGTACTGTATTTTTATTATACCTCTATATTTTTATATAAAAAAAATTAATTTTATAGATTTTTTTTAATCCATCATTGGATTATCATCAACAACTTCATGTATTGAAATTACAATAGTGTATTTTTGTTGATGTTTTTTTTTATAATTTTGGCTTGCAAGGATGCTTTATGATATGAATACAACATGATAGCCTAGAAATGCCAATTCAGTAAAAAATAATTCAATATTTTGTCATTTTGGTATATTGTAATGTATCATAATGTTAATATTTTTTCATTGTAACTATATTGCATTTGTATTGTACTTATACTTTATAACTGAAATAATGGTTCTTTTACACAACCTTCAAACTACTAGGCATTCGACTCATCATACCAAAATAATACTTACACAAAAAGGTAACAAATTTGTAACAAAAATATAGTGATCTTAACTCTTTAACAAATTCATAATAAAAGACAAAGTGGTCTCGTACAAAGGGGATTTCAGTTTTCAATGACAATCCAAATATGTTTATAAATACACAAACAAAGTGGTCCCAAACAAGCATGAAACAACTGAGAACATTTTTTCTTCAATCATGTCAAAAAGTCTTAACAACAAAACTAAAGTGCAAACCTTTTCAATGGAAATCAATAATAATCATATCAAACAACCCACCCAGAAAATAAATTAAAAATAAAAACACATCTTCAATATGACCTAAATAATATTAAAAAATTCAAAATAATAAATTTAAATAACATTTAAAAAAAATGTAATTTCTTTCTCAAAACCTCATTCAATATTTCAGATCTAATATCTTACAACTACATTGTTAAAATTATTAACTTTTCCTTCATTCAATCCGATTTTTAAATTATTTATTTATTTTTCCATAAACTGACGTTTTTTTTGTATTAAAAAAAAAAACTGACCTTTAATGGATTTCTTGCTAGATTCACAAAAAAAAACAAGTTTTGTGTATCGGTTGCAGAGAATGACCTGAAGTGCGCACCTTTTTCCTTTCCCCTTTTTCTTCTACAACTCGGCTCTAGGTAGGTTAAAGAAAGGGAGAATAAACTCTTTTTTATTTTCTGTTGCTTTTCACTTTACTTGCTTTTCACTTATTAAGGGTAGTATTGGCATTTAAACAAAATAAGGCATTTGGAGGAATTATCATAATTTTACCCTACCCTTTACAATAATTATCAAATTTACCCACCCTCATTGGTCATTTTTTTCCCCAGCCTACCCTTAAGGGTAATTCTCCCTTTAAATATCATGTTTGTTAATTATTATTATTACTTCATACGTATTTGTTTATCCTCTTCTAAGAATCGCATTCATTAAAGTCCAATTCCTTCAAAAATCCCATGTCTCAATTTAATGTTCAATCCTAAAAATTCCACTATTCGTCTAAATGTTATTTTCATCAATTAGAATTATAATCTCATACTTATCTAGTTATTTAAAGTCTAATCCTTCAAAAATCCTCCGCCCTAATTCAATTTCTCAATAACTCGTCCAAATCTTATTTTCATCATTTAGAATTATAATCCCATACTCATCTAGTTATTTAAAGTCTAAAATCCTTTAAAAAAACCTCTGCCTTAATTCAATTTTTCAATAACTCATTCAAATCTTGTTTTCATCAATTAGAATTATAATCTCATACTTATCTAGTTATTTAAAGTCTAATCCTTCAAAAATCCTCCGCCCTAATTCAATTTCTCAATAACTCATCCAAATCTTATTTTCATCATTTAGAATTATAATCCCATACTCATCTAGTTATTTAAAGTCTAAAATCCTTTAAAAAAATCCTCTACCTTAATTCAATTTTTCAATAACTTGTTCAAATCTTGTTTTCATCAATTAGAATTATAATCTCATACTTATCTAGTTATTTAAAGTCTAATCCTTCAAAAATCCTCCGCCCTAATTCAATTTCTCAATAACTCGTCCAAATCTTATTTTCATCGATTAGAATTATAATCCCATACTCATCTAGTTATTTAAAGTCCAAAATCCTTTAAAAAATCATGTGTCTTAATTTAATTCTTCAATAATTAGTTCAAATCTTATTTTGATCAATCGAATCATTATCCCGTATTTATTTAGCTATTCAAAGCTTAATCCTTCAAAAATCCCCTATCTTAATTTAGTCTTTCACTAATTCGTTTAAATCTTATTTTCATCAATTAGAATTATTATCCCGTAGTTATCTCGTTATTTAAGGTCTAACCTTTCAAAAGAATCACATGTCTTAATTTAATTCTCCAAATACTCGTTTAAATCTTATGTTCATCAACTAGAATTATTATCCTATATTCATCTATCTATCTAGTCTAATCCTTCAAAAATCCCATGTTTTAATTTAATTCTTCAAATATTTGTTTAAATCATATTTTCATAAATCAAATCATTATCCCGTATTTATTGGTTATTCAAAGTCTAATCCATCCAAAAAATCGCATGTCTTAATTTAATTCTTCAAATACTCGTTTAAATCTTATGTTCATCAACTAGGATTATTATCCCATATTCATCTATTTATTTAAAATCTAGTTTTTCAAAAATCTCGTGTCTTAATTTAATTTTTCAAATCCCAAAAATTCTACAATTCGTCTAAATTTTATCCTCATCAATTAGAATCATTATTCCATATCTATTCAAAGTCCAATATTTCGAAAACCCCATGTCTTAATTAAAATTTCAATCCCAAAAACTCTACTATTTATCTTTATTTGACTAAATATTATTCTTGTTAATTAGTATTATAATCTCATACCTACCTATTCATTCGAAGTCTAATCTTTCAAAAATCCAACGCCCTAATTCAAATTTTCAATTAGGAAAATTCCACTATTCTTTTTTTATTCGTTTAAACATTATTTTTGTTAAATAGTATCATTATTCCATATTTATTTATTTATTTATTTCAATCATTAAAATTCAATTCTTCAAAACCGGATTTCCAAATTTAACCTTTAGACTAAAAAATTCCACCATTCACTTTTATTCATTTAAATATCATCTTTGTTATCATTATTATAAATTCCACGTTTACTTATTTCTTTCTTCTAAAAATTCCAATAATTAGAGTTCAATTATTCAAAGATCCGACTTTCAAACTTAATTTTCAAAATCCCGCTACTCACTTTCATCCATTCAAATATCACTTTTGTCAAAATCCAATTTTCCAATTTAATTTTTAATCTCACAAATCTCACTATTCACTTTTCATCCGTCCAAATATCATTTTGATTAATTTATAGCATTATTCCATATTTACCTATTTATTTCTCTTAAAAATCTCAATCATTAAAGTCTAATTCTTCAAAATTCCAATTTCTAAATTTAGCTATCTAAAATTCCGAGTGTCCTATCTCTGAACTTAATTTTCAGTTCCTAATATTCTGATTATCGTATTTACCCAGTTACTCATTTGTTATCATCATTATTTTTACTACCATTTTATTTGTTCATTTCTAAAAAGTCCGCCTTCAAATGATTTTCGAGATTTCCAATTTTCATAATTTCTACTTCTCAAATAACTCACGATTATGATTTCTTTCAAAATTTAACTCCCAAGGTTCCAATTTTCGCAACTTAATCTTTCTTTAAAATCTCGAACCTTCAAATCTTTTTCAAAATTCCAAACCTCTTTCAAATTCAAGTTCTAAAAATTCTCATTCTCACCTTCAATCTCTAAAAGTCTGATCTCCAAATAAACTCTAAAACTCCAACTTTCTAGTGATCTTTGAGATTCCAATTTTTCAATTAAATTTCAAAAATCTAATTTTCTCCTGAATAGTTTTAATTCCGCTTTAGCTTTCAAACGATCTTCCGCTCCTCTTGGTTTTAGTAAGCGTGAATGAATTTTTCATAATTCCAGAATAATGGAATCTGTGACATTAAGTTGTGTTAAATAAACGGGCTTTGGTGGGGACCCAACATGGGTGACTTTATGATTAATTGATTAATTGATTGGATGATCGTACATCCTGCTCTCTGACATGCATGCGATTATTTCTTAATTGTGTACTGATTCCATTTCTATGATAGTGCACTGTTCGTTCATGGCCCAGGTACGCACCCATTCCTATTCTGCTCATTCTCCATTGCATGTTTCGATTCCCATATGCGCCTAATCGATTTGAGTATCCATTGATCTTCCTATTGATTGCCATGTCAACTTCATTTTATTAGTAGAGACCCAACTTTAGGGACTTAGAGGGGTGCTACGGTCTTTACCGTACCTTCCTGATAAGCAACCTGACCCCCGAGCCCGATCCGGTTTTTCGTAGATCACGTTTTCCAAAATAAGGAGTCGCACTTAGGGTTTTCTTTCTTATTTTGTTACCCTTTAAAAATAAAACAAAAATAAGTGGCGACTCCAAGTCAATTTTTCTTAATCAATAAAAATCATTTTTCAAATTAAAATCGAGCTCGTCATCGAGTGAGAAACGCTTGAGCCGAAATATGGGATCCACAAATATATTTATTTTTTGAAATACCTTTTTACTTAATAATATTAAATAAAATTATCAAAAAATTAATTTATCATTTTAATTTGATAAAAATATCTTATAAATAAATATATTTGTGGGCCCACGTTTTTCACGTGCATCCCCACTTGACCGCGAGACTCTCTTTTTATTTATTAGTAAAAATTTGATTTTTAGAAAAAAACTTGGAGTCACCACTTATTTTTATTTTATTTTTTAAGGGAAAAATAAAATAAAAAACAAAAACCCTAAGTGTGACTCTAAAGGAAAAAAACAGGCCTGTGAAAAATCGAATATAGATTCGAGGGTCAAGTTACCTATTGGGAAGGTACAATGGCAAGCCATAGCACCCCTTTAAGCCCGTATACATACGGTCTCTACTAAACGAATGAAGGGAATTGTGACAATTAATTAATTAATCATAAATACCAAGATTAAAGGAATAAAACAATATACACAAAGATGATGACAAAATAAAATTACAAAAATGTACAAAATAAATGACAATAGAATTATGTAAATTGATTTATTGAACTAATTAAAAATATATATATATATATATATTTGAAAAAAATTAGTTTTCTGAAAATTTCAAAGAATTTTATTTTTTTTACAAAAAAGAGTCAATTTATTTTCTCAATTTCATTTGTATTCAATTTTCAAAAAAGTTATTTACACTTATTGTATCAAAAGAATTTATTACAAAATTTCAATTTGGTCACAAAAATTATTTTTACTCTCTTTTATTAAAAATGAATGAATTTTTACAATTTTATTTATAAAAAACAAAAAGTGTATAATTTTTTTTTCATTTAAGACAAATGACTTATACAAATTATTAAAAAAAAAATAACTTTATTTGCAAAATAATTTTTAATTAAAAAAAATTAAATCCTCTATTTCTAAAAATTACTTTCATCCCATTGTAATTAAGGAAAAAGAATTTTATTTTTAAAAAACATCTTTTGGACAATTTTATTAAAAATTAATTTTTGGGACAACTTTATTTGCAAAACAATTTTCAGGCAATTTTTATTAAACAAATAAATTTTTGGACATTTTTATTAAAAAAAAATTAAATTCTATTAAAAATATTTTTATAAATTTTTCTAAAAGCATTTTTCTGAATTTTTATTAATAAAAAAAATCTTTTATTAAGAAGAATATTTTAAAATTATTATTTTATTAAAACATATTTACTAAATTATTCCTTTTATTTAAACAAAATTTCTGGTTTGTTTGATATCTAGTTCTGTACATATTCAATAAATATATACAAACAAATATTTATAGAAACCAATAAAAATAAAATCAAATAGTAGTGGGAAATAAAATATATACTCAAATAAGCTTACAACAAGGTCAATGTCTTCCTACAGTTTTTTTATTCTCACTTTTTTCCATGAAATTTAGTGTTCCACATGTCATAAATCCATACTTAGCCAACAAAATTACAAAATGAGTTCATGCAAAAACAAAAAATAATTCAAATATAAATATTCAAAAATGTACAAAAGTACAAAACAAATATTCGAATCCAAATCCAAACTTCAAATTAGACCAATAAATTTCATCAATCAAAATAGATCAAAATTAGTAAATATAACCCAACAAAAATATCTCACATGTCATAGGCCCTAATATAAAATTTTCAAATTAATAGTCATAAATTAAACTCAATTAATCAAACTCAAAACATGATAAATTAAAATAAATCTCATTAGGCATAAATTCAATATCCCATAATACAAGCCTAATATGCAAACCCACATCCAAAATATACCACTATATTATATCATATCCAAATTAAATAATTCAAATATGTACAACCATATAAATTATCAATTAATCTAACCCAAATTAACAAATTCCAAATTAATTCACCAACAATAAATGAACCTAAATTTCATATTAATTTACCAACAATAAATTAACCAAAATTCCATATTAATTAACAAAGCTCAAATTTCATATTAATTCAATAATCCAAATTTCACAAACAATAATTACTATTAAAATCAAAACAAGAAAAAGTAAAATAAATCAAAATGAATTTACACTTTTTTTTGGAGACCATGAGGCATGCAGTGGTTGGAGAGGAAAATAAATAAATATGAAAATTAAAGACGATAAGAGAAAGGTGATATTGGAAGTGGGGTCGGTGTCATGTCGTCGGCGTCACGTTGCGAGCAATGGCGCCAGCATGGTGAGGGGAAAAGGAAAGAAAAATGAAGAGAAAAAAGAAAAAAAAAATGAAGGAAAGTGGGGAGCGGGTGGCAGTTCAACGGAAAGAAGCGTTTTTGTGGGGGAGAAAAAGTGGAAGAAGAAAGAGAGAAAATCTGGAGTAAAAAAAAAAAAAAAAAGTCAGTTGGTGTGTGCTTTGTGAGTGGTTGAAAAAAATAGGTGAAAAAAATGGGGAAGAAGGGGAAAAAATCGACCCTACGGGGCGTTGGGTTGTGTGTAGAGTGGTCCACCTAGAAGATGAAGAAGAAAGAGAGCAATAATAAGGGAAAAGGAATGGGTCTGCTGGTGTGTGGGTGTTGGGGGCGAGAAGAAAAAAGAAAAATAGGGAAGGAAAAAAATGGGGTTGGCCACTCTAAAATACAAATGGGAAGAAAAAAACTAAAAAGAAAAAGGGGAAATGAGAAGAGAGAGAAGAGGAAAGAGATGAGGGGATGGTCTTTGCACGTGGGGGTAAGAGAGAGAGAGAGAGAGAGAGAGAGAGAAAGAGAAAGAGAGAGAGAATGAGTAGGGTTGTTGGGGAAGGAATGGAAGAGAGGTGAGAGAAAAGAAAGAAAAGAAAAAATATAATAATAATAATAATAAATAATATAAAATATTAAAAACTAATAATTAAATATTGAGTAGATTAAAAATATCATTACAGGATTTAATTTTAAGAGTAAAATTGAAGAGGGATTTAATTTTAAGAGTAAAATTGGAGAGAGAGAGAATGAGTAGGGTTGTTGGGAAGGAATGGAAGAGAGAGGTGAGAGAAAAGAAAGAAAAGAAAAAATATAATAATAATAATAATAATATAAAATAAAATAATATAATATGTAAAATAATAAAAACTAATAATTAAATATTGAGTAGATTAAAAATATCATATGTAATTGGGATTTAATTTTAAGAGTAAAATTGGAGAGAGAGAATGAGAAGGGTTGTTGGGAAGGAATGGAAGAGAGAGGTGAGAGAAAAGAAAGAAAAGAAAAAATATAATAATAATAATAATAATATAAAATAAAATAATATAATATGTAAAATAATAAAAACTAATAATTAAATATTGAGTAGGTTAAAAATATCATATGTAATCGGGATTTAATTTTAAGAGTAAAATTGGACTAAAAATTAATGTAAAGATAAAATTATGACAAATTTTGGGTCTACAATATTATAATTTTTTTATTATATAATATTAGATATAAATCATTTTGAAAAAATTCTCCAAGATCCTCAAATGATTAATAAGATTTTTCTAATTCTCTTATTAATAATGATTTTAAATACTATATTATATAAATATATTCATCTTCTTATTTTTTTAAATAAAATTTAATAAAAATTTTATTAGTTGGCATCAACAATAAAATAAGAAATTTTAAAATTAAAAATACAATTAAAATTAAAATACTTAAAAATTAAATACAATTAAAATAAAAAATTAGAAATTAAATACAATTAAAACCAAAAATTTTAAAAAATAAAAAATTTTAAAAATAAAAAATTGACTTTAATTGTATTTCCAATTCTTTCTTGATATCTATATTTTCTACTAGTATCATTTAACAAAGTGAAAATTATTTATTTTTATATTTTTAACTTTAAAGTTTTTAAATTTTAGTTGTATTTTTTAATTTCTTATTTTAATCATTTAAAAAAAATTGTATGTTATCATCCTAACAAGTAAAGGATCCTTTTAAGAAATAAATATGTGATTTATGAAATAGTATATGTATTTTAAAGTATTTTTAAATAGATAAAAATAAAATTAATTTATAAAAATTGAGAATACTTTTTTTATATATAATTTTTTTAATTAGTGAATTAAAATCCATTTTTCCATTATTTATTTATTTTTGACACATGGAGAGCAATTCTTGGAAAAAAAAAAGTAAAACAAAAAAAAAAACAACAACAACAACCTTCAAACAGGCTTTTTGTTATTATTATTTTCTTGTATTGGCATTGCAAGTGGTGAGATTGTTTATTGTTTCTTTGGTCATATGGTGAGCAATTCCTTCAAACGCTGGTGTCAAATAATAGAAGATACTTATATATGCGTTGATGCTTAGAGGAGCCTATTTCCTATTAAACCCATTCAAGGTCTTTGGAAAAGTCTTATTATGTAACCAGGCTGATGTCATAAACTCAATTTCATTAAATTCAGATCTGGTAAACATCCATGCATTGACAGCCATGCTCAACATTGATATAGGCTTTCATATCCCCAAAAAGAGTCCAAATAGGTGTTTTCCATTTTTCTTTTCTTGTCTCTTTTTTTTTTTCTCCTTTTTTTCTTTTTTTCTTTTTTTTTTCCTTTACATAAAAAGGATATACTGATATTGCTTTAGATTATGATTTGATCTAAATTTACTGAATGATTGTAATTGATTACTATATATCGACTATTATTAATATTAATTGAAAAAAGAATTTATATACATATTTTTCTTTTGCTATTCAATTTATAGGAAAAGAAAGTTGTTTCTTTCAAGCAAAGATTAATGTTCATTTTCTAGAAATTGAATTTTCATAAGATAGTTTTCTTCTTCATTTTTCATGGTAGATTTCTCATCTTTGAATGATTCAACAACACAAATATTTCAACATATTTATAGTTCACATTCGACTTTTCTCAAGATAGTTTTCTTATTCTTTCTTTAAGGTAGATTTCTCATCTTTGAATGATTCAAGCAACACAAATATTTCAACATATTTATCATTTACACGCATGTTTTCCATTTTCAATTTAATGCATTCATACAAGAGCTTTTAACATTCTGGAGTAATATTATTAAATACACAACCGTCCTTATTAAAATCACTATCAAAAGAAAATTCAATATGAGACTCAACTGATGCAACAAAAGCTATATACTCATTTTGCTCATACTTGATATCTCCATGATTTGAGGTCTCATGGTCACTTAAATATGTATCACTCCATGTAACATGCATAGCCTTTTTTACATCTCTTGGACTATGACATTCAAAACCATGTGTTCTACTAGGTCACAGTTAAAACATTTGCTTTTACTTGAAATGAGACATTTAATTTTTCATTAAGGTTATGGTTGATTTCTGAAAAATACTAAAGGAAAGAAAAAAAATACAAAGGGAAATGATTTATTCATGTTTGGCTGTTCAATGAAAAATATCAAATAAAATTAAATATAATTAAAACTAATTAAAAAGTTATGTATTTTTAAATTATTTAATATTTATATCGATGGGTTAAAATAAGTAAAATGAGTTTGAAGTAGAAAATAAAAATAATTTATTGACTTTTAATCTATTTTTTATTTTCCTTCACTTTTTTTTTCCTTCACTTTTTTTTTTCCTTTTACTTTTCATTTGTATTTTCTTTCCCTTATATTTTTCCTCAAATTTTTCAGGAATCAAACATAACCTAAGGGAATTGTCAATTCTTTTTTCTTTTCTTTGAGTTTCAATTTTTTAAAGTGTTTTTTTTTTTTTTGAGCTATCATGGTATATTTGAGCATTTTAGGGTCATTTATAATTATAAGTCATTGATTACTAACTCCATACTCCTTTTGTTCATTCTTAGACACCTTAAAAGTGGTTTTCCATGGTTTGTGAGAATCAGTAAGGGATATCTCAAACAGGCATCTCAAACATCTAACAAGAGCCAATAAGTTCATCAACTCTTAGAGAGTTGATGTCTGTAGCAGTAACCTTAGGTTTAAAAATCTCATAGGGAGATATCTCAAAATTTTTCTTACGATGTTGTAATCAAGGATTTTCTCCCCAAGGCTAAAACTTGAAATGACAACATCACTTAATTTTAAGTAAAGAGTAGTAAAGGTCTCATCTTCTTTCATTTTTATACTCTCAAATTTAGTAGTGAGCATTTGTAATTTGAATAACTTCATAGCCAAGGTACCCTTATTTGTGATTGAGAGATTTTCTTAGGCTTCTCTAGCATGTTTACATATGAATATCTTACGAAGATTTGTAAGGACTAACCCTATTAAATATACTATAGAGTGCTTAGGCATTCACTTCATTGCCCTTATTATCTATTTTATGCAATTCTTTGCTAGACTTATTAAGTTCACCGATGAATCTTCTAGTACCATCCAATTTTAATGGCAGGCCCCATCCAAATTCCATTGCATTCCAAACTTGTTCTCCTTGCATTTTCAAGAAAAAACTCCATATGGGCCTTCTAATGTGGATAATTGTTGTCATCAAAATATGGCGAGTTGTTTATGGAAGACCCAACCCTCTATGGTTCCATAACTTAGACATAACAGGATTGAAAATTTTTTATTTTTAAAATTTGTCCTAGTTTGGATCTTGTTTATGGTTCAACCTAGGACGAGGGAAAGGGGTGGGCACTGAATAGATAGTTCTTTCTTTTTAGCCCTTTTTTTTAAAAAAAAAAAAAAATTCTCTTTAAGAATTAAAGATGAGTGTAGAAGAAGACAAGGATTTATATGGAAAACCACCAACAAAGTCTCTATATGAGTATAATAACAATGGGTTAGAGATCGTAGAGTATAAATCCACTATCAAAAGATCAATACATAGATTTACTTGACAAAAGTTATCCCTATGACTTACTCCCAAGTACCTACACTAGTCTTTACATCTATGATGTAGCCCCCACATGCACCTGGTGGACTACCTCAACACCTAATGGGATATGAATGTCTCGTGAACTCAAGGAATGAGAATCACCCAAAATTGAGAGTCTTGGTACACAACAAAGGCTAGTAATCTTCTTTCACCAAAATTTGCATCACAAAAAAATTTAAAATATGGAAATAATAAAAATAAATTATGAATAGGAATTTGGAGAAAACTACTTCGAGAGCACTGAGAAGTGCTTAAGCGCTCATGTAGAGTTTAAAAACCAATTTTAAAACACTTTTAGCTGAATTCAAAATCTAACATCAACTTCATGTCATAATTAATTTACCCCCGTTAGCCTTTCTCGGACCTCTTTATACTTACTTGTGTCATCCTAATTGATGACCCAAGAAATTTGAATCTTTGATAGAGAGTAAGACATAATAATATAAAAACTCCTAAATCAAGACGAATTGAACAAAATTATCAACTTAAACTAACTTAATGCACTAACAACGAATATGAATAAAACCATTAAACTCAAAATAATATTAATTTAAGAATAAAATACATAGAAATCAAACATATTTTTCTTCAAACGCATACTTTAAAAATAAAAAATAGAAACTCAAAAATTATATCAAAATAAACATTCTAAAATTTTCTAAGGAAAAAAAAGTAATAAAAATATAAAGACATTTTCAAAAAAGTAAAGAAAAAAAGTAAAAAGAAAATTAGGCAAGAATTCTTGATATATTTCTTTGAATGTGATTCTACATGAAAAGAACCTGAAAAAAAAGAAAAAAAAACTACAAAAGTATAAATAAGATAAGGATATTTAAAAAATAAAATTAAAGAAATAATGTGATAAGTATGTGAATTAAAATAACTTAAGACTCAAAAAAATTACTATAAGACAAAGGTGCTACAAAAATTAAAGAAAATTTTCATCAAAGCAAATCTTAAATACGAAAAATAGAAAGAAAGAGAAAATTTGAAATTAAAAGTGTAATACAAAAAATAGCCTACTTGAATGGCTTTGATGAT
This sequence comes from Vitis vinifera, assembly GCF_030704535.1. Taxonomy (NCBI): domain Eukaryota; kingdom Viridiplantae; phylum Streptophyta; class Magnoliopsida; order Vitales; family Vitaceae; genus Vitis; species Vitis vinifera. Next base: position 11,363,844 of record NC_081807.1, on the reverse strand, counting down.
GGTAAAAAAACTTTTTAATTCTCCCACTCTCTGACTTGAAAAAAATATTGTAAACATATTGGTAAGACAAAAAGAAATAACAAAAGAAAAACCATATTACTGATGGTGGGTTGCTTAGTTAAGGATCACTTCTTCGAGATTTCCTTTGATTTAAATATTAAACTTGAAATGACAAATTGTAAAAAGAAAAAGAAAATGTTAAAATAATTAAATTTTATATCAAAATAGTAAAAAAAATATTATGGTATGAATAATAGAAAAGATTGAAGTAATAATATTAGATGGATGAAATTGATCTTTGTAATGGATCATAAGATTAATTAAGAATCTTAATAGAAAAACACGCATGGGAAATGGATCTTTAAGTGCCTTAATCAACAGTACTATAAATTTGTATTAGTCGTTGTGATATTTTGACATTGGAAATGATGGGTATTGCAAGTGGCGTGGATTTTTGTTTATTGTTTTGTGGTCATATGGTGAGCAATTCCTTCAAACGCTGGCCTCAAACGATATGTAAGCATTGACGATGCTTTGTTCCTGACCATATTTCCTACTGAACCTATTCTACTTCTATCAAAAAGTCTAATGCTTTGTTCCTACCTATTTCCTATTAAATCCATTCAACGTTTTTGAAAAAGTCTAATGCATTGATGCTTTGTTCCCACCTATTTCCTATTAAACCCACTCAACGTCTTTGGAAAAGTCTATTATGTAATCAGGCTGCTCAATTTCCTTAAACTCAGATCAGGTAATTAAGCATGCTCAACACTGATATAGGCTTTCATATCCCCAATAGAGTCGAAACAGGCGTTTTTCTTTTCTTTTCCTTCTTATTTTTTCTTTGCATAAAAAGGATTAGTGTCACTTCTTGTATACTAATATAGCTTTAGATTATGACTTAGTCTAAATTTACTAAATGATTTTCTTTGATAACTATATAATGACTATTATTAATATTAACTGAAGAAAGAATTGATCGACCAGAACACCATATATATGAAATCGGAGTTTACTATGATCCAAGGACAAATAATATGAATCTCATGAACAACAATGAAATGAAACAAATTCAAATGAAATAACAAACCCTGAATCATAGGGCTATTTCCGACCGAATTAGCGTCTGTGCAATAGGGATGCGGATTGAGACAAGGTTGAAGAAGATTCTGAGACCTTTGATGAGTCCGCGGTGCCATTAGAGGAGTTGGAAAACTGGGTGTGGTTTCTCTCAGAAAGGCTAGTGCTATAGGATGTCTGCAGCGCCGGAGGAGCGTAATACATTGCCACAGGCATTTTTATAGGAAGAAGAGGCAATAAAGCTTCAGAATTAAGGACACTAATTGCTTGCCTCATTGAAGGACGAGCATTGCAATCCGGGTGAGCACACCAAAGACCAACAATCATCAATCGTTCCATTTGTTGATCATCATAATCTGCAGACAGTCTTGGATCAGCAGCTTCAAGAAGTTTTCCTACGCCATAGAGGTCCCAAACCCACTCCACCAATCTGATCTGATTTTCTTCGGCCTTTGTTTCCACGGCTCTTCTTCCACAGCAAATTTCCAATACAACAATTCCAAAACTGTACACGTCAGATTCCTTACTAGCCTTGCCTGTCATGAAACATTCAGGAGCTATGTAGCCCATGGTCCCTGCTAAAACAGTGGTTTGTGACCCTTTACCATGATCAACAAGCCTGGCTAACCCAAAATATCCAAGCTTAGCATTAAAATCTGAGTCCAGCATCACATTACTGGACTTGATGTCCCTGTGTACCACACACTGCTCCCATTCTTCATGTAGGTACAGAAGCGAAGAGGCCAAGCCTAGAGCAATTCTATACCTCATAGCCCATGTTAACAAGGTTTTTTCTTCAAAAAGACAGGTGCTCAAGCTTCCATTTGGCAACAACTCGTAAACCAATAGGAGCTCTCCTTTTTGATGGCACCAGCCCATGAGCCGCACCAAGTTCCGGTGCCTCAATCGACAGAAGATCTTCACTTCAGATGCGTACTCCTTCATCCCCTGTTGGGAGTTCCTTGTTACTCTCTTAACTGCAACATAAGAGTTCAGTTCCCCCAAGAAACCTCTATAGACCCCACCAAACCCTCCCTCTCCAAGCTTCTCTCCGTCTGAAAAGTTACTGGTCGCAAGAGCCAATTCATTAAAAGAAAACTTCCTCGGTCCAGTACCCTTCTCAAAATCTTCATCCATTGCTAGGTCAGAGTCAGCACCATCTTCTTGATCTCCCCCAGTATTCCTCTTCTTCCACATGTAATACCAAACCAATCCCAACCCACCCACCACAACAAATGCACCAACACTCAATCCCACCATAAGTCCTGTCTTCTTTCCCTCTCCTGGTTCTACAGAACTGGGAAATTCCAAAGTTGAACTAAAATTCCATGAGCAAATTTTGTTTATCTGGAAATAGGTTCCTGTTGCGCCTGAGAAGCCCATAGTAACGTATTCCGGCAAGTATTCCCTCAGATCAATTTCGTAAGAGAGGCTTTGCGTAGTATTGGTACTGTCCGTAACCTCAGTAATTAGGACAACACTCAGATTATGTGAACTAGAAGTATAACTGATGGAAACATGATTTTTCTTTCCTCCCGTGATATTGCTGGACCAGTTCACAGTTTTAACAGATATCATGGAGTTAATATCAATACCAATGTGCTCACCTTCCGGATCCTTCTTTGCTGCGTTTGTAAATGTATCAAACTCCACTGCAATAAAAGTAACTGCACTTTTGTTTGTCTCATTCTTTTCGTTGGCGAGACCAAGAGTTCCTCCCAACGTATCTGTATGCAATTGGGTACCATTAAGGAAGAACGTAAGTCCATCGGCATGCTGACTGGAGCCTTGTGAATTGATGACAAAGGAGAAATTGCTAGTGAAATCAGTTAGATTTCTGGAGGTCTGATCCCAGAGATACAATCGCTCGCTATACATGGCTCGACCCCAACTATCATTCGATTGCTTGTCGTTCTCGTTTCTGGTCAGTTGGATGCATCCGTCCGAAGAATATACAGCGTCTCCTGCTTCGTCGAAGGATATATTATGGTTATTTGAACCAAAGCTGGAGAAGTTGAAGGACAACGAAGTTGCGGAAGGGAAGAATATTAGGAAGAAGAAAATGGAAATCATGAAGAGATGAAAGGAGAGAAGTTTGTGAGATTCTATACGAGTGTTGCAAGCACCCATGGTTGTGTACAGAGTCCTGCCCATTCTCTCCTAATTAAACATATCCTTGCAGTTGCGTCCTCCTTTGCCAAAGAATTTTCAAATCGTCGCCAAAGACGGCAAAGTAATATTTTAAGAGGTCGCCTTGATCCCGTCTGTTCTTGCTTTGACCGCGTCTATAATAATATGCTTCATAATGATAAATGCAAAAAGAAGGGGGTGGATTACATATAGAAAAAACCTAGATGAAAAAAGAAGAGAAGAAAAAAGAAGAGAAAAGAAGAGATTCTTCTTTTTTCTTCTAGTTCTATATGTAATCCACCCCCTTCTTTTTGCATTCATCATTATGAAGCATATTATTATAGACGCGGTCAAATAATTTTATCAACAAATAATATTACTTTCAACGCGACCTCTCCAAATATTACTTTGCCGTCTTTGGTGGCGATTTGAAAATTCTTTGGCAAAGGAGGACGCAACTGCAAGGATATGTTTAATTAGGAGAGAATGGGCAGGACTCTGTACTCAACCATGGGTGCTTGCAACACTCGTATGGAATCTCACTATATATAATTAATAAATTCTTTTGATATATAATCGTATTTAAAGATTTTCACTCATTTTCTTTTTTTATATAAAAATTAAATAATTTAAATATATATACAAATTTAATTAATTTTAATTAAATTTGATTTTCTTTTTTTTATTTTTTATATCCTCCTTTAAAGTTTCACTCATTTTCTTTTTTTATACAAAGATTAAATAATTTAAATATATATACAAATTTATTAAGTTTAATTAAATTTGATTTTCTTTTTTTATTGTTTATATCCACCTTTAAAGTTTATTTTCTTTTTTTATATAAAAATTAAATAATTTGAAAATATATAAGTTTTTAATTAATTTTAATAATATGTAGGTTTTTTTTTTTTTTTTTATAATAGATTAAATATGAGAAAATTATATTTATAAAAAGTATTCTAAATTGCTATTTATTTATAAGAAAATTTCTTTTACAATTTTTATTTAGAAAAAATGATTTTTAATATTTGTAAAAAAAATGTTTACAAATTTAATTTTATTAAGAAAAGTTTCAATTAAATATGATTTTTTATATTTTTATTAAGAAATGAAATCAATTTTTATTTAAAGCAACGATTCTAGTTTACTTGGTGTAGCCACGTGTTGATTCCCGTTTGGTTGCTATGGCATCAGTAATGGAAAGAGCAAACAAGAGATTGACACGTGTTAAGAAGATTCTGGAAAAAGTTGAGGCCGTTAGGAGGAGCGTTGGAGAGAGAGGATTCTGGTAGAGATGGAGGGTGATTTTCCTACGGGCTGGAGATACTTTTGGAGGGGCAAATCTGGTAGAGAGGGGAAAAAGGAGGTTGGCAGAGAGCAGGTGCTTTTGGGATGCTAGGTTGTGAGATATTTAGAGGGGGAGGATTCTTTCTTGAGGGGAAGTCTGGCAGCAGGGTAGGGAGGAGAAACAAAGGATTTTCCTTCTAGCTTGAGGAGGAAGCTGCTACAAGAGGGTATTCAGTTTTTAGGGAGGTGAGGGATTCCAGAGAGGTTCTCTGAGTGAGAGAGGGCAAGTCTGGTAGAGAGAGGGGAGGGGGTTTTCTGGGAGTTTTCAGAGGTTATTCGCGGAGCTAAGAAGCAAACTGAAAGGGGAGAGAGATCGTTTTTGGCTGGGTTAAGCTAGTTTTGACAGAGGAGAGGGTAGGCTGTAAACCTGAGAGAAGAGAGAGCTCTCATAGAAGAAGCAAGGAACAGAGGAGAGACGTTGCGGCTTACTGAACACCAATCGATTTTTGATCGAAAGGATCGCTCAGGTTTAGCTATTTTTGCACCTTAAGTTCTCCATTATTTCAGTCGTTCCATGTTTCTCCCTAATATTCGGATGCTTATTTTGGCTGTCTAATATGTTAAACCTGCTTCTTAGCTTCCATTTGCTTAGTCTCTGTTTTCTTTTCTTTTTTTCTTTTCTCTCTCCGTATGAGTTGCATTATGATCATACCATTTGTTTGTGTTAAAGTGACCCGAAAACTTCCCACCAGTTCTTAACTCTCACCGATTTTCATGGGAGAAAGACAGATTTAATCTATTACTTCTTTCATATGCTCTGTTTTCCTTCACTGTGTCTTCTGTCTCTGATATGGTTAGCGTGAGTATCGTGTTTGGGGTTGGTTGCCTGCATTGGGATGTCTTCGGAAGAGCTCAGTAGCAAAGCCTCTGGGATTCATGTGTCTTATCACCCATTCAGTGAGTTGAAGGTCATCTAGACAGTGAAGCGCCATAGCCATCATCCTGTGTAAGAGACACCCATCAGAAATAGAACGCCTTGTTCCCTCGAGCTCAAGACCAGCGTTCACTGTTGAGAGAAGCTTCTTAGATTAGATCAACATGGGACTTTTAAAATGGGCAGGCCAATGAGGAATCGTTACAACACTGGTTTGGTCATAAGCTGGAAGTTATGATGAATGCGCATGAAATTTGTTTTGAATACGGGAAGTGAAGCCAAGTATGAGCTGCACTGGAAGAAGAGTTAGTAGTGCAGAAACGAGTGGAATATACGTTTGGGAAAGATGAATATATATCACTGATTACAGCAGCTAATCCATGGTTACTCCTCTAAGATGCTGTTATGCCTTGTGAGAGATGCTGCTGCTAAATTGCCTGGAAATATTGGTACCAGAGAAGACATTGGTACTCTGTTGAGAAATTCACAATATATTGCAGAAGGCATCTTCAACAGATAAGTTAACTCAGTCGTTCAAGGAGGTTTGAGCCGTTTGCACTATGAAGATGATTCTTGGGTACAGTTTGATAGAGTTAGAAAGTTGTAGGTCTATTTACATGGAGGATATGAGGAGAGACACTCACATATACCAGCACGTACGTCTCCTTGCTTCCGTGTCGTAAGAAGGTGATGACTATATCAGCAACAATGGGTTTGACCTGGATGAAAATTCAAGGAACGGGACTTGGTGCATGCATGCAAGATATGGAATAGTGATTTGACTGTAGATTTGTTTGGCGGAATGCTAGGAAATGACATTTTGAATCTGATTCACACTCTCGAGTGCAATGGTCCATCCACAGTTAAAACAAAAGTCAGCAGTTGAAATAGTTCCTACGCTTTCATGCCCAATATCCCCATCCATTTCTTTCACTACCCCTTTGTTGCCCATTTTCCAACGTGCATGAAGTCTCATGCATGCGCTCATACCCCAACACTACATTCCACCTATATCCTCATACCCATCACCTCACACTCCACCATACCCATCATCAACACTCCACCTTCTCTCTTACCATCCATCATATACATTTGTCAGCAACCCATACCCATTCTTTCCAATATTCATACTCACTGCCAGTTGCCCATACCTCCTTCACTCATTCTCTATTCATTTCTTTTCTGTCATCCCATCTGTATGGATTTTACGTGCATGACTCCCTAACCTTTTTCCAACACCTTCCCTTGAGATCCACTGGTCACCAAGCTCACTTTATGCTATCAATAATACCCACACTCACAACCCCAACATATCCACCGCTATGCACCATTTATCATACCTCGTGCAGCAATAAGAGAGCAAGGCCTTGATATATCCAGTTTGGGAGTGCGAGACGCATTTCAGCTTGTCAGAGTTAGTTAAATTCCCGACAGAAGTTCCTGGTCAAGATGCTTGTGCATATTTTTGTCTGCTATCCTACCCCATTCATCAAGCCATGGATTTGTGCCTTCCCGGTCTAGTGATAAGACGGTGGAATATGAGAATTCTTAGCCATTCTCATCTCGTGGAGATAGAAATGGAAAATGCAGCAGGAACAGTGGGGAAATTAAGGCTCTGTTTGGTTCCCGGAAAATGCGAGGGAAAGAAAATTGGGAGGAAAAATGGAAGGAAAGAAAAAGGTAAGAAAAAAAATATAATTTTTTTCACTTGTTTGGTTATCCATGGAAAATTCAAGGGGAAAAAAAAGAATTCATTTTCTTTTGTTTGGTTAACCACAAAAAAAAAGTAAGGAAAAATAGAAGGAAAAAAAAATCAACAATTTGCCTTAAATGGTTATCAATTTGTTAAATAATAAAATAAATTAATCCAATAAAAAAACTATTGAAAAACGTGAATTTTTGGACATAAAACATTGTTCATAAAAAGTCTCTACTATTTTTTATTTATTAATAATTATAAAATTTATGTATAAAATTTTCCTCATGTAATACAAATAAAATATACGAGTAATAACTATTTTTTATTTTCAAGGAAACATTTATAGCTAATAAAAAGCTCTTAAAAAATTCAAAAGGATTTTTGGAATCAAAATTTAGAAATAAAATATGTTCATATAATGTAAAAATAAAAAACTACTATATAAAATATAAAATTCAAAATTAAAAGCTGAGGCCCATTTTACATCTGCTAAATCATTTTCCCACTCCTAAATCTAGCAACAAATTATTCCCACTCTTCTTACAAATTAACATGATATGAAGCTATGTTAAATAATAAGGAAAGGACAAAGCAATACAAATAAAATGATTTTTTTCACGTTGGTTAATCATAAAAGATATAAAAGAAAAAGTAAATAAAAATAATATATTAATTTTATTTTTTCTTTGCAATTTTCTTGAAATTTTTCAAAAACCAATGATAGGGTAAATAATCAATATCAGCACTCAGTGGATGGTTGTGGTGTATACCAATTGTGTTTGAAGAAGAAATACCTCAGAAATGTTCTAAAAAGTATCATTTTCCATTGTCTTTTATTGAATGGCCAGTCGAGGTATAGAAAATTGCAGTTAAACCAGTACTGAGTCAAACAGGAATGTAGTTAAACCCAGTTCAAAGATTCCATGATATCTAGGTTATATATATAAAATCTTTGCAAGATTACCACAGTTTTGAAAATTGTTTGACCAATTCAGCCTTACCTCTACCTGAAACAGAATTCCATACAAAAGACATCACAATTCTGAATAAGCTTCAGGTTTCCTTCAAATATGATCCAACAAACGAGGGATTTCTCAAGGACATCACGGCAACAACAACAACAAAAAAAGGAAAAAGAAGAAAACAAAAAGAAAAAAGAAAAAAAGAAAATATAGAGAAGGCCCTAAAAGAACAGGAACAGGTGATATGAAGCTTCCTACCCCATGTCACTTTGACATCTCATTCCATGATGTAAGGGAGAAACTCAAAGGAGAACAAAAAACTACTTCAAAAGCAAGGCATAATTCTGGGTCTCTTCCCCAGAAAGAGGCTGTAATGCTTATTCAAAATGACTGTATGAAGAAGGAAACAATTATCAGCATTCCTGACAGTACAATGCATATTGATCATATTCATGAATCTTTCGGTATTTGGATAGAGAATGCCTTTTAATTAAACTGTTATATAACTGAATTGTTGATCAACAATTCAGTTATATAACAGTTTAATTAAAAGGCATTCTCTATCCAAATACCGAAAGATTCATGAATATTCCAAACACTGAGAAGCAAAAACTTTATCTGAAACGCAAAGAAACCACATGGATGCTGAGCTGGAAAAGTAAAATGAATCAGAATCTCAACCAGCTGCTTTTAAACCACCCCCGGAAAAGGTTCTCAATTCTCAAACCAAAACCAAAACGCGTATCAAAACTAAGGTAAAAGTAGCTGTAGATTTGAAAAGATAGATGAATAAAAAAAGTCTCCATAAGTCTAAAAATATAATAGATCAATTTCTAATAGTCAACTATCATCCATGAGTTTTGATATCAAAACTTCACGTATAGCCCCAAAACAAAAGTAAAACTAAAAATAAAAATAATCTCTATATCAAACTAGGCATCAAAAAAAGTAGGTCCAAATTTAACTAACAACCAAAGCTTACGCCTATCAATTAGACAAGCAAGGAAGGCTCGAGCTGCACTCACATTACCTGTAAGAGCTTGATATGCTTTCATATGAGATACATCACTCATGCCTCCAATCTTAGCAATCTCTTCAAACAATTGCTCTTCTGTATAATTTTGAAGGTTGCTTCTATCAAGAGCCGCAACAACTGCATCCATTCCAACCCTAATTGACCTTAATTCTTCACTTACAATGTCAGCATATATTGCTTTTCGCTTTTTTGTTTCTTTATTTGACTTTGGTGCAGAAACAGATGCATCTGTAGATGAGAAAGATGTCTCAATTGTTGCTTCATTTTCAACATAAGCAAATGTTTCATCTCTGATCCCATGTTGTGATGATCCTAATGGAATTGTGTCATCCAAATTTTGTTCTTGGGCCCAACGAAGTTGTCTTTCTTTTGCACCTGCAGCAAGACTTCCTGTTGCTCGATCTTTTCCAAGAAGAATGGACAACTTATCATAATTTCTAATAGGTTTGTGTCTGAGCTGAGATGCTCCTGGGTGTGCCTTTTAACATCAGAAAAAACAAATATTAACAAAACTCGAGTCCAATTGTGATAATGTCTATTAGAAATTTATAACTCTACATTACATGCAAAAATTTTATTTCTAATAACTCAAAAATAATAATTAACTCACCTTAGTGTAAGTAGTCCATACTTCCGTGGTAGCTTCGATCATTTGAGTTGATTCATTGAAACCAAATCCACTACCACTTTATAAAACTTCTTGAGCAGCATAAAAGTTTTTTTTTTAAGTTTTCATTCTATTTTTTATGTGCTCAGAGTTACAACTCAATTCAAAATTTTCCCCAATTTCTCGAGCAACTATTGCATAAGCTGTCTTGGTGAAGACTCCTCCTATCTTTTGCCCTTTATGCATTTGCTCCATTAATCGATCAACCAAAAAGTTGTCCATTTCATCAATCCAAGTCAAGTTTCTTTTTTCACTTACACTTTTGTGCACTTCAAAGCCTTCACTATGTTTCATCTGAAATAATAATACATATATATATATATATATGTTTAAAATGAAAAGTCAAGAGGAGGAGATATAATAACAACTTCATTGTAACTCATTCAAAATGTGATTTTAACTAGAGGAGTTATGGTTCTAAATACAATCATTGTACTTAATATGAAACACAAAAAACTATACAAGAAATGAACCATAAAATAAAAGGACTCATCAACGGTTTCTATTGTAATCTTTCCACATGTCCATGGCTATTTTCTCCCTTAAGATTTCTCCTTCCTTGCATTTTTCAGCTAAACTCAAGACCATTGATTCAAATTCCGCTTCTTCGCTAAAAAGCTCTCTATCGACCTCTGCTATTAATCTTTCATCTGGATCAACACCCATGAGATAGTTATGGAGGATACAACATGCTAGTATAATATCAGATTGTGTGTCAACAGGGTAATGTGGCTCTGTCCCACTAGCTATTATTGGAAATCTTTTCTTCAAAACACCAAATGCTCTTTCAATTGCATTTCTCAAGGACGAGTGTCGAAGGTTGAAAACCTCTCGAGCATTTTCTGGTTGATGAACACTATACTCTTTTAAATGGTAACGAGTGCTTCTATATGGGGTAAGAAATCCAATTTTTAGCTGAAAACCCGCATCAGCCAAATAATATTTACCTAAGAAGCATAGACAAAGGATCTTTGTTATTAGTAATAGTCACTTGAGCTAATAAATTATGTTATTATCTAATTACCAATAATTACCTTGTGGAACAATCAATTTATCAAAATCTCTCACTAATGCATTATCTAGGATTCTCGAGTCTGACGCAGATCCTTCCCAACCAGGTAAAACATATGTGAACTTCAAGTCAAAGGAACATGCTGCTAAAACATTTTGTGTTGGATAGTAATTTCGCCCTCGATACCTGTGCACAACATCATTTGACACTTTTACACGAAAATGTGACCCATCAATCGCCCCTATGCAATCCTATAAAAAAACAAAATTATTAGTTTATTTTGAAATATAAATAATATTCTAATGATGTTTGTTAGATAAGTAAGTTTACCTTAAAGTAGGGCCAAAATTTGGTATTGTCCTTGATTTCTTGAGGGCACTTTAATCCATCAGGCTGCTTTAAGAAGACATCATTTAAAGATATTATAGCTCTAAGAACTTGATGAAAGTGGCGACTAATAGTTTCACTAGAACGCTTGAAATAAAATTTCATAGTTCTATTCCTTAAATTATGATCAACAATGTGAAGGAATTTGGCAACTTGTTCTTCTACATTACTATGTGCATTATTTCTAAGACGACCTGTTCCCCGAAGAATGTTTACTAGTCTTGCGAATGCATCCTTTCCCATACGTAGTTGATTATAAAAATCTTCATTATCCATTAGTGTAAGTCTTTCCATCAAAGCATGTCGTTCATAATCTCCTTCATTAGAGATTGATCTCTCCAAATAGTTTGAGCAATGATAAACTGAAACAAGAATTGCCGCATATGCAGCATACATAGCTACACAAGTTGCAGCCCATCTTCTAAGTCTTTGCCATTCTTCATTATAAGTCTACATGATAGCAAAGTAAGAGGAATGATTTAGTAAAGTCATTAGGTAAAGTAAGAGGAATTGAAGTATTATGATTTCTAGCTATGAAAATTTCGAGGAAAATATTGCATGAAAATTAAGGGATGTTTCTGCCCACTAGTTCTTTTCTTGATGTTAATTGCAACATGGCTCTGCTATATAATGTTGGAACAAGGAGACAAAACTGCCTGGTTCTATGAATCAAGACACTGAATTAATTGGACCTTTTTACTTAATGTTGAACAGTTTTTAAAAATTGTACTTAATGGGATAGGCTTAGAGTGAATACGTGTGAGTTAGTGTCTGGCTTTGTGAGCTACATTTAATCCATCAAGAATGTAGAAGTTACTGTAAAGAAAATTTCCCACAATTCCAAGCAGGGAGTGAAGGAGTTTGTTGCAGAGATTGCAAGCCTAGGAAAGCTGAGGCACAGGCACTTGGTTCATCTCCAAGGTTGGTGTAAGCGAAAAGGCGATCTCCTTCTTGTTTATGATTATATGTCCAATGGCAGCCTGGACACCTTCCTGTTTCAAGAAGACAAGAACCTGGATTGGGGACAGAGGTTCAAGATCCTCAAGGAGATTGCTGCAGGCCTCCTATATTTACATGAAGAATGGGATTTTAGCATGTTGTTAGGGCTTTTAGCATGGGTAGGCTTGATACATATGGATTATTATCTAAGAATTTAAGCTATTAGATTAAAGAAGCCTGTTTTTTATAAAATGAAGCTTTTATATACATGGGGGGAAGAAGAGATTATATTCTTGATAACCAAAACAGAGTGTGACTGTATTACAATTCCTCGAAAGAGTCACCAACAAGTGCAGATTGAGTTTTCAGGTTTTTGGAAAGGGTGAACTTATATTTCCCAAGTGCATGTTTAAATGAAGTCTTTTCAGAATATCAAACAGTTCATACTCCTTTTCATTATTTCAGTAGTATGTGTTCATGTTATTTCCCAACTTCTTCATGGTCAACCTGAATAAGATTAGTGCAATTGTGCAATCCCTTATATTGGCAGTTAAAATTTACAAATGACTGAACATCTATGATAAACCTATCCTACCTATTTGGGACTTCATGATACTAACATATGCACACATTTTTTTATACGTACAAATAGCCACCAGAAAAAAATATTTTTGGGTGATGTTGCAATCACCCTTCCATAATTTAGATTATAAAACTAGCTGCCAAAAAGTTCCATCATAATCCATCCTTTTATCCACAACAATATACTCTCTGAGACACCAAAATTGAAAGAGGTTCTGATTCTTTCCCATGTAAAAGTAATCTTCTGCAAGTCCCCCAAGTCCCAGCATGGCCCTCTAGCAGAAAGTGTCTTGGCACCCAAATGCTAGTCCCACAAAACTACCTGTTGGTTGCAACTAATTTACCCACTTGGGTGTTGCAGCTACCCAAATGTTACTTCTAAATAAGGGTTACTAGGGTTAGGGAAAGACTCCTTAATGTGCATTAGGCTAACACCCCTGCTCACATTGGACCCCAATCTGCATGTTGAGAGGGGAAATTCAATATGCATACCCTAAGAATTGGAGTTTTAACAACATGTAATGTTGGATTGTAAAACCTAAATCAGTCTTGTTGTGTCACGTATTTTTGTCATCTTATTGACAGACCAAAAGAAAAAAGGTTCAGAAGTCATCAAGTTGTATAAATGAAAGACTAAAAAACTTGTATCAGATGAACAGGAAATTAATGTTGTTAGCCGGAGAAGGGAAGGAGATTTGCTTCACCAATGATTTGAAGCCTTGGACTAGAAAATTTGGAAGTATTGTAGAGGAAAAGTTGAGGTGCCATCATGAATAGGACGTAAGGTTCACATGATTTCAAACCAAACTGACAGAAGGTCCTTTATGTTGGCTCTTGCTTATATTAGTTCTTATATTAGTTCTTGTAAAATCGTCTTGGATGTCATCATGAATTTTCGCCATTTTATCTAGCTAGCTAGATGCTGCTGCATTGGAACTCCCTTCCAGAAGTTAATAAATTAACATAGAAAATACATAGGTTCTTTCTTCATTGTAGTTCCTGTTCTCCTACTTCTGCCTGTTGTCTAATTGGTTTTCGGGTTGTCTAAACAATTCATTGTAGCCCTCACACCCTAAACCAGTGGCTTAAGATTCCAGACTTGGTTATTTAAGATTGATTTCATAGGATGCAATAATTTCCTAACAATTTTAATATAAAAAAAAAATTAAGCAAAATGGGTAAATGCCATTTTTATGCTTGGTACAATCAAATACATATGTAAAGTTAGCAATATCAAGTAAATAGAATAGGTAAGATAAATTAACACAATTCATAAAGATCAAGACATCAATGAGAAGGAAAAAAATCACAAGCTATAGTCTCCTTGAATCTTTCGCAACTAAAAATTAATGGAGCATAATGAATTTATTTATTTATTTTTCAATCAAGTGAAAGGTCCCAGAACCTCCACCAGAGAACATGCAGTTGGGTTGTGTACGTCTACTCCCTTACGACTTCATGAGCTAATTAATATGAGCAGGTGGCAGTGTATAATCCAAGTCCAGCAATTTCTAAGGTCCCACAATAGATGAGAAGTTCATGAGAATTAGTCCAGCCCTATCCTTACGCCTTTTGAATTCCCAATTCAACCTCGTGTTTCCCGGAAAATCATATATTACTGACAATAAATAAGTAATAAACATTTTCAATCTTATCGGAAGGCTAATAACAACAACACATGATACCCAAAATTACAAATTATCATTTCTTCATATTAACATTCAAAGTTGCAATTAACAATAAAGAGAATCAAAACCCTAATAATATTCAAAATCCCCATTCTGAAACCTGAAATCATTGGTCCATAAAACCCTAAGAAATAACTCAAATCGAATTCAAACCCTCATTTGAAGGGGGAAAAAAAAAAAGCAAATATCAATCCAAACAAACTCGAAATTCCCATTGGAAACCTTAAACCCTAATTTCTAGTCAGTTGTATGGAAAAGGCTGAATGAGGGAAAGAGATCATAAAATTAAACCAACATCAAACACAGAGATGATGTGAGGTTAAGAGAAAATAGTTCAATTCATACCTAACTTGAAGACATGGATCCGTCATCCATGGGAACTTGATTTGAAGAACGCACTTCATCAATGGGAACTCGGGTGCCTGAAATTGGTAGGTTTTCAGAGGCACTCGAAGGTGGTCGGAGTGATAGTGGTGGCCGTTGAAAGGGTCGACTACGTTGAGAAGCCATAGCCACTGGCGAAGAGGAAGTTAGAGATGAAGCTTCGGTGAACAAGAGCCGACAAAATTTTCCTCCTCTTTTCCCTGCTCTTTTTCTCTTATATTTTCCACGTTATTTTTTAAGGAAAATATTACAATATTTTCTTTAATATTTTCCTTCGTATTTTTTTTCCATTGTATTTTTCATGTCATCCAAACTAAAAAAAATCATTTTCCTTTGTATTTTTTTTCCTTTCCTTAGCATTTTTCGGGAACCAAACATAGCCTAAAGGATCTTTTATCCAGAAAGATTGGAAAGGTCATTGTTCAAAAACAGGCAATGCATCTCCAAACGTGTTGGGAAGGTCTCTTGCTGTAAATGATCAGAACTCAGTCTATGACATGCTAATTCATTCAGACTTTGTAAACGGATGGGATCCACTTCAGTTGAAAGACCGACATGATAAGATAGGTAATGTCAATGGGTTAGGCACAAGACAGAGAGCTAAGAGAGAGAACTCGTTGAGCTCTATTGATTGGAAGCCTCTAAAATGGACTCGGTCTATAAGCTTGCCTTCACGGGGTTCTATTTTCTGCACCAGTAATGGGGAGTCTACACGTTCTCTCAACTCAAACTTGGTTGACAAGAGCCCAAGAGTTATGGGTTTCTCAGATTGTGTATCTCTGGCAACTCCCTCTTCTGTTGCTTGTTGTTTTTCACCAATCTGATGATCCAAGTTCAGTGGATTCTAATCTACTGCATGTGTGAAGGTACTGATCGCTTCCAGTTTACCAAGTGATTCCCATATCCCAAACAGCTCAATGGTTGAGGCTTCATTGACATTAATATACCCGTGGCCACCTTTACATGTTCATTAACCCCTCATCTCACTCAAACTGATCCATTCTCTTCCTCGTTTTCCATACCCAACGTCATAGTTTCGGGGTTGGTTCGTGCTGTGGGTTGTTCGGATTTTCTGGAAGCGGTAATGATGAATATGGAAGACTTACGTGAGTGGCTTTTGAACCAATGCAAATCTCTGATGATTGTCATTGTGTTCTTAGCCGATGTGACTGAGGATACCCTGGGTCAGTTTGCTTGAACCTGCTACAAGCAATAGTGTAACTCCACTGAGAGTGAGCTAGCTTCGCATAGGTATGATATCATGTATTCAAGAAGAGGTTGAAGCAATCCAGTTAGACGGCCATTTGACTCTTCGCGTCATACGTAAAGTTGGCAAGGCTTTGCTGCTGCTTCTCCCATTGGAAGTATTTTATGCTTCAAACGTCTTCATGGGTACGTTTATGTTTGTGGTCAATGGAGATGTTCACAATGAGTAGGTTGTCCTTGCTCCTGTTGGAGCTTCTGAAGCTGGGGACATGCTACACATAGCCATGGCTTTACCTACTTGTGCACTCCATCAGAATCTTCAGAATGTTAAAGACCTGCAAACATGCAGAAAACCAGCATTGAGGATTTTAATTTCCCGAAGTTCAGTGATGGATTTTCTTTAGATGGATTTCATGGGGATATGGATGATTCTTCTACACGCAAAGATTCATTTGGTCATATTTCAGAGCTCGAAAATGCAGATATACTAGTAGGAGCATCGTATTGTGTTATGCTGGCAAATATAGATGGGTTGAGCATGAAGTCGCTGCTTACCCAACAAACTAGAAATCTTTCCCTGGTCAGTGCAGGTCTTGTAGCGGAACTTGTGGAAAGAAATTCAGACATAGATAGGGAGCCTATGATGGATATTGATGGCCGACCAGTTTCTGTTGATGTCATAGACATCCTCCCTAGATGTTTGTCAAGTAAATATTTATTCTGGGACCCAGACCTTGCTCTTCTATCACTAGGAAAGTACTCAGCCCTGCAAGAAATAGGTTGGATAAAAGAGAATCAAGCTCATTGTCCAAGCCTTCAATACTATTATCTTGGCTATTACATTCATTCTTGCAGTAAGATGAGATATAAAGCAGCATATCGCCCATCTGAGCTTCTCTGTCCTCTTCGTTACCAATGGGTTCCATTTGAATATTGCCAGGCCTTTACTTGATAGGCAGAGGCCATACGTTGTCTTGTCAGCTTTTGCTGTCTTACAAAATGGAGAGTCCACATCACATGTTCCTGAAAATCTCATGGAAACGCAACATGATGGCCTTAATGAAGAAGACGCAAATGACATTGATGATGAAGAAATGGACGATGATTTTGTAAATTTTGATGATGAATCAGATTCAGAAGTCAATGGTCCAACATCAGTTGAAATAGAAGATGATGATGTTAGTAATGTTCTGATCGGATTGAAACGATCCTGTATGAGGTTCCAAGATATGCAACATGCTTTTGGTCTCAGGGAACGTGTTTGGTTGGAAACACAGTTGCGCAGATACATGAGGGCTGTGGGTGCTGAGGTCGCTGGTCGAATGGTTTATTCCCTGGGGTGACTGATTCTGTTTCTCAGAAGTCAGATGAATATTCCAGAGAGATTTAAATTGCTGTCCAAATCATCGGGTGATCAAATTGGAGCTGAAAGGAAACACTGCATGGCGGTAGAGTTTGAACCATCAAAAGGATATACTGGTGATGCATGGTATGTGGAGGGGAACCTATGCATGGCCACCCTTGGCCACGTGCCACCTTCTATTTCTTCCTTTTGGTTTTGAAAATAACTTTCTAAATCCCTTTCTTTAAATAATTTTCCAGATTCTAACTTTTTTTTGAAATAATCTCAACTCCAAATTTTTCATCCTTAGAGTTTTTAGGTACCAAAAATCTTATTTTCAATAAAACTTTGCCGCCATTTTCTTTTCTGGCAGACAATACTCACATCTCCTCTATTTTTAAAATGATTTTAAATAAGTATGAATTAAATTCTGTAATTCCGAGTGATGAAATTTATGGAATTAATTCATACAAAAATAAATGGGCTTTGGTGGGGCCCTACATCTAAGAAACTTTATTTAAAAAATGAATCTGAATGGAATGTGATATTTGATGATTTCTTACTATTTTTAGTGGCATGTGTGACATATCTTATGATTGTTATTGTGTACTAACCCCCTCTCTTGATAGCGCATGATGGTTCGTTGCTCAGGTACTCACTCATTCTCACTCTGGTTATTCTATATGCATGTTCTGATTCCCATGTGTGCATGATCGCTCTGAGTATTCATTGATTTCCTCACCATTATCATATTCAGCTTCATTTTATTAGTAGAGACTCATTTTTAGGGACTTAGAGATGTGCTACGGTCTTTATCATACCTTCCCGATAAATAACCTGACCCCCGAGCCCATTTTTGGTTTTCACAGACTACATTTTCCAAATAAGGAGTCACATTTAGAGTTTTCTTTCTTATTTTTTTTACCCTTTTAAAAATAAATAAATAAATAAGTGACGACTCCAAGTCATTTTCTAATAAATAAAATCATTTTTGAAATAAAATTGAGTTTATCATCAAGTGGAAAACGCATGAGCCGAAATACAGGGTCCACATTTAGAAAAAAGTTTTAATTTATATTTACAAAGGAATTATTTCCAATTACTAAATAATGACTATTATTAATATTAACTGAAGAAAGAATTGATCGACCAGGACACCATATATATGAAATCGGAGTTTACTATGATCCAAGGACAAATAATATGAATCTCATGAACAACAATGAAATGAAACAAATTCAAATGAAATAACACACCCTGAATCATAGGGCTATTTCCGACCGAATTAGCGTGTGTGCAATAGGGATGTGGATTGAGACAAGGTTGAAGAAGATTCTGAGACCTTTGATGAGTCCGTGGTGCCATTAGAGGAGTTGGAAAACTGGGTGTGGTTTCTCTCAGAAAGGCTAGTGCTATAGGATGTCTGCAACGCCGGAGGAGCGTAATACATTGGCACAGGCATTTTTATAGGAAGAAGAGGCAATAAAGCTTCAGAATTAAGGACACTCATTACTTCCCTCATTGAAGGACGAGCATTGCAATCCGGGTGAGCACACCAAAGACCAACAATCATCAATCGTTCCATTTGTTGATCATCATAATCTGCAGACAGTCTTGGATCAGCTGCTTCAAGAAGTTTTCCTACGCCATAGAGGTCCCAAACCCACTCCACCAATCTGATCTGATTTTCTTCGGCCTTTGTTTCCACGGCTCTTCTTCCACAGCAAATTTCCAATGCAACAATTCCAAAACTGTACACGTCAGATTCCTTACTAGCCTTGCCTGTCATGAAACATTCAGGAGCTATGTAGCCCATGGTCCCTGCTAAAACAGTGGTTTGTGACCCTTTACCATGATCAACAAGCCTGGCTAGCCCAAAATCTCCAAGCTTAGCATTAAAATCTGAGTCTAGCATCACATTACTGGACTTGATGTCCCTGTGTACCACACACTGCTCCCATTCTTCATGTAGGTACAGAAGCGAAGAGGCCAAGCCTAGAGCAATTCTATACCTCATAGCCCATGTTAACAAGGTTTTTTCTTCAAAAAGACAGGTGCTCAAGCTTCCATTTGGCAACAACTCGTAAACCAATAGGAGCTCTCCTTTTTTATGGCACTGATTACTACTCAAAAAGTGCTATTTTGTAGCTTATAATTAACTCTTTTAAACACTTTTGAGTAGTAGTTATTGCCTTTTAACCCAATTAACATGTTAAGGACCCTTGCAATCATTTCTAATCAAATTGTGTAAGTTTTGGTGTTTTTGTTAGTAATTTGATCACCAAAACAATCCAAGAATGAGGGAGAATTGTATATAGTTCATGGCAAAGCAATGAAGAGCTCAAATTCATGAAGAACCAAGCTTTGGAGCTCCATATCCCTTTGCCAAAGTCGTTCAAAGTATGCAAGGAGAGAAGAAAGGAGAAAGGAAAAACAGAGTGAAGAAAATAGAGGACAAGCAGCTGCAGTCTTCTTGCGCACTTTTGGAGCACTTCCCGAAGTCCATTTTCTACATTCTATATACCATTTCAAAGCTCAGGAAGTCAAGAATCCAATGCTTCAAACGGTGCACGATTCGGAGTTGAAACGAAGGAGTTACAGCCATTTCAAGCAGATCACTCCAAAGTGTTGCGAAATCAGCCTTTTGTTGCGAGAATTTCGCAGCCTTTTTGTACAGTGCTATGGAATTCCTCCTGAAGCTACCCGATACATGCCGCAAGCTGGAACGCTGAGAACCTCAAGGTGGAAGCCAATTTCGCAGCCCTACGAGTTTAACTTGTTGTTGCGAAAATATTTCGCAGCCCTCTTGAGTGTCTGCGAAATCTCGCAGACACCATTTTTACCTGCGAAATGTGCCTGAAGCTTCCCGATATTTTTGCACCGACTCTTTTGGATATTTTTCTTCAGATATTTTTGTATGAATTTCCATTCTTCTCCTTGTAAGCCACCAACCACAAGATTTCTTAGCTAGGAAGGTTGGAAAAACTCCTCTATATATATTCCCTTGCATCCACTGTAAAAGAGGGAGGAGGACCATATATGTAATCCGTAATATTGATCATATATAGAATATACAGAGCCTTGCTCTGTTTTTCCTTCTCTTTCATTTTTCATTTCATTTTCATTTTCTAGCCAACCAAACTCTGAGGATTTTTCCTCAGAGGATGAGAGGCTAAGCTTTTTGTCTCTTGGAGTAAGGAAAGCCAGGTAAGTTTCCACATGTATAATTTGGAAGTTTTGTTGTTTTAGTTTTTAATGAAGAGAAAGTGTAACCCGTTAATGGTTTTTATCTTTTTAGTTAACTTAAAACGCCTTTAAATCACCTGGGCCAACACTTGGTAAGGCAAGTGATTTCCAACCATGGAAATGCACTAGTTTACCCCTTGCGAGCCTTTGGGAGGTGACTTGAAGGTAGGATTTTCTAGAATAGCCAACACTTGGTAAGCTTTTGGACTCCAAGGAGACATCCATTAGTTATCTCTTGCGAGCTTTTGACGGGAAGTCCAAGGTTAAAGATCACCTTGAATGGTAAGTGCTCGTGAGAGGCATGAACCATTGCAAGTTGCATCAGTGAGAGGGATTTAGTGTTTGAACCCATTAATGGGAAGCATCTGTACAGCACCGGTTGGAGAAGGAACTATATGTTAATTCTCTAATGCGAGGAAAATAAACAAGTGACCGGAACTCCCTTTTTGTATGAGGAATCTGAGCCTAGTGATCTGAACTCCAAGAAACATCTTTTCTTTGTAAGTAAAATCAGTTACTATTTTTTATTAGTTTAAAACCAAACATCTTTATGTTTTCTTTTAAAGCTAACCTTGAAATGAAAAGGCACCAATTCATCTTTGAATTGATATCATTTGTGAAGTGAAAACCCATCCCAGTGAACGATCCTAGAGCCACTATACTATAGTAGCTTTTTCTTTGCTACCCTAGTATATAGTGTTATAGGTTATAAATTTTGTTGATCACTCCCTCAATCAAGGAGCACCAGCTGGACACGAATCAGCTGAGACACCAATTGGGCACGAATCAAATGGCGCCGTTGCCGGGGATCGAACCTCGAATCAAATGGTGCCATTGCCAATGCCGCTGCTAGGGACGAATCAAATGGCGCCGTTGCCGGGGATGGTGCCACTTTACAGTGATAACACCTTTCTAGAGTACTTGTGATCTTCATCACAAGTTTGGTGACTTTTCTTTTCCTTTTACTAACTCTTTTTATTTCTTTATTGTTCATGTTTTAGTATATCTTTTATTTAGTTTTTAGTTTACCTTAATCTTCTTTCTTTGAATTGTTTTTCTTTTGTTTTCTTTTGTGTTCTCTGTTTTTAATTCACAAATTGCTAGTTGTGCATGCCATATTGAATACGAGATAGCAGAGGAAGCCATGAACTTCATGAGTTATGTGGCTAAAGTTTCAAGAGGATGGGATGAACCAAATGCTAGAGATAAGGGAAGAATGACGTCTCAACTTAAAGCTAAGGGTGAGATGTATATTTTGAATGATGGCATAGACATGAAGGCAGAGATTGCAGCTATGGAAAGGAGATTGGATGAGCTAGAAATGAACCAGATGCAACCAGTGCAAGCCATTTCTCAGACACCATTGCAAGCTATGCCTTGTGCCATTTGTCTATCATTTGAGCACTTGGTGGATGAGTGTCCTACCATTCCAGCCAAGAGGGAAATGTTTGGTGATTGCAACACCTACAATTCCAATTGGAGGGACCATCCAAATTTCTCTTGGAAACCACAGCCACCTCAGTATCAGCAACCTGCTCAAGCACCACAGCAAGCCTCAATCCTTGAACAAGCTATGGTGAATCTTTGCAAGGTCGTGGGAGATTTTGTGGGAAAGCAAGAAGCCACCAATGCTCGAGTGGATCAAAGAATGGACAGAGTGGATCAAAGAATTGATAGAATGGAGAGTACTTTGAATAAAAGGATGGATGAAATGCAAAATGATCTATCTCAGAAGTTAGATATTCTCCAAGATTCAATCTCAAGGCTTTCCAACCTCAACACAATGCAAGAGAAAGAAAACTCTCCTTCTCAACCTTATCAAAATTCCATGAGTATCCATGAAATGGAGGCTGAGGAGGGAGAACCTTCACAAAAGAAGGAAATTGAAGAAGTGATCACTCTGAGGAGTGGTAAAGAGGTTGATCTACCCACATGCAAGCTAGAGCATAAGGTAGATAGTGAAACAGAGAAAGAAAAGAGGGAGGAAATCAAAGGAAAGAAAAAGGGGAAAAGCATAGAGAAAGATGACTATGATGTTAATGTACAAAGAGAACCACTGAGGATAGTCATCAAGGAAGAATTGATGAAGAAACACATGCCTCCACCTTTTCTCCAAGCTTTGTATGGGAAAATCATACAAACCAAGTCTCAATTGAAGGATGCAAACTTCATATGGGATCCGGGCAAGCTAAATCAGGAGCAAATTTTTTGATGGACTTAGTCTTTTTAAAGACTAGCTAGTCCATATCTTTTTGTTTTGTTAATTTCTTGTTTTAATTTTGATTTCAATGTTTTAATTTGGATTTCAATGCTTTAATTTTGATTTCAATGCTTTAATTCTAATTTATTTTGATGTAATATAGGTTTTTGGATGATCAAAATCAAGAGGAATTGCAAAGAAATTGAAGAAAAAAAATCGGAGCAAAATCGGAGCAAAATCAGAGTCAAACGGACCGAAAACAGGGGAGAAACAGGGGAAAAACAGGGGTCTGCGAGATTTCGCAGCCTCTGCGAAATCGAAATTTTGTTGCGAAACCAGTTCGCAACCCAATTGCCCTCTCTGCGAAAATTTTCGCAGCTGCGAAACCACTTTTGGCACACGAGTGCCACTTCGCAGCACAGGAGCATCTGTTTCGCAGCTGCGAAACGCATTGCGAAGTGAAAAAGGCTGATTTCGCAACAAAAGTCCCATTCCGCAGAGGATTTCGCGGCTGCGAAAGCACTTTTGGCACACGAGTGCCATTTCGCAGCACAGTGACCCTCATTTCGCAGCTGCGAAACGGCTGCGAAGCTCCAAAGCGTGAAAATTCTCAATTTCGCAGTCAAAGCTCCATTTGGCAGGGTATTTCGCAGCTGCGAAAGTGAATTTGGCACACGAGTGCCACTTCGCAGTACAGTAGCATCCATTTGGCAGCTGCGAAACGCATTGCGAAGTGGTAAAGCTTGATTTCGCACCAAAAGTCCCATTCCGCAGGGTATTTCGCAATTGCGAAGCCGGTTTTGGCACACGAGTGCCATTTCGCAGCACAGTGACTCTCATTTCGCAGCTGCGAAATGGCTGCGAAATCCCAAAACATGAAAAATCCCAATTTCACAGCCGCACCCCATTTCGGCAATTGTTGGACACATCTCGATCACTTTCCGAAGTTCAAATTATGCATGCAATATCTCGTTGGAAAGCTTGGGAAGTCACGAGTCCACAGCTTCAAACGGTGCTAGATTTGGATTTGAAACGGAAAAGTTATGGCTGTTTGAAGATGACTGTGCAAACCATGAGCGGAAATGCCGCACCTCAATTTTGCTACTGTTGGACACGTTTTTGAAGCACTTTTTGGAGCTCAAATTATGCATACGATATCTTGTTTGAAAGCTTGGGAAGTCAGGAGTCCAGCGCTTCAAACGGTATGTGATTTGGAGGTGAAATGAAGAAGTTATAGTTATTTGAAGACAAGCACGCAAAGCTGAGCGAGAATTTCGCAACCGAGACACCATTTGGAAGGGTATTTCGCAGCTGCGAAACCACTTTTGGCACACGAGTGCCATTTTGCAGCACAGTTCTCCTCATTTTTGAAGCTGCGATACACCTGCGAAATCACTTTTAAGTTACGAAATGGGCTGCGAGAATTCCCCTCCTCTACGAAATCCACCTCCTGCTGCGAAAATGCTCCAAGCTTCAGAAATGGGCTGCGAAATTGCCCATTGCCTGTGAAATGATCTCCAAACTTTGAAATGGCTGCGAAATCACCTCCAAGCTTAGAAATGGCCATCAAATTGCAAAATTGACTTGCGAAATGGAGGAAGGTTTGCAAAAACACTTTGCAAAGCCAAGGGAAGTTGCTAAAATGCCAATAGAGCCTCACAATCATGCATCTGAAGAGGAGAGCCCTGCACACCCTGGGATCACACACACTAAGCCTCTCATTCCATTTCTTACCTCCTTAAACCATCAAATCCCATAGCTACCAGCTGAGAGCTCCAGTTGATGAGACTATGCCATCTAAGGAGACTACCAGAACAGAGGCCAAAGTCCTGATCCAACCCACTCAAGAGGCCACCACAGATGCATCAGCTCAACAGGACCTTACCATTACTTGATCATCTCTTTACTTTTTGTCTCTACTTATTATATTCCATATTTTGATGTCTTATATTCTGGGATTGGATGTATTACTGATAATACATCATACATAGACATCATATTTGTTTAAACTTGGCATTTTTCTATTTCCTCTACTCACTAACTCTTATGTTTTCTTTGAAACATGTGGTTTCTCCTATACGACTCAAACTCCATGTCACTCATGAGGTACCACTTCCTCCCTATTTTTTAATCGCTTTTGTCACATTGAGGACAATGTTTAGCTCGGTTGGGGGGAGAGTTGAGGAAGTAAGTATTGTTAATAATGCTAAGTTATTTTGGTAATTTAGTTGCTTTTTGTGTAAATTTTAAAATTTTTGCTTTAAACTCCATGGATATTAAGGATTAACTCTCAAAATTAAATGAGAGAAGTCGAGTTTCAACTTGATTACAAGAGTCTTAGAGTTTGTATTATGCTCTTTTAAAAGTTGATGAATTGTTGAAACTCCATTGCATGCAAACTTATCTCTTCCACCTTAAGCTATTCGCACACACATACATTAGATTCCGGTTATAAGATGTGAAACTATCTCACCCTCTAAGCTTGAGAAATCATAATTTGACACCTTTAACCTCTCTTTAATAGTGTTGGGACACCTCATAAAGACCAATGAGTCTTTGTAGAAAAAAAAAAAGAAAATAAAAGAAAATAAAAAAGAAAATAAAAAAAGAATAAACTTCTTTACTTGCCTTGAAACCTGAGCATGGTCCGAAGGGGTGGCGAAAGCCTTTAAAGCCTGGTGCCCTAAGCCTTTATTGGTTGGGAGTCACCGATCCTCTGCTTGTTACATGGGTGAATTGGTTAAGTTTAGTAAGTGAAAAGAATTGTGAATAAGAGGTGCGTTCCTAGCCTATCAAGAGATGGTTAATTTTGCTAAGCTTAAAGAAAGACTTAGGTTGGGGGGAGATGATAGTTATCCATACTATACTCGGAAGCTAATCACATTAACACTTAGCTTTTAGTGGAAGAATTTGATTTGGATCTTTTGAGAGTGGAAATTCTTTTGATGCTTAAACTTGCATAATATCCATTCTTTGTACTCTAAGATCAAGTGAATGCTTTGACAACTCTTATTATAGGTTGAGTTTCACATCTTTATTGATCCATGGATGTCCATCATGCCACTCATATCATTTTTTGGAGTGATTTGCATGATCCCTTTTATGTATATTATTATAGTTACTTAGTTTTTCTCTCCTTCATTGCTAAGGGACTAGCAATATGTCGGTTGGGGGGAGTGATTACTACTCAAAAAGTGCTATTTTGTAGCTTATAATTAACTCTTTTAAACACTTTTGAGTAGTAGTTATTGCCTTTTAACCCAATTAACATGTTAAGGACCCTTGCAATCATTTCTAATCAAATTGTGTAAGTTTTGGTGTTTTTGTTAGTAATTTGATCACCAAAACAATCCAAGAATGAGGGAGAATTGTATATAGTTCATGGCAAAGCAATGAAGAGCTCAAATTCATGAAGAACCAAGCTTTGGAGCTCCATATCCCTTTGCCAAAGTCGTTCAAAGTATGCAAGGAGAGAAGAAAGGAGAAAGGAAAAACAGAGTGAAGAAAATAGAGGACAAGCAGCTGCAGTCTTCTTGCGCACTTTTGGAGCACTTCCCGAAGTCCATTTTCTACATTCTATATACCATTTCAAAGCTCAGGAAGTCAAGAATCCAATGCTTCAAACGGTGCACGATTCGGAGTTGAAACGAAGGAGTTACAGCCATTTCAAGCAGATCACTCCAAAGTGTTGCGAAATCAGCCTTTTGTTGCGAGAATTTCGCAGCCTTTTTGTACAGTGCTATGGAATTCCTCCTGAAGCTACCCGATACATGCCGCAAGCTGGAACGCTGAGAACCTCAAGGTGGAAGCCAATTTCGCAGCCCTACGAGTTTAACTTGTTGTTGCGAAAATATTTCGCAGCCCTCTTGAGTGTCTGCGAAATCTCGCAGACACCATTTTTACCTGCGAAATGTGCCTGAAGCTTCCCGATATTTTTGCACCGACTCTTTTGGATATTTTTCTTCAGATATTTTTGTATGAATTTCCATTCTTCTCCTTGTAAGCCACCAACCACAAGATTTCTTAGCTAGGAAGGTTGGAAAAACTCCTCTATATATATTCCCTTGCATCCACTGTAAAAGAGGGAGGAGGACCATATATGTAATCCGTAATATTGATCATATATAGAATATACAGAGCCTTGCTCTGTTTTTCCTTCTCTTTCATTTTTCATTTCATTTTCATTTTCTAGCCAACCAAACTCTGAGGATTTTTCCTCAGAGGATGAGAGGCTAAGCTTTTTGTCTCTTGGAGTAAGGAAAGCCAGGTAAGTTTCCACATGTATAATTTGGAAGTTTTGTTGTTTTAGTTTTTAATGAAGAGAAAGTGTAACCCGTTAATGGTTTTTATCTTTTTAGTTAACTTAAAACGCCTTTAAATCACCTGGGCCAACACTTGGTAAGGCAAGTGATTTCCAACCATGGAAATGCACTAGTTTACCCCTTGCGAGCCTTTGGGAGGTGACTTGAAGGTAGGATTTTCTAGAATAGCCAACACTTGGTAAGCTTTTGGACTCCAAGGAGACATCCATTAGTTATCTCTTGCGAGCTTTTGACGGGAAGTCCAAGGTTAAAGATCACCTTGAATGGTAAGTGCTCGTGAGAGGCATGAACCATTGCAAGTTGCATCAGTGAGAGGGATTTAGTGTTTGAACCCATTAATGGGAAGCATCTGTACAGCACCGGTTGGAGAAGGAACTATATGTTAATTCTCTAATGCGAGGAAAATAAACAAGTGACCGGAACTCCCTTTTTGTATGAGGAATCTGAGCCTAGTGATCTGAACTCCAAGAAACATCTTTTCTTTGTAAGTAAAATCAGTTACTATTTTTTATTAGTTTAAAACCAAACATCTTTATGTTTTCTTTTAAAGCTAACCTTGAAATGAAAAGGCACCAATTCATCTTTGAATTGATATCATTTGTGAAGTGAAAACCCATCCCAGTGAACGATCCTAGAGCCACTATACTATAGTAGCTTTTTCTTTGCTACCCTAGTATATAGTGTTATAGGTTATAAATTTTGTTGATCACTCCCTCAATCAAGGAGCACCAGCTGGACACGAATCAGCTGAGACACCAATTGGGCACGAATCAAATGGCGCCGTTGCCGGGGATCGAACCTCGAATCAAATGGTGCCATTGCCAATGCCGCTGCTAGGGACGAATCAGGCACCAGCCCATGAGCTGCACCAAGTTCCGGTGCCTCAATCGACAAAAGATCTTCACTTCAGATGCGTACTCCTTCATCCCCTGTTGGGAGTTCCTTGTTACCCTCTTAACTGCAACATAAGAGTTCAGTTCTCGCAAGAAACCTCTATAGACCCCACCAAACCCTCCCTCTCCAAGCTTCTCTCCCTCTGAAAAGTTACTGGTCGCAAGAGCCAATTCATTAAAGGAAAACTTCCTCGGTCCAGTACCCTTCTCAAAATCTTCGTCCATGTCCAGGTCACTGTCACCACCGTCTTCTTGATCTCTCTCAGTATTCCTCTTCCTCCACAAGTAAAACCAAGCCAATCCAAACCCACCCACCACAACAAATGCACAAACACTCAATCCCACCACAAGTTCTGTCTTCTTTCCCTCTCCGGGTTCTACAGAACTGGGAGGTTCCAAAGTTGAACTAAAATTCCATGAGCAAATTTTGTTTATCTGGAAATAGCTTCCTGTTGAGCCTGAGAAACCCATAGTAACGTATTCCGGCAAGTATTCCCTCAGATCAACTTTGTAAGAGAGGCTTTGTGTAGTATTGGTACTGTCCGTAACCTCGGTAATTAGGACAACACTCAGATTATGTGAACTAGAAGTATAACTGATGGAAACATGATTTAGCTTTCCTCCCGTGATATTGCTGGACCAGTTCACAGTTTTAACAGATATCATGGAGTTAATATCAATACCAATATGCTCACCTTCCGGATCCCTCTTTGCTGCGTTTGTAAATGTATCAAACTCCACTGCAATAAAAGTAACGGCACTTTTGTTTGTCTCATTCTTTTCGTTGGCGAGACCAAGAGTTTCTCCCAACGTATCTGTATGCAATTGGGTACCATTAAGGAAGAACGTAAGTCCATCGGCATACTGATTGTGGTCTTGTGAATTGATGACAAAGGAGAAATTGGTAGTGAAATCAGTTAGATTTCTGGAGGTCTGATCCCAGAGATACAATCGCTCGCTATACATGGCTCGACCCCAACTATCATTCGATTGCTTGTCGTTCTCGTTTCTGGTCAGTTGGATGCATCCGTCCGAAGAATATACAGCGTCTCCTGCTTCGTCGAAGGATATATTATGGTCATTTGAACCAAAGCTAGAGAAGTTGAAGGACAACGAAGTTGCAGAAGGGAAGAATATTAGGAAGAAGAAAATGGAAATCATGAAGAGATGAAAGGAGAGAAGTTTGTGAGATTCCATACGAGTGTTGCAAGCACCCATGGTTGAGTACAGAGTCCTGCCCATTCTCTTCTAATTAAACATATCCTTGCAGTTGCGTACTCCTTTGCCAAAGAATTTTCAAATCGCCACCAAAGACGGCAAAGTAATATTTGAAGAGGTCGCGTTGAAAGTAATATTATTTGTTGATAAAATTATTTGTAAAATCATATGATCCATATTTCATAGTTAATAGCCAAGCTACAGTTTGTGACAATTAAGCCTAGAAACCTCATATGGCCGGCCATTCTGTGATTCCATTGTTTGTAAAGACCAAAGCCTAAAAATTGGTTCTAGGAAGTTGTTATTCAAGAAATTGTCTTTGTCTATTCTTCTTCTTCTTCGTCCTATGTGTGTAGTTTATATTTTCGTGGCAGCCACGGTTTCTTCTTCCAAACTGGCTGAATGATTTTATGGAGTTGGATGGGAATGCATTGTCTCATTCAGTGACTCCTAGTCCCAGCAATATTGTGGGTTGCTTTGAATATGGATACCAGAAATGTAAGAGAGAAAGGAAATGATTCTATCTGGGGGATTCATTTTCATGGAGATGTCCAATTTGACTAATAGAATTGACTCATTCAGAATTGTGGGGAAAAAGGGGTCCATAGATCAAAAAGAAAATATTTGCTTTGATCTGCTACTATTTTTGTCGGTGATATCTATGAATATTATTTTTAATACATACTAATATCGAAGATATCATGTTTGTTATTGTGCTAGTGTTTGAATGACCAAAGAAATAAAAATAGATGTGATAAAACATACTTCATCTTGGGATTTAGTTTTTGGATTTAGAAAAAATATAATAGGTAATTTTTGTTTCTTCATTAATATAAATAAACAAAATTACATTTACAATTTTCTTTTTTTTTGTTTTGTTAAGCCGGGCAACGTGAAAAATAAATAAATAAAAGAGAAAATTTTAGAGAAAATAATTTATAATCCATGAGATATGTATATCTCATTGCTTTCAACAATATCATTAAATCTTTTTTATAAAGGATGACGAATGAGGTGGATATGTTATTTCAGTTATTATTTTATTTTATTCTCAAACGAAGATGAGAAATGATGGGAGATATAATATTATATTGTATCTCATTGTTAATCAAACATGGGATATGGTATAAGTTCCATATAAAGGCCCCTCTCAACCTTTGGGCACCCATGCCATACTTCCTATATATTTGGGTTGTGGCACCCATGGCATACCAACCGTTGAGTGAGCATTTTCTGTTTACCAAAGCTGATAATAATAATCACAGAAGTCATTGTTTGGGAGTTCTAATAAATACAGTACTACACATTGATATTCATAACACATTTCTAGCACCTATGTTAAGCTAGATATTACAATATGCAAAACACATGCTACAAATAAGCCAACAAAGAAAGTGATTACATATGGATATGAAATAATTTGAAAGGAATGTTGATCATCAACTGGAAGTTCAAACTTTGGTTTGCCAGTTGCTGAAATTTCATCACTTCTCTTCCATCTTGGTGCATTGAACACCCAAGCTCAGACAACTTCCTCTCTAGAAGTATATGATTTGTAAACACTCCCCTTATAAAGTAGGACATTCTTTAGACATTCAACCCATGAATCGTACACTCCATGTCTACGACCGACAAACACTACATAGTATGTTTGATTGTTCGTCATCTGATGACATAAATGCTGTTGGTTAATATTTGATAATGAAACAAGAAATTTATAATGCAATTTATAATGAATGTATGTACTCCACATATGTGTACAACATTCGAGGATAATATAGGAAATTTTTTTTAAAAAATTTTAGCACCTAAGGGCCATTAAAGTAGTACCTAAGGTACAGTACCAAAAAACCATTGGTGGACCACTTGAGCACTAAAAAAACCACATAATGGCATGGTCTAAGGGTCACAAAGGAAGACTCGAGGCTTGGAAGAGGTTGAGTTCAAGTTTAGCTATGGTAGTACCTGGGGTCCCTTAAGGTAGTACCTAAAGGCCACTATGGTAGTACCTAAAGGCTATTAAGGTAGTACCTAAGGTACAGTACCAAAAAACCATTGGTGGACCACTTGAGCACTTAAGAGAACCACATAATGGCATGGTCTAAGGGTTAAAAAGGAAGGTCTAAGGCTTGGGAGAGGTTGATTTAAGGTTTAGCTAAGGTAGTCCCTAGGGTCCCTTAAGGTAGTACCTAAAGGCCATTAAGGTAATACCTAAGGTACAGTCCCAAAAAACCATTGGTGGACCACTTGAATACTCAAGAGAAGCACATAATGGCATGGCCTAAGGGTCAGAAAGGAAGGCCCGAGGCTTGGGAGAGGTTGAGTTGAGGTTTAGCTAAGGTAGTACCTAGGGTCCCTTAAGGTAGTGCCTAAAGGTCATTAAGGCAGTACCTAAGGTACAGTCCCAAAAAACCATTGGTGGACCACTTGAGTACTTAAGAGAAGCACATAATGGCATGAACTAAGGGTCAGAAAGGAAGGCCTGAGGCTTGGGAGAGGTTGAGTTGAGGTTTAACTAAGGTAGTACCTAGGGTCCCTTAAGGTAGTACCTGAAGGCCACTAAGGTAGTACCTAAGGTACAGTACCAAAAAAGTATTGGTGGACCACTTGAGCACTCAAGAGAACTACACAATGACATGGTCTAAGGGTCAGAAAGGAAGGCCCGAAGCTTAGGAGAGGTTGAGTTGAGGTTTAGCTAAGGTAGTGCCTAGGGTCCCTTAAGGTAGTACCTCAAGGCCATTAAGATAGTACCTAAGGGCTCTTAAGGTAGCACCTAAGGTACAATCCCTAAAAAGCGAGACTACTTCCCAAAATTAGCTTTTGAAATATTATTATTGTGCCGAAACTTGAAGTGGGTCATTGGATGAATGGTTCTATAATTGAGAAGTGCTCACCAAAATCATCAAATCAATTTCAACCCCATATGTAAAAGAAAGGCCTTATTTATCTACTTTCCCAAAAATACACTGAAATGTTCATGTTGTGCCAAAACTTGGAAGTGGGCCTTTGGATGGATGGCCATGTATTAGAGAAATGGTCAGCAAAATGATCTAATCTAAGACCTCTTTTTCCCAAAAATACAGTCAAAAGTTTACATGGGTCATTTCATGAGTAGCCATATAGTTAAGAAATGCTCACCAAATCATCAATCAAATTCAAACCCATGTGTAAAAATGAGACTGTCTCCCAAAAACACTTTCTCAAATTTACTTATTATGCCAAAACTTCACCTAGGTCATAAGAAGAATGGGCTAAAAATGTAGAAATGTTCATCAAAATCCTCAAACCCACACCCAAAAGAGAGAATTTTCCCTCAAAAATTGAACTGGGATATTAGATGAATGGTTACCAAAATTATCAACTGAATTTGTACCCATGTGTAAAAACGAGATATTTTACCAAAACAGATCAGAAAATGTACTTGTAGTGCCAACAAAAATCAAAACTAGGTCATTTGGATATGAATGGTCAACAAAATCATTGATCAGATCCAAATCCATATGTAAAATGACAGCCCTTTGCCCAAAAATCAATCAAACACCTAAGATAAAACCCACTGAACGGAGAACCACATACCTCATGTTGTGTTTCCTCTGATCGGGTTCTTTTCGGTTCAGATTTGAGTGCTGATTACATGGGCAATTTTGGAGACTCGTGGTTGCTTACATAGAGACCGTGGTGGCTACTGACAAGGAAAACAAAATGGCAATTTTGGAATAACTTATCCAAACAGTAATTAGTGCACAAAAAAAATAATATTCTGATCATTAATGGACAAAGCCCATATTCCAGTTTCTATGGGTTTCATTCCCATTTAACCTTCAAATGGGCCTCCTAAAATACAACTTCCCCTATATTATATCATTTTTGGTACAATATACCTATTAAATAAAAAGTCCAAAATGTTTATGAAAAAAACATATGTAAAAATTAAGAACGAAAACCAAAGAGCAAATAAGTGAAGCACACTCCATTCATGTTCAGCTAATGATGAACCCCAGTCATTGTACGTGGGCACTATACTAATCAGCTAACTGGCACATGACACTTACTATTTTGAAGACTATTAGCAATCATGACTGGTGATGGACTGGCATTATAAAAACTGTTTCTGCCCCAATTGTGATATTGAGCCAGTCCAATGCCAGTAGGGCCAGGTAGGATAAATGTCATGCTTAACCTACCCCTTACTCTCTAAATAAGCAATAGACATGTAACCTCTCAGGTGAGTGATTCGTGCCCAATTGGTGTATCAACTGATACATGTCCAGCTAGTGCTCCTTGATTGAGGGAGTAATCAACAAAATTTATAACCTATTACATCATGTACTAGGGTAGCAAAGACAAAGCTACTATAGCATAGTGGCTTTAGGGTCGTTCACTGGGAAGGGTTTTCAACTCACAACTGATACCAATTCAAAATTAAATTGGTGCCTTTTCATTTCAAGGTTAGCTTTAAAAGAAAACATAATCTTTGGTGGAAAAGGTTGGTTTTAAGCTAACCAAAAATAAAGTAATGGAAATTACTTATGAAGAAAAACATTCCTTGGAGGTTCAGGTTCACAGGGGAGGTTCCTTATGCAAAAACAGAGCTTCGGTCATTTGATTCATTTCCTCACATTAGAGAATTAACATATAGTCAATTCTCTAACCGATGCTGTACAGATGCATCCTTTAAATGGATTTCAACTCTAATTCCCTCTCACTGATGCAACTTGCAATGGCTCATGCCTCTCACCTAGCATTTGCCATTCAAGGTGATCTTTAACCTTGGATTACCCGTCAAAAGCTCGCAAGAGATAACTAATGGATGTCTCCTTAGAGTCCAAAAGCTTACCAAGTGTTGGCTATTCTAGAAAATCCTACCTTCAAACCACCTCCAAAAGCTCGCAAGAGATAAACTAGTGCATCTCAATGGAAGGAGATCACTTGCCTTATCAAGTGTTGACCCAGGTGATTTAAAGGCATTTTAAGTTAACTAAAAACATAGAAATCATTAAAGGATCACACTTTCTCTTCATTAATGGCTAAAACCACAAAGCTACTAATTCTTGCACTTGGAACCTTTCCCGGCAACCTTAACTCCAAGGAACTAAAAGTCTAGCCACTCATTCTCTGAGGAAACTTCCTCAGAGCTTGTTTGGCTAGAAATAAAAAGAACGAGAAAACACAAATATATATGTATGAAAAAACAGAGCAAGCGCTCTGTGGGTATATTACTTATACAAAGGGTTGTCTCTGAGAACAAGCTCTTCAGAGAGATCCTTCTTTCAAGAAGATTACAAATTATATATATGGATTTATTTACCCTTTGTTCTTACTTAAAGACTAAGGAATCCTATGATAGGTGGGTTACAAGGAGACTTTGGGAATTTAGACATCAAATATCTAAAGCAAAATATCCCAAAAGATCTTAAAATGTCGGTCGCAAATATCAGGAAGCTTTAGGAGAACACTGCAGCTGTGCATGATGACTGTGAAATGGATCCATCGAATCGCTAAAAAGAAAGCCAAGCTATCTAGAGAATCTGAATTGGCGGCTATGCATGATGTGCATGATGTTCTCCGGGTGAGTGCTAATAGAGGATCCGGTCATGTCTATCGGAAAATTTGAAGCGTCCTCCTCTCCCATCTAGCTGAGATATATCCGGATGTAAAAAAATGTCGGCGCAAGGAATTCTTTCCCGGGTGAACTGAGCTATGCTGCGCAAGGGGGACCATCTGCGTGTGCAAGGCATAGGGACCCCTCTCCCGGATGACACAGAGCGCGCAAGCTGTCCAGATCAACTCCATCCGGATTCCTCAAGAGGACATATGGCGGCGCTCCTCCTATCCGAAACAACTCAGGAGAAGCATACGACAATCATGAGCATCATACCATGGATGATAGCTTATCCTATCCGGATATGTTGTCCGGATCATTGACTTAAAGTGAGCAAGCCTTAGACGCCCTGTCCGGACATCTTTTGTCATGGATTCCAAAGAACTCTCCTCAATCTCTGATTGCTTTGGTGATCAAAAAGCTATCAAAACACCAAAACTTAACACAAATTGATTAGAATTGATTGCAAGGGTCCTTAACATGTTAATTGGGTTAAAAGGTGATAACTACTACTCAAAATTGTTTAAAAGAGTTAATCACAAGCTATCAAATAACACTTTTTGAGTAGTAATCAATGAGCAACCAAATGGAAACT
Source organism: Vitis vinifera (assembly GCF_030704535.1). Taxonomy (NCBI): domain Eukaryota; kingdom Viridiplantae; phylum Streptophyta; class Magnoliopsida; order Vitales; family Vitaceae; genus Vitis; species Vitis vinifera. Next base: position 11,328,433 of record NC_081807.1, on the reverse strand, counting down.
TATACCTCCCAGCTGCCACTAAAAGCACACCTTTGGAGTCGAGTCATTGCACTAGCCAGAGTAGGATTACAAGAACTTGCTGTAGCAACCATTTTATTTGCATCTAACATCATCAATGTAGTACCAAGAGGAGTTGCAGACTCCCAAGCATATTCAGAAGCAGCATAATTTGCATTTTAAAATATACAAATTTCTTAAGAATTATTATTATATTTAATTTTCTTAAGATGGTGTCTCAAAGAGAAACTTTCCAATAATGGGTCGGAAAGAAACTATCATCTTCCTCATCAATCATAACAAGTTAAAAGAGTTAGAAACAATGGATAAGTATAACCTTTTGAGCTTAAATCCTAGTCTCATTGCTAAGAATTCACCAAGACAAGTGAGAAAAAAAAAACTGGAATACACACCTACCCAGCCCAAACCACCTTCCTATGAAGTCTCAATAGCCGAATCACATTAATAATGCTCCTATAATTCTTCCCAATATTATAACAGTGCACTCAAATATGAAGTTTCTGACCAAGAAACACAACAGGTATTTCTAGTGACCCTCCATTTTAGTTGGTGAAGAAAAGCCATTAAGATTTGAGTTTCAAATTCCATTTTGTCTTCCTTCCAAAGAATTAAAAAAGAATGAGAAACTTAACTCAGGTAACCAACTAGTTTAATTAGAATTGATTGATTCCAGATGTTTTTTTTTTTTTCCCCATGAAAGCCATTTTTTCCTATTTTACTCGATTTTCTAGGTATCCAAACAAGCTCAAATGTAACTTGTAAAAACTACTCATACCTTTAGTTTTCTGGATGCAAGAAGCAAAGAAGTCCAAATTAAATGAAAGATTAAAAGCTTGGTTCCAATCAGCGTCCCTGATGGGCAATACAAGTTCAAAGTCAAACCAAATTTGACAAGAATCAAACACTTAAAATGAGTTTAATTAAACCAATTGCCCCAGCTCAGTTCACTCTTCAACTATTCAAAACCCAGAATCAACAATTTTTTTCTCTTTTTCAGAAACTAATGGATCCTTAACGCAGAAATTGGAGCGCTTTTGAAACTCCGCACTCAGCATTGTAGTCATATCGGAAATCTGACCATAACCAAGTTGTGTGAACAACAGAAGAAGCTCGAGATTATCAAACTCGTTGTAGTCATCCACGTTATGGCACTGTACGAACTGCACCGAACCCACCAATAGTACAACGAGAAACACCAATGTGGGAGCAGGGGAAGGGCAATAAGTGCCAACTTTCGCTCTTCTCATATCGAAACCGATTGAAGCGTCGACAAAAAAGGAGTGTTGAAGCTCAGAAATAGTGTGTTTGGTTGGGAAGAAACTGTGGGAAAGTGGAGGGGAGGAAATAGGAACTCATTTGGATTTATTTTCCTGGGCTTTCTTGGGAACCAAACGCGGGAAAGAGACTGATAGGTGATGATGGAGGAGGGAGGAGATTATTATTAGGGAAAGTTGTGTTTTTTGAAACTAGGTTCGAAATTAGGAATTTCCTCAGATGGGGTTAGGGCAAAATGATCAGAAGTGAGAGAGATTCTCTACTTTTAGTTCTCGGGTCAGGTTTCTTATTGTTTCAGCTTTGAGAATTAGGTCAAGTTGAAAATTGTTCTGCTGACATGGGGAGGATTTGCTGATGACATGGAGAGATTTAGGGGCAATCTAGGAAGAGGAAAAATAAACGGTAGATAGTGCACATTTTGGATATTACTTTACATATTAATAGTTGGATATCATATTTTTGTATATTTGGATTATCAAAATCATATAATTTCCACATCAATAGCCCATAACCTAACTTTCCCATAATAATATGCTTCATAATGATGAATGTTTGACAAAAGGAAGAAGGAAAAGACAAATTAATAATAACGGTCGGGAAAACTTGAGGAAAAATTACATATTGAAAAAAACTAGAAGAAAAGAGAAGTGAAGAATAATATATATATATATATATATATATAATTAATAAATTCTTTTGATATATAATCATATTTAAAGATTTTCACTCATTTTCTTTTTTTATATAAAAATTAAATAATTTAAATATATATACAAATTTAATTAATTTTAATTAAATTTGATTTGATTTTTTTATATATTTATATATCCTCCTTTAAAGTTTCACTCATTTTTTTTTTTTATATATAAAGATTAAATAATTTAAATATATATACAAATTTAATTAAGTTTAATTAAATTTGATTTTCTTTTTTTCTTTTTTATATCCACCTTTAAAGTTTCTCGTATTTTATTTTTTATATAAAAATTAAATAATTTGAAAATATATAAGTTTTTAATTAATTTTAATAATATATAGTTTTTCTTTTTATTTTTTTATAATAGATTAAATATGAGAAAATTATATTTACAAAAAGTATTCTAAATTGCTACTTATTTATAAGAAAATGTCTTTTACAATTTTTATTTAGAAAAAATGATTTTTAATATTTGTAAAAAAATGTTTACAAATTCAATTTTTTTAAGAAGAGTTTCAATTAAATATGATTTTAATATTTTTATTAAGAAATGAAATCAATTTTTATTAAAAGCAATGGTTCCAGTTTACTTAGAAAAAAGTTTTAATTTATATTTACAAAGGAATTATTTCTGATTACTATATAATGACTATTATTAATATTAACAGAAGAAAGAATTGATCGACCAGAACACCATATATATGAAATCGGAGTTTACTATGATCCAAGGACAAATAATATGAATCTCATGAACAATAATGAAATGAAACAAATTCAAATGAAATAACAAACCTTGAATCATAGGGCTATTTCCGACCGAATTAGCGTGTGTGCAATAGGGATGCGGATTGAGACAAGGTTGAAGAAGATTTAGAGACCTTTGATGAGTCCGTGGTGCCATTAGAGGAGTTGGAAAACTGGGTGTGGTTTCTCTCAAAAAGGCTAGTGCTATAGGATGTCTGCAGCGCTGGGGGAGCGTAATACATTGGCATAGGCATTTTTATAAGAAGAAGAGGCAATAAAGCTTCAGAATTAAGGACACTCATTGCTTCCCTCATTGAAGGACGAGCATTGCAATCAGGGTGAGCACACCAAAGACCAACAATCATCAATTGCTCCATTTGTTGATCATCATAATCTACAAACAGTCTTGGATCAGCTGCTTCAAGAAGTTTTCCTACGCCATAGAGGTCCCAAACCCACTCCACCAATCTGATCTGATTTTCTTCGGCCTTTGTTTCCACGACTCTTCTTCCACAGCAAATTTCCAATGCAACAATTCCAAAACTGTACAAGTCAGATTCCTTACTAGCCTTGCCTGTCATGAAACATTCAGGAGCCATGTAGCCCATGGTCCCTACTAAATAGTGGTTTGTGACCCTTACTAGCTCTCCTTTTTTATGGCACTAGCCCATGAGCTGTGTAGGGACCCCTCTCTCTAATGACACGTGGTGCGCTTCCCCTATCCGGACTCCCTCAGGGAGAAGCACACGATACTCGCAAACATCACATCCGGACGACCGCCATATCACATCTGGACGATCGACATATCCTATCTGGATATGTTTGTCTGGATCATTGACTAAAGCAAGCAAGTCTTACTACGTCATTCCTACAGCCTGCCATGGCCCACGTTCTGCCACCTGTAGAGCGAGAGGACAGGAATGATGGCAAGTCACCTCACACGATCTCTGACAGCCGCCCTAAAGGTGATGATGGCCCTGCCATCACCTAGAGACATCATGACGAGCCAAAAAGTCTCCCCACCATTAAAGAGGGAGACAGAGCTTCTGTCACTATATATATGAACCTTCACACAAGGAAGAAGGTAAGCTTGCTATACCTAATAAAAAGTCAACTGCTTTATCTCTCTAACCATGGCTGACAAAACCATCGAAGGGTGTGTCTGGACACCCTGTCCGGACATCTTTTGCAGGGACAACTGAACCAGAACTCAATTTTGGTTGAGAGCATGCGTCCATTTGGCAACTACGTGGATCACAGGGATGCGAGGCCTCAACATTGGCATCGTCTGTGGGAAAAAACGCTGATTCAGTCACCAGCAAAGATGGCCACACCTTCCCGAAGCCGCTCGTCTGCTAGGGAAGAGGAAGATAATTTTGAATGGCGTCGAGCCATCGAAAGAAGACAGTTGGCAAGCAAGCGACAACTGCAAGCTCTCCTCTAGGAGACAGAAAGATTGAGAGAAGAAAACGCGGTGTTGCGCATACAAGTTTCATCAACGGGGCCTCCCCATCGTCAGCACTCAAGAGGTCAGGTAGCAAACTCAAGGTCTGACCCAGAATCAATATACCTTGGGGCAGCAAAAGCAATCCCAGGAACATGCAACGCTAGACCACATGAGCCACACACGCCCATGCACCGAGCTCCCCATGAGGAAAGCTCATATTCTACTCATTTTTTAGCAAAAAGACAACGTGACAAAAAACCCCAGTTATCAGACTCAATGCGCGCAAGACTAGGCCCACAGAAGCCTGGGAGGCCAAGGTCGCCAGTGGCCACATCCTGGGAAACGTACCCTGACCCTATGGTCACCCCTATGGTGCAGAACGTTCTCCCGCACCGTGACCCCATGGTCACCCTTATGGTGTAGAACGTTCAATCGCACCTAGCGGTACGACAAGCTGGGAGAAACCTCCCAAACGAGCCACCCATTGGCTCCATCAGCAAAAGGCTGGATGACATGCTCTCCACGCCTTTCTACTCTCATATTATCATTACGAGCCCCCAAGGGGATTCCTCGTGCCTAAATTCTCCACGTACGATGGGTCCAACGACCCCTTTGACCATATCATGCATTATCGTCAACTCATGACTCTCGATATAGGAAACGATGCGCTGCTATGCAAAGTATTCCTCGCCAGCCTACAAGAGCAAGCCCTCTCATGGTTTCACCGCCTACCTCCCAACTCTATGGAGAATTTCAGGGACCTGTCGGAAGCCTTCGTGGGACAATACTTATGTTCCACTCGGCATAAGCAGAACATCAGCACGCTGCAAAACATAAAAATGCAAGATAACGAGTCTTTAAGGGAGTTCGTAAAGCGGTTTGGTAAGGCCGTACTATAGGTAGAGGCTTACAGCATGGACGCTGTCCTGCAGATCTTCAAGCGAAGCATCTGTCCAGGCACCCCATTTTTCGAATTACTCGCTAAAAAGCCTCCTACGACGATGGACGACTTGTTCCGGCGTGCAAGCAAACATTCAATGCTCGAAGATGATGTGCGAGCAGCCACCCATCGAGTCTTGGTTGTTGGGTAGGCACCTAGAAGTGGTGCAGAAAGAAGTGTCAAACTTCTGGACCGGCCAAGGTCGTCCGATCTAAGGCAGGAAGGGCCAAGTCGCCCGGAAATGCCACCCCTCACACCCCTTTCCATATCATATGAGAAGCTTCTCCCTATGATCCAAGACATGTCTGACTTCAGGTGGCCTAGACCCCTCGAAACGGACCCATCCAAAAGGGATCATAGTAAAAAATGTGTCTTCCATAAGGAGCATGGTCACACAACGAAGGCGTGCAGGTGCCTCCATTATTTGGTCGAAAGGCTCATAAAGGCATGACATTTAAAGCAATACCTCCGCTCAGATGCTAGAGGTGGAGACGCTTCCCGAAATCACAACTCTAGAATCCCCAGGGCCCCAGCCGCCCCCAAAGCAATTATAAACTATATTAACGAAGGCCCATCCGACGAGGAGTACAACTAAACGAAAGAGACAAAGGTTGTTGCAGGCAGCATCAGTGCATGAGCATGTCAACTCCATCAGGCCTAGGATAGTTGGGGGGGCCCTCACCCCATAGATGGAACAATCATTTTCCCACCAGTAGACCCCACACGGATATTGCAATCGCACCGCGACGCCCTCATCCTGTCCCTAGAAATAGGAGACTTCGACGTGAGACGCATCCTAGTTGACCCGGGCAGCTCGACCGATCTTGTACAAGCATCAGTCGTTAGCCACATGGGGCACAGTCTCACAGGCCTCGAAAATCCTGGGCGAATCTTGTCCGGATTCAACGGGTCGTCAACTACTTCCTTGGGAGATATTGTACTGCCGGTCCAAGCTGGCCCAGTCACTCTCAATGTACAATTTTCGGTGGTACAAGATTTATCACCCTTCAATGTCATCTTGGGGCGCACATGGCTGCACTACATGAAAGTCATCCCCTCTACGTATCATCAAATGGTAAGCTTCCTTACCAAAGATGGGCAAATAGACCTATATGGCAGCCAGTTAGCCGCTCGCCAATGCTACCAAATAGCACGAGAGGCAGGAACCAGTCAGGAGAACGAACCCCTCCCTGAATCCTCCAACGCATGGGACCAATAACAATCACTGAGTCCGGCGAACAAAGATCCCCCGGTAGCAGATCCCTTGTAGACGATCCAAATTTCGGAAGAAGAAACTCACCTTGCATATATCAGTTCCCTCTTGACAAGTGAAGAGACCCGAAACATCCAAGACACCCTCCGACAAAGCCATGACGTTTTCGCATGGGCACATTCGGATATGAAGGGAATTCATCCATCCATCGTCTCTCATAAGCTTAACATCTTGCCAACAACAAGGCCCGTCCGGCAGAGGGTTAAACTTTTTCACCCGGATAGGCAAAAAATTATCCGGAATGAGATTGACAAGTTGCTAGTAGTCGGATTCATCAGAGAAGTAGATTACCTGGATTGGTTGGAAAACGTATGGTGGTACCCAAAAAGGAAGGCAAATGGCGGGTATGCGTCGACTACACGAACCTCAATAATGCATGCCCAAAAGACAGTTTCCCTTTACCATGAATAGATCAAATTGTGGATTCCACTGCGGGGCAAGGAATGCTCTCCTTCTTGGACGCCTTCTCTGGATACCACCAAATCCTCATGTACCCGGCTGACGAAGAAAAGACAGTCTTCATAATGCCACACGGTCTTTATTGTTACAAAGTCATGCCATTCAGACTCAAAAACGCTGGCGCCACTTATCAGAAACTGATGACAAAGATCTTCAAACCTCTTGTCGGCCGCACAGTAGAGGTATATATTGACGATATCGTGGTTAAAAGCAAAACCCGAGAGGAACATGTCCTCCATTTACAAGAAGTCTTCCAACTCTTAAGGAAGTATGACATGAAGTTAAATCCTTCCAAATGCGCATTTGGCGTAAGTGCTGGCAAATTCCTGAGATTTATGGTCAGCCAAAGGGGGATAGAGGTTAGCCCGGATCAAGTGAAGGCGGTCATAGAAACACCACCCCCAAGAACAAAAAGGAATTACAGCGCCTCACAGGCAAGCTTGTTGCGCTAGGTCGCTTTATAGCCCGCTTCACTGATGAACTACGACCCTTCTTCTTAGCAATACGAAAAGCTGGAGTGAGCAGATGGACGGACAGCTGTCAGAGCGCTTTCGAAAAAATTAAGCATTGCCTCATGCAACCGCCCATTCTAAGCAGCCCCATCACTGGAGAAAAATTGTATATGTATCTGGCTGTATTGGAGTGGACAATCAGCACTGCTCTATTTCGCTGCCCCTTGCCCAATGAGCAAAAACCTATTTATTACGTCAGTAGAGCGTTGGCGGACGTAGAAACTAGGTATTCAAAGATGGAGCTAACGACCTTAGCTCTTCGAAATGCCGCCCAGAAGCTCCGCCCTTATTTCCAAGCCCACCCGGTGGTCTTGCTAACTGACCAGCCTCTTCGCAACATTCTGCACAAACCAGACTTAACCGGAAGAATGCTTCAATGGGCCATAGAGTTGAGTGAATATGGAATCGAGTTCCAACCTAGGTTGTCCATGAAATGCCAAGTGATGGCTGACTTCGTGCTGGAATACTCCCGAAAGCCTATCCAGCACAAAGAACCAAGTGAAAAAGAGTGGTGGACTTTGTGGGTCGATGGAGCCTCCCGGGCATCAAGATCCGGAGTAGGGCTCCTATTGCAGTTCCCAACAGGAGAACATCTGAAGCAATCCATCCGGCTGGGGTTCCCCGCCTCTAACAATGAAGCGGAGTATGAGGCCATCTTATCCGGATTGGACCTCACCCTGGCTCTATCCGTCTCCAAGCTCCGGGTCTATAGTGATTCCCAACTCGTGGTAAGGCACCTTCAGAAGGAATACGAAGCTAAGGATGCGCACATGGCGCAATATCTAACTAAAGTAAGGGACACCTTACAACGATTCACCGAATGGACAATCGAAAAAATTAGACGAACTGAAAATGGACATGCTGACGCCCTGGCAGGCATAGCTGCTTCCCTCCCCATCAAAGAAGCCATATTATTGCCTATGCATGTGCAAGCCAATCCTTCCGTCACGGAAGCCTCCACTTGCAATACCATTGAGGCAAGCCAAGCAGACAACCAAGGTTGGATGGAAGTCATCATAAAGTACCTCCGGGCAAGCACTCTGCCCGAAGAGCCCAAGCAGGCACACAAGATTCGGGTGCAAGCCGCGCGTTTCACCCTGATCGAGGAACACTTGTACAAGCGCTCCTTTACAGGTCCCTATCTCAGGTGCCTAAACCACTCAGAAGCCCTGTACGTTTTAGCTGAGTTGAATGAGGGGATATGTGGAAACCATTCTGGGGGTCGATCTCTGGCGCACAGGGCCCATTCGCAAGGGTATTACTGGCCCACGATGAAAAAAGATGCGGCAGCATATGTCAAAAAATGTGACAAGTGTCAAAGGCATGCCCCCATACCACATATGCCGTCGGAGACGTTGAAACCAATTTCAGGCCCTTGGCCCTTCGCACAGTGGGGCATGGACATAGTAGGACCCCTACCAGCTGCAGCTGCCTAGAAGAAATTCCTACTCGTTGCCACAGATTACTTTAGTAAATGGGTGGAAGCTGAAGCATACGTTAGCATCAAAGACAAAGATGTCACCAAATTCGTATGGAAGAACATCGTCTGCCGCTTTGGAATCCCCCAAACCATTATAGCCGACAACGATCCACGGTTTGATAGCATCGCTTTCCGGAATTTCTGTTCAGAGCTAAACATCCGAAATTCATACTCCACACCTCGTTATCCTCAAAGCAATGGACAAGCAGAGGCCACAAACAAGACCCTAATAACTGCCTTAAAGAAAAGGCTCGAGCAAGCCAAAGGAAAGTGGGTGGAAGAGCTACTCGGCGTCCTATGGGCTTATTGAACTACACCCGGACGTCTGACAGGAAACACTCCCTTCGCCCTCGCATACGGTATGGACGTAGTCATTCCTACTTAAATAGGGCTATCCACTATCCGGACCGAGGCAGGAAGGCAAGATGATGCAAATGCGGAGTTAGGAAGAAATTTGGACTGGCAGACGAGATAAGAGAAACCGCATCCATCCGGATGGCTGACTATCAACAAAGGGCAGCCGCTCACTACAATCGCAAGGCAAGGCTCAAGAGCTTTAAAAATGGTACGTTGGTCCTAAGAAAGGTTTTCAAAAATACTATTGAGATAGGGGCAGGAAAGTTTCAAGCCAACTGGGAAGGCCTCTATATAGTATGTAAGACAAGTGAAAGTAGAGCTACAAAAGCTAGACGGAACCCCATTGCTCCGACCATGGAATGTATCTAATCTAAAGTAGTATTACTAATGAAAGAAAAATAGAGGTACAAATATGAATAAGTATGTTTTATTAATACTTGTGAAAATTGTATACAAAAATTTCTCCAGACTACAAAATATAGGGAGAAGTTAGCAGTAAAAATTACAAAAAGAAAAGCTCTCATTGGGAAGGCTTGCCGCGCAGCTTCTCTTCCTCACCCGGGGGAATCGAAGGGATGTCCTGTTTGATGCCATGCTTCTTCATGCAGCAACGGTAGCCAAAAAGATACATCTCGTATACCTACTTCTGGTAGTCCGTTTCGAGTTCCCCCCTTTCCGTAGCAAACTCAACCTCCAACTCTTCTTTTTGCGCTAATAAACGCAACTACAATTCCTTTCTCTGCTTTTTTTCAATGAACACCTCTGTCCGGAGTTGCCTCACTTCTCCCCTCAGCTAGGCCATCTCGCCCTCCGCCTCATGCAGGCGGGCATCTGTAGATTCCTCCCGACTCTTTGCCTCAGCTAGCTCTATCCGGAGAGCTTCGTTGTCCTCTTGGGATTTCTTCAAAGCTTCGGCACTCTCTTCAGAGCCCTCCGGGTAGCGGATCAACTGGCTTCAGTCTGCTCCAATATCAAGCGCAGTTCCTCCTCATTGTTGATGCGTTGGGAGACGAAGGCCTTCATATAATCGGCAGTCCGCAGTAGGTCCGAAAAAAGATCGCGTTGTTGAGCCATGCCACTAATACCGCTTACCAACTGCAGAAAAACCCACAAAACAAGAAGTGAAAAATTACAACCCATGTGACAAACACATCAGTATGGCAAGAAAAATCAAGAAGTAAAACTATACCATTTCCGTCGCTTCGAACATTTTTGCTGAAGGCACATCAACATCTGAGCCGGATGGAATCCGTTTTAGCATCTCTCCCAACTCCGCATAGCTGAAAGGGCTAGCGGAGATGCAAGCCGCATCATCAACTGGATTTCCCCCTAACGAGGCAGTAGGGTGTGACTCCTTCTCTGGATCTGGGGCCCCATCATTCACGGCCGGCTGGGTCTCTTCGGGTGATCCCTCATCCAGGACCAACACCGGGGCGGTTGGGTTTTCTTCTGCTATCTCCGTCTCACTCCCCTCCGAATGATCCTCCTGGACGGATGAGCAGTTGACTTCTAGAAGAATATCCTGAAGCCGCCCGCTGATGCTAGACTTTAAGTCGCAGGTCGGACGAGACCTCCCTGTAGCTGGCTCCTTCACCGGTACAAGCGCAAGGGAGCTTGGCTCGCAAGGAGGCAAACCCTGACTTTTAACCCCCATTTCTTCCATTGGAAGCCCCATAGGAGGCAACGTTTCAGCACAAGAGGCCTCGGCTACATCCGCGTCTGGAGGAGAAGAGCCGGGCTGGCACACTGAGGTTGCTTCCTCAGCCAGAAGAGTCATCCATACAAAAGCTAGCACTGATGGCCCCGATCTGTTTAGACCCGCAAGACGTCCGGAGCCGCTTGAAACAGAGGGCAGGACGGAGGGATCTGGCGTTCTTATTATTATTCCTTGAACGAAAGTTGGCGGTGTATTACAACTTCCTTTAGGGGAGTTGGGAGTTTTATTTCTTTTCCCTTATTGTGAACCTTTTTCTTCTTCTTTTTCGCTAGAGCGCCAACAGGTGGAGGGGACACGGGGCGTTTACCACCAGAAGCCTTCCGCAAAAGTCATTCTTGCCTTTTCTCATCCCGATCGTTGAGACGGGCTTTGCGTGCCCGGGCGTCTGCCTTCCGCACCGCCACGTAGGATGGGAGATCTTGGAGAACAAAGTGTTCTCCACTCACCACCTTTTTGGGCAACCGTCTCGGGAGTATGTTGAGTACATACGGCTGGGGCTCCTGGGTAACCGATCGGAGATTCTACGCGAAGAGAAGCGTTTCACAACTCCTCTTAGCCGCCGCAATCTCAAAAAGCCTGTTCAACCGATCGAACGAGGCTTTCTCCACCCATTCTACCAGCTTCCCCCTTTTATCTTTGCCTGCACCCAAGAAAGCAAAGCATGTCAGCCACCTAACAATGTTGACCTAACTGATTACTACTCAAAAAGTGCTATTTGATAGCTTATAATTAATTCTTTTAAACACTTTTGAGTAGTAGTTTAGGCCTTTTAACTCAATTGGCATGTTAAGGACCCTTGAAAGGAATTTTAATCACTTTATGTAAGTTTTGGTGTTTTTGTTAGTAATTTGATCACCAAAGCAAGTCAAGACTGAGGAGAGTTATGAGGAATCTTGGACAAAGCTTAGAAGTCATTTGCCAAGAGTAAATCCGGATTGCAAGGAGAAAAAGTAAAGAGAATCTGCCATGAAGCATATTCTTGATGACAGTCGTAGCAGCCACTTTTGGAGCACTTTCTGAAGTCCAATTGATGTATGCTATATACCATTTCAAAGCTTAGGAAGTCAACAATCTAATGCTTTAAACGGTGTATAATTCGGAGTTGAAACGAAGAAGTTACAGCCATTGCAAGCCAATCACTCCGAGCTGAAGGAAGCATTTTGCAAAGTGCTGCGAAATCACCCTTTTGTTGCGAAGTGATTCCGTAGCCTTTTTGTACAGTAGGGTGTATTTCCTTTTGAAGTTGCCCGACATATACCACGAGAGGGAAGCTGGGAACCTCAAGGTGGAAGCCAACTTCGCAGCCCTGCGAAGATAGCATGTTGTTGCGAAATGATTTTGCAGCCCTCTTGAGTGTCTGCGAAATCTCGCAGACACCATTTTCTCTTGCGAAATGGTTCCTGGAGCATCCCGATATTTGCTACCGACATTGGGAGATATTTTACATCATATTTTTGTTATCTAAATCCCGAAATACTCCTTATAAGCCACCAATTACAAGATTCCTTAGCTTTTAAGTTAGTAAAAAGAGAAAATATCTATGTAATAATTAGTTTTATATTATGTTCATATATATACCTCTCGGGAGCCTGTTCTCAGAGAGGAGATCCTTTTGTAAAATTCTGAGTAAGCAAGTAAAGTTCAGTTCTTTGTATTGCCTTACCTTTTCACTTTGTATTTTTTATTTATTACTAAGTTATGAACTCTCTGAGGAGTTTTCTCCAGAGAATGAGTAACTAAACCTCTAGTTCCTTGGAGCTAAGGTTGCCGGGGAAGGTTCCAAGTGCAAGAATGCAAAGCTCTGTGGTTTTAGCTAGTAATGAAGAGGAAGTGAAATCCTTTAATGATTTCTATGTTTTTAGTTAACTTAAAACACCTTAGAGTCACCTGGGCCAACACTTGGTAAGGCAAGTGATTTCCAACCATGGAGATGCACTAGTTTACCCCTTGCGAGCCTCTGGGAGGTGACTTTAAGGTAGGATTTTCTGGAATTTCCAACACTTGGTAAGCTTTTGGACTCCAAAGAGACATCCATTAGTTATCTCGTGCGAGCTTGAGAAGGGAAGTCCAAGGTTAAAGATCACCTTGAATGGTTAAGGCTTAGTGAGAGGCTTAAACCATTGCAAGTTGCATCAGTGAGAGAATTAAAGTGAAATCTAATTGAAGGATGTATCTGTACAACGCCGGTTAGAGAATTGACTATATGTTGAATCTCTAACGCGAGGAAATGAACCATCTGACCGGAGCCGTGTCTTTTGCATGAGGAACCACCCCAGTGAACCTAACTCTCCAAGGAATGTTTTTCTTCCTAAGTTATTCCCATTACTTATTGTGTTAGCTAGTTTAAGTCTAAATCTTCACCAATCAAAGTTTGTGTTTTATTTCTTAAGCTAACCTTGAAATGAAACAAAACCAATTCACTTTGAATTGATATCATTGATAGCTTGTTAATCCTTCCTAGTGAACGATCCTGGAGCCGCTATACTATAGTAGCTTTGTCTTTGCTACCCTAGTATATGGTGTTATAGGTTATAAATTTTGTTGATTACTCCCTCATTCAAGGAGCACCAGCTGGACACGAATCAGCTGGCACACCAATTGGGCACGAATCACTAACTCGCAACCACAGAAGGACAGGAAGTAGCTTATTCATACCTGGGACCTTCAACGACTGGTTGGGAGTGAACCACCTATCCGGATGCACCGTCAAACCCGCCCATAGGCCCTTAACCAGCACATGTCCCCTGGCGGCCCCCTTGGTCGAGTCCGGAAGGCTGGTTACCAACTGAAGGGATGGAAGGCTAGCAATAAAGCTGAAGATGTCAGTTTTCACCTTCTTAATGGAGTAGATAAAGAGAACCTCCAGCAGTGAGAGGTCCAGATTAAACAGCATGCTCAGAATGTTGTACCCCATCAGCACCCGAACCATGTTGGGATGGATGTAAACCAGAGGAATCTAGGTGAAGTGAAGAAATTCCTTGAACAAAGACGGGAGGGGGAACCGAAGCCCAGCATTGAATTGCTCATTGGTAAAGAAGATAGCATTATCCTCAGTTTCCTCAGTCGACACGGCCTCTCTGTCCGTAAGTTCTACGAACACGCCATTTGGGATGCAGAAGCGTTCGCAAAACTCCCTCACATTCAACTTATCCACGGATTTCTCCGCGTGAACATCTCCGGGCGCATCTTTTCCGCTCTGTCCGGACAAGCTAGATGAAGTTGCTTCCTTGTTCGCAGACATTTTTGAGGCTAGGGTTGAAACGGAACCTACATGGCAGAAATCCAACAATAAAAAACAAGTACCCAGCCCCACAACCCTAACGACAAAAAAAAAAAAAAAAAAAACGCTTAGAAAACATAAACCAGCATCCTCATCCCAAACCTTGGCTTTACCACAAGGAAGAATCGGTAACCCACAAAAGGTGCAGGGGGGCAAAAGAAACCCTAATGCACCCAAAACACGATCAAAACCCCCTGAAAAAAGCCCTAGAAACCAATACCGACTCCCAGTCACAAAGAAACTTGCCCAAAAAAACAAAAAACAAACCACAAAGCAAACACAATGAAGAGAAGGCAAGAAAAGTGAATGTACCGAGAGTAAACTGGCGAAATGGAGATGAAATCCGCGGTACAGTCACCGTCATGACACGGGTATTGCTAGCAGAAACCCTAGAAACTCACTCATAGATGAAGATACGCAGAAAGTTGAAGAGAAAGCACTACAAGCAGAAAATGCAGAAGAACAAATGCAAGAGTGAGAGGCTCGGTCTGCTATTTAAATGAGAGACAGCCTCTCGGTATTCTAACCGTTCAGCTGCGCCATTATTGAAAAGACACACTGCCTGAGAATATCCAGAGACGGCTGCTCATCATAAATACTCTTCTTCCTCTTCGCCCCTGCGCACCACGTGGCTCAATGAGCGGAAAAAGTAAGCCTCAATTTAAAAAAAACAATCATTTTTAACCCGCCCATTTTGCTCGTACAAAATGGACAGGTTAAAAGGGGGGCATTGTAGGGACCCCTCCCTCTAATGACACGTGGCACGCATTTCTATCCGGATCAGCTCCATCCGGATTTTCCTAAGTGGACACGTGGCGTGTTTCCCCTATTCGGACTCCCTCAGGGAGAAGCACACGACACTTGCAAACATCACATCCGGACGACCGACATATCCTATCCGGATATGTTTGTCCGGATTGTTGACTAAAGCAAGCAAGTCTTACTACGTCATTCCGACAGCCTGCCACGGCCCACGTTCCGCCATCTGCAAAGCGAGAGGATAGGAATGATGGCAAGTCACCTCACACGATCTCTGACAGCTGCCCTAAAGGTGATGATGGCCCTGCCACCACCTAGAGGCATCATGACGAGCCAAAAAGTCTCCCCACCATTAAAGAGGGAGACAGAGCTTCTGTCACTATATATATGAACCTTCACACAAGGAAGAAGGTAAGCTTGTTATATCTAGTAAAAAACCAACTGCTTTATCTCTCTAACCATGGCTGACAAAACCATCGGAGGGTGTGTCTGGACACCCTATTCGGACATCTTTTGCAGGGACAATTGAACCAGAACTCAATCTTGGTTGAAAGCGTGCGTCCATTTGGCAACTACGTGGATCACAGGGATGCGAGGCCTCAACAAGCTGCACCAAGTTCCGGTGCCTTAATCGACAGAAGATTTTCACTTCAGATGCGTACTCCTTCATCCCCTATTGGGAGTTCCTTGTTACTCTCTTAATTGCAACATAAGAGTTCAGTTCCCCCAAGAAACCTCTATAGACCCCACCAAACCCTCCCTCTCCAAGCTTCTCTCCCTTTGAAAAGTTAGTGGTCGCAAGAGCCAATTCATTAAAGGAAAACTTCCTCGGTCCAGTACCCTTCTCAAAATCTTCATCCAAGGCCAGGTGACTGTCACCACCATCTTCTTGATCTCCCCCAGTATGTCTCTTCTTCCACATGTAAAACCAAACCAATCCCAACCCACCCACCACAACAAATGCACAAACACTCAATCCCACCACAACTCCTGTCTTCTTTCCCTCTCCTGATTCCACAGAATTGGGAGGTTGCAAAGTTGAACTAAAACTCCACGAGTAGATGCTGTTTATCTGGAAAAAAAAAAGTCCTGTTGAGCCTGAGAAGCCAATAGTAACGAAATCTGGTAGGTAATCCCTCAGATCAACGTTGTAATAGAGGCTTTGCTAAGTTGTGCTATTGTCTGTGAAGTCAGTAATTAGGACAACACTCAGATTATGTGAACTAGAAGTATAACTGATGGAAACATGATTTAGCTTTCTTTCCTTGATATTGTTGGACCAGTTCACAGTTTTAACGGATGTCATGGAGTTAATATCAATACCAACATGATTACCTGTCAGATCCCCTTTTTCTGGGTTATTATGTGTATCAAACTCCACTGCAATAAAACTAATTGTAGTTGAGTTTGTCACTTATCCTTCCCGAGACCAAGGCCTTCTCCTGACCCATCTGAAGGCAATTGGGTACCATTAAGGAAGAACATAAGTCCATCGGCATAAGTATAGTTGTTTTGTGAGTTAATGACAAAGGAGAAATTGGTAGTGAAATCAGTTAGATTTCTGGAGGTCGGATCCCAGAGATACAACTACTCGATATACATGGCTCGACCCCAACTACCATCCATTGCTTGGTCCTTCTCGCTTCTGGTGAGTTGGATGCGTCCGTCCGAAGAACATTGAGTGTGTCGTGTAAAGAATATTTCATGACTATTTACATCAAAGGTGGTGAAGTTGAAGGAGAATGAAGTCGTAGAAGGGAATATTAGGAAGAAGGAAATGGAAATCATGAAGAGATGAAAGGAGAGAAGTTTGTGAGATCCCATATGGGCAATCCCAGTGTTGCAGGCAATGTTTTCATAATCGGACCGGTCATTGAACCGAAAAAGTTACCGATTCACGGTTCATTGGTCGGACCGACAGTCAAACCGCAGTCGAACCGATGACGTCATAAATATACAATTTATAAATTATTAAAATTTAAAATAATTATAAAAATAAAAATAAAAATTTATATATTATTCAAAAATTAAAATTTTATTTAAAAATTAGAAAATTAGTTTTAAATTAGAAATTTAAATTAAAATCATAATTTTAATTTAAAATTTAAAATTTTAATATTTATTTTACCATTAAATCATATTTATTTCTTAGTCTTCGTTTGAATGACTATTTGAAGAAGCTAGGAACAAGTCCAAAAAAAAATACTTGAATCAAGAAGTGGTGCAATAAGAAATCTAAATTTGGGCGTTGGTTCATTATTAATAATTTATTATACAAAGTTCACAGAGATGGTACTTTGTGTTTGTTTTTTATCTTCCTTTTTGGGCACAACGAACAAACACAAGGATTATTATTATTATAACACTACTACAAAAATAGTTTATGGTGTCACTATTTATGGTGTCACTTTTAAAATAATGACACCATAGGGTTTATAATTAATAAATGTGACACATCATATAAAAATTCTTCAATTGAGGTAGTTAGATGATATTAGTTTTATATTTATAGTGTCACTTTTTGGGAAGTGACATCATATAAAATAATTTTTTTTAAGTATTATAACTTAATGAGCCCAATTTTAGAAGTAATAATGATGGATAATATATAAAAATCCAATTGTTTCTCTATTGCACCCACAATTAGAAGTAATAATGATGGATAATATATAAAAATCCCATTGTTTCCATATTTCACCCACAATCTAAAAAATATCAATATATAAACCCTATACATAAAATCATGATCTTCTTCAACCTTTTCTCTCACCCATAATCAACACGTTCACAACCGACATTCTTTACTTTGTGGACTCCAAGGTAATCCAAAATCTCTTAGATGTATAATTTTTTTTTTTTTTTATTAATGTCATTATATTAATTGTTTCAACATCTTTGTATTATGATTTTTGTGAATTGTGTTTTCTTGAGTTGTAGGGAAGAAAAACTTAGGTTTAATCTTCTAGTATATAAGAAAAAACTGTAGATTAATTGATTTTGTAATTTAAACCAAACACATGATCAAGTCATTAAAAAAAAAGTGAAAAACAGGAAAAAAGGAATGATTTTTAATAAATAGGTACAGAATGCCCATACGGTGAACACGTCCCATTGTCTGAAATCTGAAATTTGAAATCCCCAAGAAAAGGGTTTGTTTGGCAGCCTCTTCTACTGGCTCTTGATTCAGCCTTCGTGAAGGTTATGGAGCCAGCGTTGGAGTGGTTGTTCAAGTTATATTCGTTAGGGCTGATCCGCGGCGTGATTGATGGGAAGGAGATGATAGAGGCAGTATGGAAATCAGCCAGCAGTGGTGAGGACGTGGTTGACCTCGCCGTGCTTAAGGTTATTTTCTCCGTAGTTCGATTTCCAGTGGTGGAAGTTCCGAATGGGTCTAAATGTGATGAGAAAATTGGAATGGATTAGTGGGTATAAAATTGAATGGATCTTGATTTCGGGGTCCCACCCGTATCATATTGGCTTTGCAGTATGTAATCTATTGTTAGCTTTGCAATTGCATGGTTTTGCAGAGAAATTTGATTTTGGAATGGACACTTGTGTTGAAACTTCAGTTCTTAATATGTACATCAAGTGTGGTGCAATGGATTTCGCCCAGAAAGTGTTTTGTAGGACCCCGAATCCAAGTTTGTTTTGTTGGAATAGTATGATTTATGGTTATTCAAAATATGGCAGCGTTAAAAAGGCTCTTGAGTTGTTTGCTAAAATGCCTGAGCGCGACACTGTTTCTTGGAATACTATGATTTCAATCTTGTCGCAACATGGGTTTGGCGCTGAAACTCTTAATACGTTCCTTGAGATGTGGAACCAAGGTTTTAGACCTAATTCCATGACATATGCTAGTGTTCTTAGTGCGTGCACCAGCATTTATGATCTGGAATGGGGTGCACATCTGCATGCACGGATTGTTCGCATGGAACCACGTCTTGATGTGTATGCAGGGTGCGGTTTGATTGATATGTATGCAAAATCTGGACGCTTGGAATTTGCAAGGCAGGTATTTGATGGCTTAACAGAGCCTAATGCAGTCTCTTGGACCTCTTTAATTGGGGGAGTTGCACAGGCTGGGTTTCAAGAAGAAGCTTTGGTATTATTTAATCAAATGAGAGAGGTGCCTGTGGCTTCGGATCAGTTCACTCTTGCAACTATTCTTGGAGTTTGTTTGAGTCAAATATGGGAAATGTGCCTGATCAGATAAATTATGTATCTGTTCTTTAAGGTTGTAGCCATTCGGGATTTGTTTCAGAAGGGCAATATTACTTCCTGTCTATGACTAAAGATCTCTGTCAGTTTCCATGCTCAATCCATCAGCTTGCCCTCAAAGCCTCATCCATTGATTCCTCAATTAAGTGTAGATTAGGAGATTCCGAAGCCAACTGTTCTTCATTATCAGTAAGCAACAATCTAAGTAGCCTTGCAAATTTGTATGATGGTTTAGGGAATTTGCTTCTGGTGCCACTCTCTCAGCAAGTCATGGTCCAACAATCAAGCCAGAAATGGGTTACTGAGGTAAAAGATGCATATCTTTTGCTATTGACTGTAAGCACTATTGCTTGCACAAGAAAAATTGTCAATTTATGATAAGATTACAGAAAGTGCCAAAGCACAACTATACATCAAGAAAGAAGAAAAAGTCGATTTGCAATAAATCGGGATATTTGACAAAACATCACAATATAGTAGTTGGCTGAATTTTCTGGTGTGTTTTGCTGTCAGGTCCCAACTAAAAATCTGGGCAAACTATCAGACTTTTCAATCGTTACTTGAAAGTAGAAATTTTGAAGAGGAGAAAATGTTACAATTGTGTTATTTTCTGCTCTCTCAAAGTTGGAATTTGGAAATAATTTTGGCCTGCAAGTCAATAACTCTTTATGTCTCTAAGTACCAAACGGGTTAGAAACTGCCCACTATTGCAGTACTTTTAAGGCTATTTGAAGTAGTTGTAGGCTCGCATAACAACTTGGCATTGATATTTGTCAATAGCACATGGCGTTGGGTCCCCAAACCTTCCTCTATGTCCACTGTTGAGTGGCTTGAGAACCCCTGTCAAAAGTTCTACCTGTATCGGTCTGCCTGTATCATACAGTTCATACTCTTCTCTCTTTCTGTCGGGAGAGAGATGCAAGCTACTTCATATCTTCCCTTTTGTTTGATTCTCCTTGTGGTTTTGGTTCTTTTTCCATGTTCATGGTACCCTCTAGCCACACAACAGTACGTTGGCTGTTCTCTAACCACACCCTGGTGCGGTTCCCGGAACAGAAAATACTCGATCTTAGAGACCCAGAACCCCAAATCCATAGCTCACTCGGCTGAGACCACTCATCACCCACTAGACCCACTTAGCATACAAGAAATCAACAAGGTCTTAGCCTGAAAATGAGTTTAGAGAATACTTAGTTTCAAGGAAGAAGATGAAGAAGGCAATCCACAAGTCCTTGCGGGATTTGACGAGCAAGTGTGACTTCTCTACCTAGACAAAGAACGTGAAACTGTGGGTTTAGAAGGCTTATTAAGAGAGTTAGAAGAGCCACCCTCACAGTGTTTGAATACTTGTTGGCATTTATTTCTGGGCCAAAGGTGCATCCAAAGACAAAGGGATGGTCTTTAGTATCCAGATTGATGCACTCCAAGCATATTGCATCTGAGGAAGAAGCAGAATCAAAAGGTATATAGGTGCTGCATTCAACCCCAACATCAGCCAAAAGAGAACCAACTCTCTCTTTTGCGTTGAGAATTCAAGACTTTGATGGAAGACTAAAAGCCTGTTTGGGCATCTTATTAAAACCAGAATGTCCCTTGTCAACATCCTCAACCACTAGTTTAAAAGCCTCACACTGATAAGCCATAGACAACCAAAATGTTTGTCAGGATACATACATACTTGTACATGAAGGAGAAATACTTTATACTTTTTCCATATAAATATACTCTTTGTGCCCAAATCAACACTGTACTCCTCTTTTCCTTTCCTTCACCAAAGCATTCTTTGCACAGATATTGATACTTCTGTCATATATGATGCAGAATCATACCTATGAAGAGAGATCAAATCAAACATAATTGGTCTTGTAGAAGGTAAACTGAAGTTGTCCATACATTTTCCAGAAGGCACTAGTGGAGTGTGAAGGTAAACTGACTTCTCTGCATTTTGATACTCCATAAAAAATGAAGTGCCTTTGGCTTTAAGCTCCTACCATTTTTTTTGTACCTGAAGGAAGTTACATTCCATTCCATTTGATTCTAATAATCAAATTCCCAAGCAGATGACTCAAATGCAAGATCCATGAATGTAATAACAAACCAATTGTTTGATAACCCAGTTCTGGTTTGTAATAGCAAGCACAGTTGAGACCTGGAACAGAAGGAAAAATCCCCATCAAATTTAGTACTGACATGAGCTTCTAATCTTGGATGTCCAGAATTATACAAGAAAACCATCCAGTACTGTGATCATAATCATCAACCCTTCTGATGAAATTCTTGGCCAAATAATTAACAATCAAATTTTATTTGGCTATTGAATTATGAGTGTGTTGGTGTAGATGGTTAATAAACTGATTTGTTGGATGATACTGCTAAAATTACATTATAATGCTGATTGTTTATGCTTTAATTTTCAGGATAGTGTATCAGAAGCAGTGAAGATCCTGAAGAAAGAGATTACTTGTAAAAATCCTATAAACTCTTACCACTTTTGGCCTTTTGATCTTCATTTCATATTAAGCTATTGACTATTTGTGAACCCCATGAATATTCATAAAACTTTCTGTTATAAATTATAAATAAGAATTGTATGAAATCTTATAAAACTTAAGTGAAAGAAAAATCAGTAAGAAATTGATGTAACTTCAGAGAAAATAGCTTGTCATCTATGTTTCTTATGCCTGCAATTGTTTTTGTGTTTTTGGCACTATAGTGAGGTGTTTTATTAGTTCATATGTTTAATATGGAAGAGACCAAGTGGAGTATATTCCATTAATATTTAAGTTATGGCATTAGTTTGCTTTCATTTTTTTGGATTATTAGTTTTATTTAATGGAGATGAATATTTAGTTGAAAAGTTACAATATTTATGCTTAAGTTATTGTACTTTGTTGCACATACTAAAGCAAAAGAAAAGTTTAACAATACCAGATGAAGCATAATACTGATGTATATTATTTCACAAACTTTTGACAACTATTTTGTGTACTAATGCATATTAAGTTTTGTTCTTGCCTATTTAAGTTACATTTAGTTATTTAAATATATTCAATATTATGTTGAAAAAAGATGTACTTCAATTTTTTTGTTCTTAATATTAACAAGTTTTGCATTTCTCTTGTATAGGATATATATTCCATTATTTTAATTAAAATGGAAAATCGAGATTGGATGTCAAAAGATAGAAGGTCAGTTGAGTATGATGAAGGAGTTGAAAACTTTATCAATTTCGCATTAGCACATTCAACCAACCATACCTCTATAAAATGCCCATGCTTACGTTGTGGAAATATGTTATGTCAAACTCCTCAAGTCATTAGAGAGCATTTGTTCTTTAATGGAATAGATCTCAGTTATCGAGTATGGTATTGGCATGGAGAAAAGGGTCCCAGTGGAGGATTTTCAAATGTCTCACAACAACGTTATGACAAAGGCGAGTATAATGATGTTGCTGATACAATAGATATGGTTAATGCTGCACAAGTTAATTGTATGAATGATCCCCAAGTGTTTGGAAGGTTACTTGAAGATGCAGAAAAACCTTTATATCCTGGATGCATGAAATACACAAAGTTGTCAGCATTGGTAAAACTTTACAACTTAAAAGCACGTTATGGTTGGTCTGACAAAGGATTCTCAGAATTGCTTCAGTTGCTTGGAGATATGTTGCCATTGAATAATGAGATGCCGTTGTCCATGTATGAAGCTAAAAAGACGTTCAGTGCTCTTGGTATGGAATATCAAAAAATTCATGCATGTCCTAATGATTGTATTTTGTATAGAAACCAGTATAAGGATGCTATTGCATGCCCAACTTGTGGAAAGTCAAGGTGGAAGATAAACAATGAGGGGGAGAAGATTAAGAAGGGGGTTCCTGCAAAGGTTTTGTGGTATTTCCCACCAATCCCTAGATTCAAAAGGATGTTCCAATCCTCAGAAACCGCTAAACATCTTATGTGGCATGCCAAGGATAAAGAATGTGATGGTAAACTACACCACCCATCAGACTCCTCAGCGTGGAAACTAGTTGACCATATGTGGCCTAATTTTGCTTCTGAACCGCGAAACCTTAGACTAGCACTCTCAACAGATGGTATAAATCCTCATAAGTCTATGAGCAGTAGACATAGTTGTTGGCCTGTTATATTGGTCATATACAACCTTCCTCCTTGGTTGTGCATGAAAAGGAAGTTTATGATGCTATCATTATTGATCTCAGGACCACGACAACCTGGTAAAAATATAGATGTTTACTTGAGTCCATTGGTGGATGACCTTAAAACTTTGTGGGAAAAAGGAGTTGAGACTTATGATGCACACTTGCGTGAGGTTTTTACTTTAAAGGCCATCCTTTTATGGACAATCAATGATTTTCCTGCATATGGAAACTTAGCTGGTTGCACTGTGAAAGGATATTATGCATGTCCAATATGTGGAGAAGGAACATATTCTAAAAGATTAAAGCATGGTAGGAAAAACTCGTATATGGGTCACCGACGATTTCTTCCACATAACCATCCCTATCGGAGACAAAAGAAGGCATTCAATGGTGAACAAGATTTTAGGATTCCTCCTAAAATTTTGAGTGGGGAAGAAATACTTGAAAAAGTTGATCTCATTCCTATTTCTTGGGGGAAAATGAAGATAAAATCTCTTGAATCTGATGTGAACACAAATTGTTGGAAAAAAAAGTCCATATTTTTTGAGTTAGAATATTGGAAATATCTTCATGTCCGTCACAACTTGGATGTTATGCACATCGAAAAGAATGTCTGTGAAAGTGTTATTGGTACTTTGTTTAACATCCCAGGGAAAACAAAGGATGGACTTAATGCTCGACTTGACCTAGTTGAAATGGGTTTAAGGTCTGAACTTTTCCCAAGAGTTGACTTGAAAAAGACCTACCTTCCCCCTGCATGTTTTTCACTATCCAGAAATGAGAAAAAATTAGTTTGTCAAACGTTGTCTAATTTGAAGGTCCCTGAGGGGTATTGCTCAAATTTTAGAAATCTTGTCTCCTTAGAGGAATTGAAGTTGTTTGGTTTAAAATCTCATGACTACCATGCACTTATGCAACAACTGTTGCCAGTGGCATTACGTTCTGTTTTGCCAAAGCATGTGAGATATACTATATCAAGATTGTGTATCTTCTTCAATAAATTATGTACAAAAGTGGTTGATGTGCCAAAATTGAATGAAGTACATAATGAGTTAGTGGTCACGTTGTGCTTACTTGAAAAGTATTTTCCACCTTCATTTTTTGATATTATGCTTCATTTAACAGTGCATTTGATAAGGGAAGTGCGACTATGTGGTCCAGTTTACTTTAGGTGGATGTACCCATTTGAAAGGTATATGAAAGTTCTTAAAGGATATGTTCGCAATCATAATCGGCCTGAAGGATGCATTGCTGAGTGCTATTTAGCAGAGGAAGCTGTCGAATTTTGTACTGAATATTTATCAGGGACTCATGCAATTGGAATTCCAAAAAGTAACAATTATGACAACAAATTTGGTAGACCTATAACTGGTGGTCGTTCTACCAACATTGATCATAAATTGTGGTTACAAGCACATCATTATGTGTTAGAGAATACAACTATCGTCCAACCATACATTGAGTAAGAAAAATTTACCTTTATTTTTTTATAATTTCATAACATAATGATGAAATCCTAAGTTTGCATTCCTTGTCTATAATGTTATAGGGAACACATGAATTGGTTGAAGTCTCAATACCCTCGACAATCTAAGAGACAAATTTGGTTGCAAGAAGAACATATGCGTTGTTTTACATATTGGCTTAAAGGAAAGGTAATCTCTTAGTTTTCAAAAATTATTTTAATATGTTGAAAATACCACAAGTTTCCAATTATGTTTTGATTACACACAGGTTGAAGAGGCTATCGATAACGGGCAAGATATTCCCAACACGCTTAGGTGGTTAGCACATGGCCCTACTCACCAGGTGGTCAAATATCCTGGATACATCATTAATGGGTGTCGTTACCATACTAAGGAACGCGATATGACATGCGTCACCCAAAATAGTGGTGTTAGCATTTTAGCAGGGACTATGCAAATTGCCAGTTCTAAGGATAAGAACCCAGTTTTTGGTGAACTTTGCTTTTATGGGGTCGTTAAGGAGATATGGGATCTTGATTACAACATGTTCAGAATTCCAATTTTCAAGTGTGATTGGGTTGACAACAAGAATGGTATAAAAGTGGATGAACTCGGGTTCACATTAGTTGACTTCTCCAAAATTAGTCACAAATCGGATCCATTTATTTTAGCATCACAAGCCAAGCAAGTCTTCTATGTTGAAGACCAACTTGATCCCAAATGGTCAATAGTTCTCTCAATTCCTCCAAAAGATTTCAACAACATGGAAGAACTGGATGACTTCACTGATAATTGCATGGAACATCACCCCTTTATAAGTTCAATGCCAGAAGTTGAATCATTTGATGTTATGGATGAATCAGAGGCAATATACATGAGAGAAGATTGTGAGGGCATATGGATTGAAAATAATTAAATAATATGTTGTACCCTTGACATGAGATATAATAAGGCATTTCACTTATTATTTTCCTTAAGTTGCACATTAGCTTAGCTTCTATATATTGCTCATGATATATATATATATATATATATATATATATATATATATATATATATATAGATCATCCTAAATTTCTTTCATGCATCATAAACATATGTTATTCAAAGGTACCACTTCAATCTTCATTTAACTATCTTTTTTGTTGTCCATGGAACTAGATTTATATTATTTTTTATTATCATGTTTTGATTTTATGCTCACATAACTTGAAACTCTCATTCCTAAATTTCTTTTTCATTAAAACTATATTTGTGAATGACCAATTTAATTATAGGAAATATATGCAAGGATATACTAATCTTGCTTTTGAGTCATTTTACAGGTTTGTTGGTGGAGTACTAGTTTGCACATTTACTTGATATCTTCCACACAAATATGGATCAAGAAGAAGAGGAAATGCCAAAAGTAAAGCATAGAGGTAGTACATTGAAACCAGAGATTGCAAAAAATCGAAGTAAAGGGATAAAACTCAATATTGAATACAATAGCCTTGGTAGTCACATTGGGGAAAATTCAATTCAACTAAGTAGTTATCTTGGTACAATAACTAGAACCCATGTGCCAATAGTTGTTGAGAGTTGGAGGAAAGTCCCTAAAGAGACTAAGGAGAAGTTATGGGATTTGATCACGGTAAGTCTATCTATAGCTTTCATATATAATTATTGTATACATTCATTAACATGAGCTAACATGGGTTGCTATTTTGTAGACAAGCTTTAATGTGAATCAAAATTCCAAGAGGAATTGTTTCCTACTAATGGGCATCAGGTTTCGAACCTTTAAGTACAAGTTGACAAAGAAATATATATTGCCTTTCAAGAATGACCCAGAAAAGCTGAAAAAGCCACCTCCTATCTACCCATTCATACAAGAGGATCATTGGAGACAGTTTGTTAAAGATAGACTTTCTGAACATTTTAATGTTAAGCATTATTTTTAATACATCTTCAATTTTTACATTTACATAGTTTCACCATGTACTAATTTTGTGTCTATATTTTTTAGGAATATCGCAAGGTTCAGAAATCGAGAAGAGATAAACACATTTACAATCATTATCTTGGAAGAAAAGGATATGCACGTTTTGAGCAGGATATAGTAAGTTATCAATATCGGTAAAAAAATGGAGTATATATTTTGTTTACAGGAAAATGATTCCAATTTTTAAATGTTATTTATTAACTTGATCATATTGAACTAATGAGTTTTATTGTTAAAATTTTTATAGCTACAAGCAGAAGGGGGTATTGGTAGGGTTGATAGAAGTGTTTTATGGAAGAAAGCACGTGAGAAGAAAGGAAAGTTTAATAAGATTACAGAGCCAGTGATTAACATGATAGTAAGTTAGCATATTTATGCCTTTTAGAGCCTATAGTGTTAGTATGTCTATGTGACTATGGTTTGTGATGATATCGTTAGGTGTTAATAGGCAAGAGGCTTAATGCTATCATTTTTATGAGTAGTTATGTTATACACCAATTTGTCTATTATCCTTTGTATTAAAACAATTCATTTTCTAGCTACCTTGAATTGGTTGTCTTTAATTGATATGTAAATCATCTTCATCAAATTATTACTAATATATGTTTTGTTGTAGGAAGAATTACTAGAAAATGCTAAGGAGATTGGACTACCTCCACCTGGTCCAAATGACATATTAGGTCAGGCATTGGGTAAGCCTGATCATCCAGGACGTGTGGTAGGTCAAGATCGTTTGGTTAGGCCTAGCTCATACTTTCATCAACCATCTGATGACATGAAAAAAATCAAAGAAGAAATATGGGAAATGGTACGAAAAGAGATGGAAGATGCTGCAACAAGACAAGTTATGTCACCCCCCACACCCCATTCTGATATGGGTAGTAATAACATGAGACAACAACTTGTTTTACAACCAGTTGTAGCAGAAAAACCAATGTTTAAAATGATAGAAGAGCCCCAACCACCAGAACCACCACTGAAACACAAGGTATGCATTTACTTACTAATAATACAAGATTAATATAAGTGATATAAAGCCTATGTAAATGATATTATTTGTTGTATTGAAGGTAATTAAATGTAAATTAGCAGTGGAAAGAAAAGGAAATGTTGTTGCAACTGGTACACTAATAGAAGAAAAAGGATCGAATAGGTTGGTTGTAATAAATGTTGCACACAAGCCAGATGCTAGACTCCCATTTCCAAATCCATATGGGATTATCAATGTTGGGGATGCTATTGGCTTTGAGCTTCATTGGCCAACAAGCCTTGTCATACTTGAAACTGAACATCCTCAGGTATGTCATTTTATGCCTATAGTAAATTTGATTGTAACTTGGTATTTTATTGTTTAGGAGTATATATATCTAACATTCCTTCATTTTTCATAGGTGTTGGATAAAGGAAAGAAGAAGATAGTGAAGACACCAATTATTCGAAAATCTAAGCCTCAAAATCATTCGGTCATTAAAAATTTTCAGAAATTTGTGGATGGTTGTCTTGGTAATGACAAGACATACCCAATACAACTCCCCATTTCACTATTTGGTGTCGAATTTCAAACATATATATCTAGAGAGGATTGTGAATACATTATTTCATCTTTAGAGGTGTCATCAAACTGCATCTCCTTCTATTTATGGTGTGCACCTTTTATCTTCATTTGTTTTTATTTTTTTAATATGAGTTGCCCATGTTGAATGAAATTGGATATGACTAATGATAATTTTCTTTTGGTGTTTTGATACAATAATAGGCACATGCATGATCAACTACATATTGCCAAAAAGGAGTCACAATTTATATTTGTTAATCCTTTTACAATATCACGAGCAGGCCTTAGTACTCCTCAAACAGAGAAAAGAGCACAATTGTTGTCAAAACGCTTAATGGAGTGCCAAGATGCTAAATATGTTTTCATACCTTACAACCCTAAGTAAGTGACAAATATTATACTTTAATTTGAGGTTTTATGATTGATTTATATTTCTAATTAGATGCTACTTTTGTTTTTAATGTTTTAGCTTTCATTGGGTCTTGGTAGTGATTGAGCCAAGGAAAATGATAGTTCACTATCTTGACCCTATGCATCACAAACCATGTGAGGACTTAAAGGATATCGTAAACATGTAAGTTCTTCCTATTATTTTTCATAATATTATTTTTCTTTTTTTTTAAAAATACATTCATCTCAAACACATTTTTTTTATTATTTATATATATGTTAAAACATATAACATTTACCTAATTTAAAAATGTACCCATTGAACTTATTTACATAGGGCTCTTCGAATATCTGCAAAGAAAACATCTAAGAGGGAGCCATCTTGGCAACTAGTGCAGGTGACATCCAAAAAATTTTCTTTACACATTAGCTTATGCATTTGCACCATTTATATATATGAGTACTAATGTTATTTTATAATTGATCGATTAGTGTCCAAGACAAGAAGGAGGGTTCGAATGTGGCTACTTTGTTATGAGATTCATAAAAGAGATAATTTTTGATCCTACAATTATTGCTTCAAAGGTATTACAAATTTACTGAATTGTACATAGTTTTAGGCTTCCAAATGTTATGCATTTTAATGTTATTTTCTTATTTGATTTCAGTTTGGTGATAAAAAAACATATTCTCAAGTAGAATTCGATGAAATTAGAGGAGAATGGGCTACTTTTGTGCTACAACTAATCATGAATCATGTTGATGCATCATGATCACCATGCATGGTGAGTCCTTTAGCTCCTACATGAATTTTTCCATAGGTTCTTTGAATAATGTTTCTATTTGAAAAAAAAAAAGAAAAAAAAATAGTTCTTAGATTTGTTCATTTATGATAACATCGATCCATGTTTATTTTCTTCAATAAAAATCTATAAAACTTATTAAACTATGAAATGCAGGTATACACTTTTGGGATGGTGGAATGGAGAAAAAAAAGAAAGAAGAAGGCAACAAGATTTTGGGTTTTTAAATGCAACTCTTATGTCATACGTTATAAGACATAAATGTTACTTTAATTGGTAATGAGAAATTTAGATTTTTAGATGGGACTTTTATGTCATTTTATAGTTAACCGGTTTTATGCTTATGGAATGGAGGTATACATGAATCTTGGGATCTTTAACATTTCTAAATCATGTTTTGGTATGTATTCACTTTTTTTTTTTTTTTTTTTTTTTTTATAGTTTTGATGGGTTTGATATGTTGGATGTACTATCTTTTTGTGAACATTTGATATACAAATATTATTAGATGATCAATGTATTATGAGTTATTCCAGAAACATTACAGAAAAATGAGTTAAATATAATATGATTGTTATATTTATGGACAAAATATAAATAGGTTAATCTTACTTATTAATTCATAAGCATTACAAAAATCTATAACTAAAAGCAATCTTATCTTCCACAATAATTTACAATGATGTGACACCATTACTCAAAGGTGATGCATTTAATATGACATCATAACTCAAAGATGATGCATTTAATGCGACACCTTATCATCACTAGAAATATATGGTGTCACTTCCGAATGGGTCACCATTTATCTACTTTGGTGTCACTTCCAAATACGTCACCAATTGGTACCCTCTATGGTGTCAGTGGAGAAGGTGACGCTATGTTGTAGTGACACCCTATGTTTATGGTGACTCATTATAAATGTCACCATATACCTTTTTCCTTGTAGTGTAAACCACCCACCTCCCCAACCCCCCCCCCCCCTTCTCCCTCCCTCTCTCTCTCTCTCTCTCTTATGAATATTACTGGCAAATCATAGAGGTATCTGCCAAAAATAAGCAAAAAAATTCTTGCTTTTCTTTTACTTGTGTTTAGGTCGCTTTGAACTGTACTTTCATTCATTGAGGGTTTGCGGTGCCGGGAGGGGGTTTTGTTGGGAGGGCAATGGGCGATGGGCGATGGTTGCAACGATGGGGAAGAAGAAGGGGATGGTTGCAGCGGTGTAACGGCCGGGGGGAGGGGGGAGGGAACTGCCAATGGGAGCTAGCATCAGTGTCGTGGCGCGTTAGGGGCGGTAGCTTCTTCATCTTCAGTGTAGATCACTGTAAAAATTTTAAAAAAAATAATAATAATGGAACCATCCGGTTCGCCGATCGGACCCCCAGTTCCACCGATCTGATTCCGGTTTAACATATTTCCAGTCCAATTGACCAGACCGAACTAGAACCATGATTGGTCGGCGGTCAAATCGGTCAAACCGATCGGTCCGGTCCGGTTTTTAAAACCATGGTTGTAAGCATCCATGGTTGAGTACGGAGTCATGCCCATTGTCTTCTAATTAAATATACGCTTGTAGTTGCTGCAGTTTTCCAAATCCTTACTCAGTCCTCGTTTGCCAAATGATTGTCAAATCGTCGGCAAAGACGACAAAGTCATATTTTAAAATGTCGCGTCAAAAATTAGTTTGATCCGGTCAGTTCACTGGTTAGACTGTGGCTCATTTCATTCAGAATAATCAATAATATTTTACATAGTGATAGATGCTTTAAAAATAAAAAGGCTTATGAGAACTGGCCAGGAAAACTTGAGGAAAAATTAGATAGAAGAAAAAATGTGAATAACAATAAAAATAAAGATTTAAAATTAATGTAATCTTTTGATATCCACGTTTAAAGTTTTTTCACTCATTTTCTTTTACTATATATAGATTAAATAATTTAAAAATATATAAGTTTTTAATTAATTTTAGTTAAATTTAATTTTTTTATATCCTCATTTTAAGTTTTTAATTTAATCATTTTCTTTTTGATATAAAATATTAAATAATTTTAAAAATAAGACCAATATGTGGACCTACATTTTCTTCACAATGTGAATTGATACATCCCCGCTCAAAGACAACACTTTGAACTCTATGGAAAAAACATTATTTTATTTTAAAAACTGGTTGAGTTTTTGCATTTGCCACTTATTTTATTTATTCTTGAATTGGAAAATAAATTAATAAGAAAGAATTAGTATGACTCCTCATTCGAGAAAACATGTTTTATGAGATAAAAACGGATTCAAAGTCAGATTAACCATCGAGAAGGAACGAGAATAATAGTTATAGCATTCCCTTAACCTTGTAAACCTATAATCTCTAATATACGAGTAGAGTGAACTTGGATATTCAATTAATTAATTAATGAATACGGAAGAAATGATCAAAGGAAAAGAAAAATATATGCAATGATATAATAACAACATATAACAAAATATATAAAATAATGAAGAAGAGAAATGTACAAATTAGTTTATTAAACTAATTAAAAATTTGATTTTTATAATTTTATTTAAGAAAATGTATTCCAAATCGATTTTATTTACAAGAAAATATCTTTTACAATTTTATTTTAAAAGTTTGATTTGGTTTGTAAAAAAAGTTTCAAAATTCAGTTTTATTGAGAAACTTTTCAATTAAAAATGATTTTTATATTTTTTTTATTAAGTAATGAAATCGATTTTTATTGAAATCAACGGTTCCAATTTACTTAAAACAAAAAGGTTTAATTTATATTTACAAAAAAATGATTCCAATTTATTATTGTTAGAAAAAAGTTCTTATATTTATTATTAAGGAAAATGAATTCAGTTTTATTATTAAGAATAGCGGTTTTAGCTTTATTATTTTTCTTAAGAAATATGATTTCATTTTTATTTTTTTAGAAAAATGATATAGGTTTTATTTTTAAGAAAAAATGGTTTCAATTTTAGGAAAAAAAAATTGATTTTGTAAAAAATGGTTTAAGTTTTATATACATTTATATCATTATGAAAAGCCCAAATAATAATGGAAATCAAGCACAAAGCCTATGTAGAGTTGAACTATTGAAGGCCACAAAGTCAAATAGCCCATAAACAAACTCCAATATTAAGCCCAACTCAAAAAACAATAATTCAAAACCCAATTAAAATGAAGTCATGCCCCTAAGCCAAATGAAAAGCGCAAAACAAATCAAGCTCAAAGCCCAACTCTAAGTCCAAGCCCAAAATAATGCAATTTTTGAGCAAACCCAAATCAATAAATCAATTGAATAATTGAAATCCAATTCTAATGAAGCCTAGAATCCGCATCAATGGTAAAAACCAGGCCACAATATGCAAATAAGTCTTAAGGCCATATAAGAAAACATGTACTGTAAGGAAACTTACCCTACGTCTCTTGACAATGTCATGGAGAAGGAAACCATGGATGGAGAGGAAAGGCAGGTGCCAACGAGAGTGGTGATGGCAATGTTGTGGATGTCAGTGGTGACTGACGGTGGTAATGGAGTGGTGCAACAGTGTGTGGACAACGACGAATCCGGACAAGAGTAGCCCGAAGAATGGGTGATTGCGGAGTTGTGTGGAAGTAGCGGTAATGGAAGTGTGGGTCTTAGTGATGGTAGTCACATGGAGGAGGGGACAGTGGCGACAATAATAGTGATAAAGGTGGTCGTGAATGCTGTTGGAGACGGAGGAGGAAGAAGAAAGAAAAGGAAAAGGAAAAGAGAAAAAGAGTGTGATTATGAGAGGACTGTCGAGGAGATGAGGAAGAGGAGGAGAGAATAAAAAAGAACAAAGAAAAAGAAGAAGGAAGAAGAAGAGAAGAGAGAGGGGAGGTGGGTGGTAGCTATATGTGGAGTCCCTCTTGATAGTGGGTACTAAAGAGAAAGAAGTAGATGATGAGAGTTGTGGAAGCCAATATGGAGGCTTGTCACGGGATAGTGTGGTGATTGGCATCTCTAAAAGCGAGTGTCTGTCGCTGCATCCTGGTGGGAGTAGGTGTGGTGTCAGCCATTTGGGCCTTACCAACTCAAAAGAGAGATGGGCAGAAAAAAGGGAGAATTGTGCTGAAGAGAATCCACTTGTTGATAATGGGCCCAACGTCCATTTTATGATCCCATGTGGTGTACCAAAGTTAGATTTTTGACCCTTGGATTTATATATTTAATTGTGATATTTGATTTAGGGTGTACAGGATAAAAACTTGCTGTAAGTTTTTGTTGGAGGCTTTTTTTCCATCGACAACTAAATAAAATTGTATTTATATTAAATTTTGGAGGATAACAATTTAGTAATGGGAGACTAAGTAATGATATTTTATATTATTAAAATATATAATTTATAATAAATAAAAATAATGTATTATTTAATTTCATCTTCTCTTTTATTTTATATCAAATTATTAAAAAATATAGAATAATAATTTTAATTAGTTTTTTATCAATCAGTTAATAAAAATTAATTCTTATGAGCTAAGAAAGTTGAGTTTATTTTGAATTCTACTTTTATTATATTAGATAACTAAAAATAAAAATAATAATAATTTCAATGTAACTCAATTTAAAAATTATTTTGATTTAGTGTAATTCTCATACATAAATTAAAATAATTTTTTTATTTAAAATATTTATTTATTACATGAAAGAACTAAGGACAAAAAATTTAATTTTAAAAAGATAAATTTCACAATAAAATTATTTAATAACAAAAATCTTTATTTTATAAAATGAATAAATATGAAATAAAAGTTATAAAATTATTAAAATAAATTTATTAAATGTGAATTTTATAAATCAATTAAAATAGATATTTTATAATTTTGATTTTATTGTATCAAGGATTTAACAATAAAAGGATTTAATTCAAAAGAAGTGTTTTGATTTTTTTTTTAAATTAAATTTTATTACAAAATTCATTTTTTATAAAAGAAGTTTAAAATTGAATAAAAAATATTATAAATAATGTATTATCTTACTTTATCTTCATTTTTCTTGTTTATTTATTTATATATCAAACTAGTTGTAACATTGTTTACACACTTGCACACATATCAAATTAATTTTCATCATATTTACTTGAAGTGGGTTTGGATGAAATACAAACAATATAAATGAAGAAAAAAATAAAATAGTTCAATATATGGTGCCTTATACATATCTTGTGCACTTAGTTCAAATTCCTTGTATATTATGAGCAAATGTAAAAGAAATGAAATTAACATGTGTGCACGTAAGTCACAAAATATTTTTAATGGTTTTCGTGGTTGTTTTCATTTTTCTTATCTTTTTTTTTCACACCAAATCACATGAAATATTGTTTACACATATTAACAAACATTTCATATAGTACTTATTTATATTTTCATTAATGTACAAGACATTTGTACTAACTATACAAAACATTTGAATTAATTGGATAAGGGTTGTACAAGGTTGTCAAGGGTATGTGTATGAAATTTGCACCACTGTACAAGAATGTTATACTAATTATACAAGGTAAATGTACTAATTGTACAAAAGGCGTACAAGCTTGTCCTTTATGCAGAATTTCAATCGATTCTAAACCACTTTTTTTCTTGTCATCAAAGGATTGTACACTCTCATGCCACACATTCCTTTATTATGCACCCATCTTATACAATTTATTTAACTTACACATGAAAATTCAAATACTATCAATGTATCCCCTTTTTTTTTAACCAACTAAATGGAAATATGATTAACCCACCCATATGTACACATTCACTACTAGGTATATGGAATTTATGCAAGTGTACAAGGTAAATGTACTAATTGTGCAATGGTGTACAAGATCGCCTTCCTTGAAGGAATTCAACTTATTTTCAAAAACTTGCCGACCATTTCCCTTTTCCAAGGATAGGGGACATTCCTCACACACATTGTTTGATGACACACTCATCCCATGCATTTTTTTAACCTCATACATGTTCATTCAATTACCCACCCCACTAATGATGAATAGGAACATGGATTGGGTTCAATTTTTCCCTTTTTCCCTAAGACATGACAATGGAAATATGGTTAACCCATCCATATGCACACATTGCATTTTAGGTCTATGGAATTTGTGTAAATGTGCAAGGTATTTACACTTAGTGTATAATGTAAATGTACTAATTGTACAATGGTGTATAAAGCTACCATTCTTGAATGAAGGAATTCAACTGATTTTCAAAAACTAGGTTGACCATTTCCCTTTGCCAAGGATGGGAGACATTCCTCACACACATTGCTTGATAACACTCATCCTATGCATTTTATTGACCTTGTATATGATCATTCAATCAACTACCTTCCTTGAATGAAGAAATTCAACTGATTTTCAAAAACTCTCTCGACCATTTCCCTTTGCCAAGGATGAGGAACATTCCTCACACACATTGCTTGATGACACTCATCTATGCATTTTATTGACCTCATATATGATCATTCGATTAACTACCTTCCTTGACTGAAGGAATTCAACTGATTTTCAAAAACATGCTCAACCATTTCACTTTGCCAAGGATGAGGGGTATTCCTCACACATATTGCTTGATGACACACTCATCCTATGCATTTTATTGACCTCACATATGATCATTCGATCAACTACCCAACTAATGATGAATAGGAGCACAAAATTGGGATTCAATTTTTCCTCTTTTTTCTGAACCAAACCTTGAATCTTTGATGGAGAGTAAAACACAATAATATAAAAACTCCTAAATCAAGATCAATGAAACAAAATTGTCTACTTAAACTAAATAGCTTAATACACTAATAATAAATACGAATAAAAACATATAACTCAAAATAATGTTAATTTAAGAAGAAGATACATAGAAATCAAACATTGTTTTTTCCCAAAGCATACTTAAAAAATAAAAAATAGAAACTAAATTTTTTTATCAAAATAAACATTTGAAAAGTAATAAAAGTATAAAGACATTTTAAAAAATGTAAAGAAAATTGAAAGGAAAAAAAGAAGAAAAAGAAAACAAAATTAGACAAGAATTTTTTTTTTTATCTTTCTTTGAATATGATTTTGCATGAAAAACTCTCGAAAAAAATTAAAAACATATATATATGATAAGGATATTATTTTAAATTTTTTAAAGAAATACTATGATAAGTATGTGAATTAACATAATTTAAGACTCCAAAAATTACAATAAGACAAAAAAAGGTACAAAAATTAAACAAAATTTTCATCAAAGCAAATCATAAAATGGAAAACTAGAAAGAAAGAGAAAATTTGAAATTAAAAGTGTAATACAAAAAATAGCCTACTTGAATGGCTTTGATGGTGGTAAATAACCTTTCTAATTCTCCCACTCTATAACTTAAAGAAATATCGTAAGTATATTGGTAAGACAAAATTAATAACAAAAGAAAAAATACATTACAAATGGTGGGTTGGTTAGTCAAGCATAACTTCTCCGAGACTTCCTTTGATTTAAATATTAAACTTGAAATGACAAATTGTAAAAAAAAAAAAAAAAGTTAAAATAATTAAATTTTTTTAATCAAAATAGTAAGTAAAATATTATGACATGAATAATAGAAAAGACTGAAGGAATATTATTTTATGGATGAAATTGACCTTTGTAATGGATCATAAGACTAGTTAAGTATTTTAATTGAAAAACAGGCATGGAAAATGGATATTTAAGTACCATAATCAACAGTATAACTTTTTATTAGTCGTTGTGATATTTTAACATTGCAAATGATGGGGATAGCTTATTTATTTATTTTTTGCCATGGTGAGTGTTATGGAAAAACGAGAATAGGTAACAAGAAAAACAAGAACACACACAGATTTACATGGAAAACCCTAAATGGTAAAAATCATGAGTAGAGGAGAAGAATAATCCACTATGTCAAAAATTGATACAAAATAAGAGAGTATCAAGCAGGTACTATATAAATCACTGAAAACCTATATACCATCCCATATATATATATATATATATATATATATATATATATATATATGGGAGAGAAAAAAATAAATATAGCACGAAAATCCATCATTTTTTCTTCACCATATATATTGCATCGCAAACTTTTCGAGTTGGACCACAAAGGAAATCGGGTCACCAAGCTCTAGCAATCTCCACCTTGGCACAAATTCCAATGTAAGGAATGAAAAAACAAACTCCAATCTTCAAAAAAAACTCTTCACCTCTTCCATAAACCCTAGAGGACAACTTAACAACGAATACTAACCAAATTCAAGCAATGTTCAAACTTGGCTACAAAGAGTATCTTCGTCATCATATCAGCAGGATTATCATGAATGCTAACTTTGGCCACAACAATATCCCCACGAGCAACGATATCACACACAAAATGATACCGCATATCAATGTGCTTTGTCCTCTAATGAAACATTTGGCCTTTTGTGAGGAAAATAGCACTCTGATAATCATAAAAAATTGCGGTAATCTGGAAGTTGTCACTAAGTTCACTAAATAGCCCTTTTAACCAAATAGCTTTCTTACAAGTCTATGTAATAGTCATGTACTCGGTCTCATTAGTAGACAAAACAATTGTAGTATGCAAAGTAGCTTTCCAACTAATAGCACAACCACCAACAATAAAAACATACCCTGTAAGAGATCTTTTTTTTTTTTTTTTTTATTATCAAGATCACTATCAAAATTAGAATCAACATACCCAAGGACTCCATCTCTAGTTCTCCCAAAATGCAAACAAACATTAGTAGTGCCACATAAGTATTTGAAAATCCACAGAACTATTTTTCGATGTTCTTTACCAAGATTTTCCATGTATCTACTAATTGCATATGATAAATCTAGACATGAACAAACCATAGCATACATGAGAGACCCCACTACACTAGAATATGGAACTTGTGACATATAAGCAACATCATCATCAGATTGTGGAGATAAAGTAGATGAAAGTCTTAAATGAGCTGTTAACGGAGTATTAACAGTTTTTGCATTCTGCATATTGAACCTATGAAGAACTTTCTAAATGTACCCTTTCTGAATTAGGTATAATTTACCTGCCTTTCTATCTCTTAGAATTTCCATTCCAAGTATTTTCTTTGTCGCTCCTAAGTCTTTCATCTCAAACTCCTTATTGAGTTGGACTTTTACCTTTCTTATCTCTTCTTTATCCTTGGTTGTTATTAATATATCATCAACATATAAGAGTAGATATACAAATGACCCATCATCACTCTTCTTAAAGTAGACACAACTGTTATAACTGCTTCTTTTAGAATCATGAGTGGTCATAAATGGGTCAAACATGTTATACCACACTGTCTAGGTGACCGTTTCAGGCCATAGAGATATTTTTTCAACAAACACACATAGTCTTCCTTTCCTGAAACTATAAAACCCTTAGGTTGTTGCATGTAGATTTCCTCATCAAGTTCTCCATGTAAGAATGTTGTCTTCACATCCAATTGGTCAAGCTCAAAATCATGCGTGGTCACAATACCAAGAGAAGCTCAAATCAAACTATGCTTTACAAATGGAGAAAACACATCAGTGAAGTCTATGCCTAGAATCTGACTATAGTCCTTTGCAACTAATCTTGCCTTATCCCTGACTTATTCAACTCTTAGTATTCCTTTTTTCCTCTTGAACACCCATTTGCAACGAATAGTCTTTTTACATTTAGGTAGTCTCACGAAGTCTCATGTGTCATTCTTATGAAGTGACTCCATTTCCTCCTACATGACAATCATCCATCTACCAGAATCATCACAATTAATTGTCTCTAAGTAGGTAGAAGGTTTTGCATTGGAATCAATATCTTCAACCACATTTAAGGCATAATCAACCAAATCAGCCTTAGCATACCTCTATGAAGGTTTAATATCTCTTCTAGGCCTGTCTTTAGCAATAGAATACTGTAGTGGTGGTGGTGGTGGTAAGGGAGCAGCACCACCACCATTTTTCATCTCTGAACTAGACTAAGATGTAGACTCTGGTATGGATGCTAACCCAATCTCAAACTCCACCTGTGTGCTTGATTTATGTTGCTTTTTATCACAAGAATTTCTAGAAGATGAGTCACGAAGCATAACAGTTTCATTAAGAATAACATCTCTACTGATTATGACTTTCTTAGTTTTTGGACACCATAGCTTATAGCCTTTAACACCAGACTTATAGCTAAGGAAGACACACTTTATAGATCTAGGTTTCAATTTTCCATTATGAACATGAGCATAGGCAGGACATCCAAATATCTTCAAATTAGAATAACTACCAGGAATACCAGGCCATAACTCTTATGGAGTCATTTTGTCAATAGCAGTTGAGGGAGAACGATTAATGAGAAAACAAGTTGTAGAGGCAGCTTCAACCCAAAAAGACTTAAGTAAACCTACATTGGAGAGTATACAATGTACTTTCTCGATCAAAGTCCTATTCCTTCACTCTGCCACACCGTTTTGTTGTGAAGTATGACGAATTGTATGATGTCTCACAATTCCTTCTGACTTGCATAGAGCATTAAACTTATCAGAACAAAACTCATCAGTGCGAAGACTTTTTACCTGCTTCCCTGTTTGCTTCTCAATCATAATCTTCCACTCTTTGAATATAGCTAGCACATCACTTTTTTACTTCAAGAAGAACACCCAAACTTTTCTGTAAAAATCATCAATGATAGTGTAGACCTTCAATTTTGTCCTTCTATCACATGTCCTATTAGATACTTGTTCGATACTTTATAGTAGTTCCTTGGTGGCCCATAGCTACTCATACTACTTATCTTTTTTTAGTCACCTCGGAGACTTTGGTTGAGGGATTTATCTAACCCCGTTGTGACTCTTGGTAACCTTAATTTAGAGTTAGGCCCAGTTAGGTACCCTAGACCCATTTAGATACACCTAGCCCATTAGGCATCACCTTAGGCCAATTCAAATGCACTTGGCACCTTTGAGATTGCACACATTCACCCTAGGTTACTTAGACAATCTTTTAGAATAGGTCACTTAGACACTTCTTTTGGCATAGCCCACTTAGGTGTATTCTTGATTTTGGTTACTTCATTTTCCGAGATAGGATGAGTATTGGCTTGACTATTTATTGCATAAAATGAATTTTTATTTTTTATTTTTGAGGGTTTGAGTTTGACATTTAAATTATTATAATCTGTTGCATTACTTTAATTTCTTGATTTTTCTAATCGCATACGTCTGATATTTATTTTTATACCCTTATCAATTTATTTGTTTATTTACTCACTTATTCATTTATTCTTTAATTCCATGAATTGACATTTTGGATTTTTGTGGCAATGTGATTTGATTTTCTATTTGATTTTATTCTATTTCCAATTACATGATTTCTTATTTCAACTTATTTTTAATTTTGCATGAGACTTGGAGCCATCAAGGAGAGGAGATCACGGTCAAATAGGGAGATCACGACCAAATAGGGAAACTTGGAAGGAATCCGGGCTGCATATAGAAAGTGGGCAAATCACGGCTTTAAGAACGAATCCGGGCTGCATATGATTTGCTTTAAGAAGGAATCTGGGCTGCATATAGAAAGTGGGCAGATCACGATTTTAAGAAGGAATACGGGCTGCATATGATTTGCTTGAAGAAAGAATCCGGGCTACATATAGAAAGTGGGCAGATCACGGTTGAGGCACATCCGGGACCATATGGAAAGAAGATTAAAGGGGATTTGATCACTTACCAAGCAAGATACGACTGCCTCATTGGGGAAATCTCCAAGTGAGCCACACATAATGGACTTCCCATATCCACACGCACGTAGGAAAAAATGGAAATAAGATATTCCATAAGGAATGGGCTACCTTATAAATAAAGGAGAGAATCCAAGCATATGATGATTTTTTTTTTCGAAGGGGAATAGGCGAAAAGAATTTTCACGCGGAACTTTGGAGAAGAGCAAGCGACTTCAGGCAGAGACCGGGCTATCACCCTAGTCACCAAGAGGGGATTTTCTCTTTCACTTCACAGGTTAGTTTTTCATATAATATTCTTATTTAGTCTAGATTTCTTTTAAACAAATATCAGTTTTTGATTAATTCTTTGTGTTAAAGTTTATTTTGTTTTTAAAATTCTCAATTAGTTTAGTTCTAATCCACCTTTTAGTTTTAGTTTACGATTTAATTTGAATGTGTTAATGATTTTTATTCCTTAGTTTAATCATTCGAGAGGTAAAGTTTATTTTTCTAACTTAATCTTAGTTTATGATTTAATTTGAATGTGTTAGTGACTTTAATCCCTTAGTTTAAATAATTCGAGAGGTAAAGTTTATTTTTTTTAAACTTAATCTTAGTTTATGATTTAATTTGAATGTGCTAGTGACTTTAATTCCTTAGTTTAAGTATTTTGTGAAGTAAAGTTTATTTTTTTTTAATTCCGGATTAACTTAATTTTAGTTTATGATTTAATTTAAATGAGTTAGTGACTTTAATTCCTTAGTTTAAGTAATTTGTGAAATAAATTTTTTTTTTTTTAAATTCTGGATTAACTTAATTTTAGTTTATGATTTAATTTAAACGAGTTAGTGAATTTTATTCCTTAGTTTAAGTAATTTGAGAAGTAAAGTTTTTTTTTTTTTTAATTTCGGATTAACTTAATTTTAGTTTATGATTTAATTTAAATGAGTTAGTGACTTTTATTCCTTAGTTTAAGTAATTTGTGAAGTAAAATTTATTTTTTAAAATTCCGGATTAACTTAATTTTAGTTTATGATTTAATTCGAATAAGTTAGTGATTTTTATTCCTTAGTTTAAGTAATTTGAGAAGTAAAGTTTATTTTTTTAAATTCCAGATTAACTTAATTTTAGTTTATGATTTAATTAGAATGAGTTAGTGATTTTTATTCCTTAGTTTAAGTAATTTGTTAAGTAAAATTTATTTTTTAAAATTCTGGATTAACTTAATTTTGGTTTATGATTTAATTTAAATGAGTTAGTGATTTTTATTTCTTAGTTTAAGTAATTTGTGAAGTAAAGTTTATTTTTTTAAATTCCGGATTAACTTAATTTTAGTTTATGATTTAATTTGAATGTGTTAGTGACTTTAATTCCTTAGTTTAAGTAATTTGAGAAGTAAAGTTTATTTTTTTAAATTCCAGATTAACTTAATTTTAGTTTATGATTTAATTAGAATGAGTTAGTGATTTTTATTCCTTAGTTTAAGTAATTTGTTAAGTAAAATTTATTTTTTAAAATTCTGGATTAACTTAATTTTGGTTTATGATTTAATTTAAATGAGTTAGTGATTTTTATTCCTTAGTTTAAGTAATTTGTGAAGTAAAGTTTATTTTTTTAAATTCCAGATTAACTTAATTTTAGTTTATGATTTAATTCGAATGTATTAGTGACTTTAATTTCTTAGTTCAAGTAATTTGTGAAGTAAATTTTACTTTTTTAAATTCCGAATTAACTTAATTTTAGTTTATGATTCAATTTAAATGTGTTAGTGACTTTAATTCCTTAGTTTAAGTAATTTGTGAAGTAAAGTTTATTTTGTTTAAATTCCGGATTAACTTAATTTTAGTTTATGATTTAATTTGAATGTTTTAGTGACTTTAATTCCTTAGTTTAAGTAATTTGTGAAGTAAAGTTTTTTTTTAATTCCGGATTAACTTAATTTTAGTTTATGATTTAATTTAAATGAGTTAGTGACTTTTATTCCTTAGTTTAAGTAATTTGTGAAGTAAAGTTTCTTTTTTTAAATTCCGGATTAACTTAATTTTAGCTTATGATTTAATTTGAATGTGTTAGTGACTTTTATTCCTTAGTTTAAGTAATTTGTGAAGTAAAGTTTATTTTTTTTAATTCCGCATTAGTTTAGTTTTAGTTTATGTTTTACTTTGAATGTATTAGTAATTTTAATTCATTAGTTAAATAATTTTATTAGATAAATTTTATGTTTTTAAACAAGTTTTGATTTTGTTTTGTCCATCTTTTTAGTTGATGCATTTTTATAATCCTAGTTTAGTTTATTAGATTAATTAATTTTATTGATAAAATTTATGCTTCTGATCTTGTTTTAGTTTAATTGCAATTTAGTTGTTTGGTTTGCATTTTTTTTATATAATCTTAGTTCATTAATTTAATAAATTCTATTGATAAAATTCATGTTTTTAACCTTGTTTTAGTTTTGTTTT
The DNA here is from genome assembly GCF_030704535.1 of Vitis vinifera. NCBI lineage: Eukaryota > Viridiplantae > Streptophyta > Magnoliopsida > Vitales > Vitaceae > Vitis > Vitis vinifera. Next base: position 11,284,721 of record NC_081807.1, on the reverse strand, counting down.
AATTTATCTATTTAGTTTAGGTTTTTTTTAGGATTTTAGTTTATCAATTTAGTTGATCCATGTAATTAATCTCATGTCTTTTAAAACTGTTTATCCTTGTTTTGATTTATGTTATCTAGTTTAAGTGGATTTAGAATTCTAGTTTATTAGTTTAATTGATCCTATGCGATTGAATACATGTTTTTAAATATTAATCTTATTTTTTATCCATCTTTTTAGTACATGAGTTTTTAGGACTTGAGTTGTTTAAGTTGATTGGTTCCATGTCATTTTCATATTCTGAACTTGTTAATTTTATTTCTTGGTTGATCCACTTTTAGTTTGTATGTTTTTTCAAAGCTTTAGATAACTTGTTTAATTGATCTTAAGTTGTATTATTTCTATCTTAAATATATAAATTTTCATTCTTGGATTGATCATAATTTAGTTCATATGTTTCTCTAAAATTTTAGTTAATTAGCTTAATTGATCTTATGTTAGTCTTTGATTATTCTTCTATGTTCAATTCCCCATTTTTAATTCTTGATTAATATCTTCTAATTTTTTTTAATCTAAAGTCATTTAATTTATTGCTTTGATAGTTTTTTTTTTTTTTTTTTTTTTTTTTGTGAAGTTTAATTTTTAGAGGTCATTGGGAAATCATGAAGATTGGCCTCTACCCTCACCTTTATTAGTCTTATTGATTACTGAGAAAATTTTACTTTGTGATTTTGTTTTATTTTGGGTTGCCTATATTTGATCTCTACGAATTGTTTGTTTGTGAATAATGTCTTTCCCTTTAAAATAAAATACTTTTCTCAAAATGTTCGTTATAAAAATCTATTTTAAAAATTCATTTAGAGTCCTTAGAATCAAAAATCTCATTTTTTTAAAATAATATGCAACCATTTTTTCGATCGGTTTGGATCTTTCTCGATTTTTTAATAAAAATTTTGGTTTTAAATCAGACACGAATCCAAGCTTGTGGTCCCATATAAATGGGATAATTCCAGGTTCGATTTGTGTATATCAATTAGGGAATTGGTGAAACCCCTACATAAAAAAAAAAAAATTCAAAACTTATTTTTGCTACCACCTTTGTTGGTTGTTACAATCATATCTATTTTTTTTAGAAATTATATACAAGACGTATGTGATAATTGATGAATTAGTATACTTTGATAATTTTTGCTATGCTAATTAGATAACAAGCATGCTATGATTTATCTTATTATTTATTATCTAACCCCTCATGTCTTGTGGAAGCACATTACGAGTTACCCATGCTATTCAGGTATGCTTCTTATCTTCGTATCTTAATTCCATAAATTACATATTGCTTTATATATGATCGTTATGTATTGCTTCGTATGCGATTCTTAGCTTGTTTAGCATATCTTTTTGATTGTTTGTTTAGCTTGCCATGTTTGATTAAGAGACTAGGATAAAAATATATGTTGTGTGTTTTATTTTCTAAACTAATCATTAATGTATTTTGATGGCGCTTAAGAAGCAATTCAGGTATGCACCCTAAGTCTCCTTTATTGTAATTTGATCCTGTTTGGCATGTTATTTTTTAAATCACCTTTGTTTATCTATATATCCTCAATTAATCAATTAATAGCCACATTTCCCCCAATTTAGTCAGTAGAGACCTCTTTAGGGCTTAGAGGGGTGCTACCTCCTAGAGGTACCTTCCCAATAAGTAACCTGATCCCCGGACCTAGACTCGGGTTTTTCAAAGACACACTTTTCCAAATATTATGGAGTCATTTTTTTAGAGTTTTATTTCTTGTTTTATTTTTCCTTTAAAATAAAAATAAAATAAGTGGCGACTTCGACTTTTCTTTTTAAAAATTAATTTTTGACAAATAAAAAGCGAGTCTCGTTGATTGAGTGGGGATGCATGTGAAAAATGTGGGTCCACAGATAGTCAACATATAACTAGCACCTCCCTTAGAATACACCCTCGATGGTCCCTAGAGGTCAGATTGTATATAATCGAGTGTCCCTTTTGTGTTGTGATTGCTTTTTGTGAACTTGAGTCTCTTCTATTTCCCAAAAACGAAGGTTCATAGAACTTTAGTTTACTAATACTCTAACAATTAAGAAGTCCTCTTTTGCTCAATTTAACCATCCTATTCTAACTCATATGCCCAAGATAGATATGTCAAAGTCTAGTAACATCACCATTTGACAAGGAATGAGAAGCAACAACTACATCACTTGTAATTGTGGATCCCTGCAAGACATATAATTTGGCAAACCTTTTGTGCCCTTTCATCAAAACAAGAACACCTTTGCTAACCTTCAGGACTCCACCTTCACCAGTGTACTTGTACTTTTTTGAATCAAGAGTACTCAACTAGATAAGGTTCCTCTTTACATGTGAAACGTGTTTCCCATCACCAAGTGTCCTGACAACCCCATCAAACATTTTGATTCTAACTGTTCCAATACCAACTACCTAACAAGTTGCATTATTTCCCATCAACACAACACCTTTGGACATTGTTTCCTATGTTGAAAACTAGTCCTGATTAGGACACATATGAAATGTGCAACCTGAATCAAGAATCTAATCCTCGCAAGGTTTGGAGTCACCATAAAAAATAACTAGGAATTTTCCATCAATGTACTCATCTTTTGCAACTCTAGCTTCATTGGATTTTTCTGATTGTTTTTCCTTTTGATTTGCAACTGCTTTCTTATTCTTATTCTACAACTTATAACATTCAGATTTGATATGCCCTTTTTTCTTATAGTACCTGCAGGTTTTGTCTTTATTACTAGATTTTGAACTACCCCTTGCATCACCACCAAAATTCCTCTCTCGTGTCCTCCCTTGAATAACAAGGCCCTCTGCTTGAGCCATAGATCTAACCACAAGCTGCTTCATCTTCTCCTTACAAAATAAAGCATCAAAAACTTCCTTTAGGGTAAGAGTGTCATGACTATACAAAATAGTACCTCTGAAAGTGGCATATGAAGAGGGCAACAAATACAATAAAATCAACCCTAAATCTTCTTCATCATACTTAACCTCCATGCTTCTTTAGATCAGAAACAATTTCCTTAAAGGCAGTTAAGTGATCTTCTAAAGACGTACCTTCTATCATACGATGAGAATACAGTCACTGCTTCAAATGCAACTTGCTGGTTAGACTTTTCGTCATTCACAACTACTCCAACTTTAACCATAAAGTAGCGGCGATATTTTCCTTCAAAACGTCCTGTAAAATTTGATTTGATAGATGAAGATGAATTTGAGATAGGGTATTTCGATCCTTGTGTTGCTTTTCCACTGGTGTCCATGACGAGAGCATCTTATCAAACCTTAACAATTCATCATCCAAATCCATTTGCACGAGCACAACCCATATCGTAACCTACCATAGCGAAAATTTGGTGTTGAAATCCAAAAGCAGAATATCGCATTTCATCATTGCCATTGTTGAAAAGATCAAACCTCTTTCTAATCAAACCTTGCTCTGATACCAGTTTGTTATGGAAAAACAAGAAGACAACAAGAAAAATAAGAACACACACATATTTACGTGGAAAACCCTAGATGGGAAAAACCACGGGCAGAGAAGAAGAATAATCCACTTTGTCAAAATTTGGTATAAAATGAGAGAATATCAAGCAGCTACTATATAAATCCTTGAAAACCTATACACCATCCGATATATATATATATATATATGAGAGAGAAAATAAATAAAATAGGAAAATCCATAAGTTTTTCTTCACCATATATATTGCATCACGAACTTTTCGGGTTAGACCAAAAAGGAAATTAGGTCACCAAGCTCTAATAGTGAGCAATTCCTAAAAAAAATGAAAAAAAAAACCTTCAAATAGGCTTCTTGTCATTATTATTTTCATGTATTGTTATTATTATATATGTATGTATGTATTGATGCTTAGTTCCTACCTATTTCCTATTAAACCCATTTAATGTCTTTGGGAAAGTCTATTATGTAATCATATTGAAGTCTAAAACTCAATTTCACTAAATTTAGATTTGGTAACCATCCATGCATTGGCATCCATGCTCAACACTAATATAGGCTTTCATATCCCCAAAAGAGTCTAAATAGAAGTTTTTGTTTTCTTTATTTATTTATTTTTTATTTTTTATTTTTATTTTTTCTTTACATAAAAAGGGATTAGTGTAATTTCTTGTATACTAATATAGCTTTAGATTATGATTTAGTCTAAATTTACTAAATGATTGTCATTGATTGCTATATATTGACTATTATTAATATTAACTGAAAAAAGAATTGATATATATATATATATATATATATATATATATTCCTTTGTTGTTGAATTTATAGGGAAAGAATGTTGTTTCTTTCAAGCAAAGATTTATGTTCATTTTCTAGAAATTGAATTTTCTCAAGATAGTTTTCTTCTTCATTCTTTAAGATTGATTTCTCATCTTTGAATGATTCGAGTAGTACAAATATTTCAACATATTTATCATTTACATTTAAATTTTCTCAAGATACTTTTCTTCTTCATTCTTTAAGGTAGATATCTTATCTTCAAATGATTCAAACGACACAAATATTTCAACATATTATCATTTATATGCATGCTTTCTGTTTTCAATTTATGCATTCATTCAAGAGTTTTTGATATTTTAGAATAATATTATCAAATGCACAAACATCCTTATCAAAATCACTATAAGAAGAAGATTCAATATGAGACTTATAACAGATGCAACAAAAGCTAGACACTTGTTTTGCTCATACTTGATATTTCTAGGATTTGAGATCTCATTGTCACTTGATTCTGTATCACTTCATGTAACTTGCATAGCCTTTTTCACATCTCTAGGACTAGGATATTCAAAAGCCATATTTTCTAGTCTATCATAGTCAAAACATCTATTTTTGATTTAGATAAGATATTTTTCTTTTTTTCATTATGGGAACTGCTAATTCTTTTTTCCTTTCTTTGAGTGAATTAGGAAGAGACATCTCATATATCTAACAAGAGCAAATGAGTTTATCAACTCTTAATGAATCAATGTCCATAGTAGTAACCTTGGGTTTAAACCTCTTAGGGAGAGAGCTTAAAATTTTTCTTACTATATTATAATCAAGGAGTTTCTCCCCATGGTCAAAACTTTGACAATGTTACTTCATTTTGAGTAAAAAGCAATAAAGGTCTTATCTTCTTTCATTTTTACGCTTTCAAATTTAACAGTGAGCATTTGTAATTTGAACAACTTCATAGCCAAAGTGCCCTCATGCGTGATTGAGAGAGTGTCTTAGGCTTCTCTAACACGTTTACATGTGACTATCTTGCAAAGATTCATAAGAATTATAGAATGCTCAGACATTCACTTCACTATCCTCATTATCTATTTTGTGTCATTCTTGCTTAGACTTAAGTTCACCACTGAATCTTCCAACACCATCCAATTTTAATGACAGCCCCCATCAAAACTCCACTACATTCCAAACCCATTCTCCTTGCATTATCAAGAAAAACTCCATACGGGTCTTCCAATGTGGATTGTTGTTGCCATCAAAATATGGTGGATTATTTATGGAAGATCAAACCCTTTGCGGTTCAATAACTTAGATATAACAAGATTGAAAAAAATTTATTTTTAAAATATTTCCTAGTTTGGATCTTGTTTATGGTATACTTGGGACATGGGAGAGAAGTAGGCATTGAATAGGTAGTTCTTTCTTTTTAGCCCATTTTTTTTAAAAAAAATATCTCTTTAAGAATTAAAGATGATATAAAGAAAATTAGTCGCATAAGAAGACAAGGATTTACATGAAAAACCACCCACAAAGTCTTCCAAAGACTATATGAATGTAAAACCATGAGGTCAGAGATCGTAGAGCATAAATCCACTATTGAAAGATAAGTACACAGATTTACTTGACGAATGTTATCCTTAAGACTTACTCTCAAGTGCCTACACTAGTCTTCACATCTGCAATTAATGTAGTGCCACATGCACCCAATGGACTACTTCAACTCCTAAGAGGATGCAAATATCTCTCACAAACTCAATGAATGAAAATCACCAAGAATTAAGTGTTGGGACACAAGAAAGGCTAATAATTTTCTTTCACAAAAATTTGTATCACAGAAAAACCTTTATGGTATTATTTATACATAAGGAGAAAACCCTAGTGAACATAATATTAAATTTTCTAAAAAATAATTTTTAAAATATGAAAGTAATTAAAATAAATTAGGAATTGGAATTTGAAGAAAACTGCTTTGAGAGTGCTTGAACACTCCAAGAAGCACTTGAGCACTCATGCGGAGTTTTATAACCAATTTTAACTCAATTCAAAATCTAACATTGATTTCATGTCATAATTTATCCTAATTAGTCTTTCTCGAACCTCTTTATGCTCACTCCTGTCATCCTAGTTGATCACACAACAACCTTGAATCTTTGATGAAGAGTAAGACACAATAATATAAAAACTCCTAAATCAAGATGAATGGAACAAAATTGTCAACTTAAACTAAGTAGCTTAATGCACTAACAATAAATACAAATAAAAACATTAAACTCAAAATAATGTTAATTTAAGAAGAAGATGCATAGAAATCAAACATATTTTTCTTCAAAAGGATACTTAAAAAAAAAGAAAAAAAGAAAGAAACTAAAAAATTATATCAAAATAAACATTTTAAAATTTTCTAGGCAAGAAAAAGTAATAAGGTATAAAGACCTTTTAAAAAAAGTAAAGAAAAATGAAAGGAAAAAAAATTAAAAGAAAACAAAATTAGGCAAGAATTCTTTTTATCTTCCTTTGAATATGATTCTACATGAAAAGATTATGGGGAAAAAAACTACAAAAGTTTAAATATGATAAGAATATTTTTTAGAATTTTTTAAAGAAATACTATGATAAGTATGATTCTACCGAATGGTTTGTTCGATAATTTTTTTTAATCCAAAGCAATCTGCGCCATCGTTTCTTTTGGGTTTAAAACTCCCACTTTCCAAGAAAATAACTTTAATATATGTATTTTTACTTATTTTATCATTTTTTTGAAAAATTTTCAAATATTTTCATGAATTTTGAATAATTTTTCGTCTTACCGATATTTCTCTGACATTTTTTTATATATCTGTATGTGGCATACATTGATGACTTTTATATCTTTTATCAAATATAAATTGATGATACATGTTGCTCTTTTTGTTGCTTGTTGGTTTATTTGTATTGATGATGCATGCTAACTTTTATTGGTTGTTAGTTTATTAGTGACATATGTTAATTTGTCGTCTACTAATATTGAAGTTGTCATCTAGTAATTTTGAATTTTAGGATTTTAGCTTTGTTGGTATTCATTGTTATTATTTTGTTAGTTGTTAGGATGTTTATTGGTTTATTAGTTTATATATATGGACAGTATTAGGTTTTTTTTATTCATAATAGTAGTTGATTTTTTATCATTTAGTATTTGAATACGTTTGATTATTTAGAGATTGAACATATCAATACAAGTTATCGGTTGATATATATATATATATATATATATATATATTCTTTGTTGATGGTTTATATGAATAAGGTTATTGGTTTTCTTGCATTCATGATAATAATTGAATTTCTATCATGGTTGATATTTTATTAATTGTTTGATTGTTTGTTGGTTTTTTAGCATTTACATAAATATTGTTATTGGTTTTTTTATAATCATGATATTTTATTTTAATTTATTTTTTATATTTTATTCATTTTACAGTAAAATTTGAAATTAAAGATTAATATTTTTAATTTTAAAATTTATATAATAAAATTAATTTTAAAATTAAAACAAAATAAGATTATTTATTTTATAAATAATTATTTAATAAATTAATAACATTTTTTTTATTAAATCATTTTTCACATAAACAAAAATAAAAAAGATAAATATTATTTATCTTATAAATAAAAAAAATATCAAACTAAATTAATTTTATTAGTTGTAATTAATTGAATTATATCCATATTTACCGCTATGTTGAATCTTGGTTATATGGTGAGCAATTCCTTAAAACGTTGGTGTCAAAAAATATAAGATATTTAGATATATGCATTGATGCTTTGTTCCTACACATATTTCCTATTAAACCCATTCAGCTGTCTTTCAAAGAGTCAATGATGCTTTGTTGCTGCCTACATTTCCTATTAGACCCATTCAACGTCTTTGAAAAAGTCTAATCCATTGCTCTTACCTATTTCCTATTAAACCCATTCAATGTCTTTGAAAAAGTCTAATGCATTGATGCTTTGTTCCCACCTATTTCCTATTAAACCCACTCAACGTCTTTGGAAAAGTCTATTATGTAATCAGGCCGCTCAATTTCATTAAACTCAGATCAGGTAAACATCCATCCATTGGCAAGCCAAGCATGCTCAACACTGATACAGGCTTTCATATCCCCAAAAGAGTCCAAACAGGCGTTTTTCCTTTCTTTTCTTTTGTTTTTTCTTTACATAGAAGGGATTAGTAAACTTCTTGTATACTAATATAGCTTTAGACTATGATTTAGTCTAAATTTACTAAGGTTATGTTTGGTTCCGAAAAGTACCAAAAAAAGAAAAAAATGTAAAGGAAAATGGTTTTTTCATATTTGATTTCACTATAAAATTTTTTAAAGAAAATTAAATATAATTAAAATTAGTTAGAAATTTATACATTTTAAAATTATTTTATCTTTATATAATAAAGGAAATTAAGTGAAATGAGTTTGAAGAAACATATAAAAATAATTTATTAATTTTGAATCTATTTTTTATTTTCCTTCATTTTTTTCTTTTATTCCACTTTTTCTCTTTATTTTCTTTCTCTCATATTTTTCTTCAATTGATTACTATATAATGACTATTATTAATATTAACCGAAGAACGAATTGATCGACCAGAACACCATATATATGAAATCGGAGTTCACTATGATTCAAGGACAAATAGCATGAATTAACAAATTCAAAATAAAGAACCAACCCTGAATCATAGGGCTATTTCCGACCGGATTAGCGTGTGTGCAATACGGATGCAAATTGAGACAAGATTGGAGAAGATTCCGAGAACTTTGATGAGTCCGTGGTGCCATTAGAGGAGTTGGAAAACTGGGTGTGGTTTCTTTCAGAAACGCTAGTGCTATAGGATGTTTGCAGCGCTGGAGGAGCATAATACATGGGCACGGGCATTTTTATAGGAAGGAGAGGCAATAAAGCTTCAGAATTAAGGACACTAATTGCTTGCCTCATTGAAGGACGAGCATTGCAATCCGGGTGAGCACACCAAAGACCAACAATCATCAATCGTTCCATTTGTTGCTCATCATAATCTGCAGACAGTCTTGGATCAGCAGCTTCAAGAAGTTTTCCTACGCCATAGAGGTCCCAAACCCACTCCACCAATCTGATCTGATTTTCTTCGACCTTTGCTTCCACGGCTCTTCTTCCGCAGCAAATTTCCAATGCAACAATTCCAAAACTGTAGACGTCAGATTCCTTACTAGCCTTGCCTGTCACGAAACATTCAGGAGCCATGTAGCCCATGGTCCCTGATAAAACAGTAGTTTGTGACCCTTTACCATGATCAACAAGCCTGGCTAGCCCAAAATCTCCAAGCTTAGCATTAAAATCTGAGTCCAACATCACATTACTGGACTTGATATCCCTATGTACCACACACTGCTCCCATTCTTCATGTAGGTACAGAAGCGAAGAGGCCAAGCCTAGAGCAATTCTATACCTCATAGACCATGTTAACAAGGTTTTTTCTTCAAAAAGACAGGTGCTCAAGCTTCCATTTGGCAACAACTCGTAAACCAATAGGAGCTCTTCTTTCTTATGGCACCAGCCCATGAGCTGCACCAAGTTCCGGTGCCTCAATCGACAGAAGATCTTCACTTCAGATGCATACTCCTTCATCCCCTGCTGGGAGTTCCTTGATACTCTCTTAACTGCAACATAAGAGTTCAGTTCCCTCAGGAAACCTCTGTAGACCCCACCAAACCCTCCCTCTCCAAGCTTCTGCTCCTCTGCAAAGTTACTTGTCGCAAGAGCCAATTCATAAAACGAAAACTTCCTCGGTCCAGTGCCCTTCTCAAAATCTTCATCCATGGCTAGGTCAGAGTCAGCACCATCTTCTTGATCTCCCCCAGTATTCCTCTTCTTCCACATGTAATACCAAACCAATCCCAACCCAGCCACCACAACAAATGCACCAACACTCAATCCCACCATAAGTCCAGTCTTCTTTCCCTCTCCTGGTTCTACAGAACTGGGAAATTCCAAAGTTGAACTAAATTTCCATGAACAAATTTTGTTCATCTGGAATAAATCCCCTGTTGCGGCTGAGAAGCCAATACTAACGTTTTCAGGCAAGTATTCCCTCAGATCAACTTTGTAAGAGAGGCTCTGCGTAGTATTGGTACTGTTCGTAACCTCAGTAATTAGGACAACACTGAGATTATGTGAACTAGAAGTATAACTGATGGAAACATGATTTTTCTTTCCTCCCGTGATATTGCTGGACCATTTCACAGTTTTGACAGATATCATGGAGTTAATATCAATTCCAACATGATCACCTGCCGGATCTGCTCTTGTTGGGTTTCTAAATGTATCAAACTCCACTGCAATAAATTTAACTGGAGATAATTTTGTCTCGTTGTTTTCGTTGGCGAGACCAAGAGTTCCTCCCCACGTATCATTATGCAATTCGGTACCATTAAGGAAGAACGCAATTTCGTGAATCGATGACAAAGGAGAAATTGGTAGTGAAATCAGTTAGATTTCTGGAGGTCGGATCCCAGAGATACAACCGCTCGCTATACAAGGCTCGACCCCTGCTCTGAGTCGGGTCGTTGCCATACGAGTCTTTGGTCAATGTGATGCATCCTTCCGTTAAATCTCCAGCGTCTCCTTCAATTGAAATGTTATCGTTTCTTCGATCAAAGGTGGTGAAGTTGAAGGACAATGAAGTCGCAGAAGGGAATATTAGGAAGAAGAAAATGGAAATCATGAACAGATGAGAGGAGAGAAGTTTGTGAGATTCCATATGGGTAATCCCAGTGTTGCAGGTATCCATGGTTGACTACAGAGTCCTTCCCATTGTCTTCTAATTAGATGTATGCTTGCAGTTGCAATGGTTTTTCAAATCCTTAGTCCTCGTTTGCCAAAGGATTTTCAAATCGTTCGGCAAAGACCACAAAGTCATTTTTTAATCAAGTCGTGTTGAAATTTAATTTAATCCCGACAATCCTTGATTTGACTGGGGCCCATTTCATTCAGAATAATCATTTTGCCTTATAATAATATGTTACATGGTGAGGTGTTTGGACAAAAAAAAAAAAAAGAGTTTTATAAGAACTGGTGGGGAAAACTGGAGGAAAAATCACATAGAGAAAAAATTTATATATACAAGATAAAATTTGAAGAACAATAAAATAAAATAAAATAAAACAAAAAACAAAAAAATGAAAGAGAGATTTTTTTTATATCATCGTTTTAAGTTTTTTCATTTCATGATTAAATAATTAAAAATATATAAAATTTTAATTAATTTAAATAATATTTGATTTTCCATTTTTATATGTTTGTTAAAACATTTTCTTTTATTATATAAAGATTAATTAATTTAAAAATATATAAGTTTTAAATTATATTTGATTTTTCTTTTTTATTTCCTTAAAATAAATAAAATATAAGAAAATAATTTTTCTTAATATTTTTCTTTGTCATTTTTAGCATTTTCTATGAATCAAACTATTGAAAATCATTTTGTATTAACCAATTAAGTATCATTTTCCCTGTAGATTACATCTGAATTACTTGGTCCACTTACACTCTTTAATTCTTTGTTTTTATTATTTTTGTAAATTATTTTATTTTATTTTATTATTATTATTAGTATATTATATTTTTATTTTTATTTTCTTTTTTCTTTTTTTTTCTCTCTCCTCTCTCTTCCTTTTTCTCCTCATTCTTCCCACTACACCTACTCCCTTTACCCATTCGCCTCTACACGTTTAAGCCACCCCCCATGCACCCCTCCAACTTCTCTCTCTCTTTTGAATTTTTTTTCATTATTTTTCTCCACCCCCCATAGACTTATTCCTCTTGGCTTCCTAGCTCACAAGAGAGTCCTAAGGGTCTCCAATGGGCCGGGTTGGGCCAGCCGGCCCGAAGGAGTAAGGCCCATGGTCCAGCTCGTGGGCCCTCAAGCTGGGCGGGCTTGGCGGGCAGGCCTTGGGTAAAAATTAAAATACTTTTGAGTTTTGAAGGGAAGAGGATTCAAACCCCTTCCCTTATGGATCCATAAGCATTCAAGGAGAGCTAGCCACCAACTAAGCTGACCCTCTTTTGTGTAACTATTTTACATTAGTTATATATATATTAGAAATGTTGTATGATTTTTGAAAAAAAATAAAAGTGAGTTGGCTGTTCAACGGTCACATGACCGTTGAACATGCCACTCATAATTCATAAATATCAAATATATGACCGTTGAACAGTCTTGACATTTAAAAAAAAAAAAAATTAAATCCTAATATTTAAATCCCTATAAATATTAAATACCCTCAATTTTTTTCTATTCTCTCAACTCTTAAGCTCTCTCCCATTCCACAATATTTCTAATTATTGCATTTTGTCTCAAATTATTCAATATTATTGGTGGTGAAAAACAAGCATTGGTGGTTCAAAGAGTTCAAATTTGAAGGAATTTATGCTTTAGTTCTCTAATTTAGTAGCATACTTCACCTTTTCTTTTATTTATTTGTTACATTTTAATTTTACATTTATTATTTTTAGCATAATATTTTATCAATAATTATAATTATGACAAGTGGTTCTTGTTCTTCATCTAATGCATGTGATAGCAAAAAATTTACTTCAAATATATGGAATTTTTTTGATAGAATAGAAATAAATTTAGAAAATAATAAAAAAGAAATAAAAGCAAAATGTAAAATTTGTAACAAACTTCTTAGTGGTGGCTCAAATGCAGGTACAAGTCATTTAAAAAGGCATCATTAAATTGTAAAACTAAAAATAATGTAGATATTAGAAATTATATGCAATTAGGTAAAGATGAAAGTGGAAATTTAAAAACATTTTCTTATGATGAATCTTATTGTCGTGAAGAAATGATTGGTTATATAATAAGAGCAGAACAACCTTTCAATTTCATGGAAACTCATGATTATACGGGAACAATGCAACGAGCTGTTAATCCTCAGTTTCAAGGTTGCTTTGGAAATACAATTAAAAGAATTCTTATAAAAAATTTTGAAACACAAAAAGAAAATTTAAAATTTCTTTTTGCAAATTTTGAAGGAAAAATTTGTTTAACATCTGATATTTGGACATCTTTAACTCACAATGGTTTTTTTATGTATAACTGCTCATTATATTGATAATGAATGGAAATAAAATAAAAGAATTATTTCATTTAAAATAATAAATGCTCCACATAATGGTAAAAATATAGCATCTTTAATAAATGATGAAATTATAAATTTTGGCATTCGTGATAAAATATTTACAATAACATTAGATAATGCTTCTAATAATGATGCAGCAGTATCTAGATTAAAACGATATTGACAAATAAAAGAAGATCAATGTAAAATATTTCATGTGCGTTGTTGTGCACATATTTTAAATTTAATTGTAAAAGATGGATTAAAACACGTTGATGATACATTATAAAAAATTAGAGGCATTGTTGCGGGTCTTAATAGTTCTCAAGCAAAACATGAATTATTTTTTTATTGTTGCAAAATGTTAAATATGAAAAAAAGAAATATAAATTTGGATATGCCCACTAGATGGAATTCCACTTATAAACTTTTACAAACTATTATAAAATATAGAAAAGTAGTAGAACTATATGAAATACAATTAATTAGCAATGATTGTGAAGCAGATATTGATGTATTAAATGATTATGATTGGCATATTGCAGATCTTTTAAGAGATCTTTTTGAAGTATTTGATACTTCAACAAAAATTTTTTGTGGTGTATATTATCCATCTTCAAACCGAGTTGTCATGCAAATAACTAATATTTTTATTGTACTTCAAAAATATTTAAATTTGGATATATTTAATGATGCAATATTTGCAATGATAGAAAAATTTAGAAAATATTAGGGAGAAATACCTTTAATTTTTTATTTTGGTTTAATTGTGGACCCTAGATTGAAATTTGAAGCTTTGGATGAATGGTTAACAATTATTTATTTTAATGACCAAATAAAAATTGAAGAAATTAAAAATGAAGTAAATTCATTATTATATAATTTATATAACTATTATAAAGAAAAATATGGTGGTGATATTAGTTCTATTAAATTACCACTTACATCTACAAGCTCTTCATCTTTTTATAAAGGAGCTCTAGAAATGTTAAAAAGTCGAAAGAAGGCAACAAATAGTTCTCCAAACAACACAACTGATTTAGATAGATATCTTAATATTGATTTAATTTCATTTGAAGATGATGAAGATTTTGATATTTTAATATGGTGGAAATCACAACAACACAAATATCCTGTGCTTTCTATCATTGCTCGTGATGTACTAACAGTTCCTGTAAGTACAGTTGCATCAAAAGCTGCTTTTAGTGCAGGTGGAAGAGTAGTTAGTGATAAACAATGCAGCTTAGCGCCGGATTCTATTGAAGCAAATATATGTGTGAAAGACTGGGCAATAGCGGATAAAAGGATATTTGATTCTATTCAAGAAGAAAATATGCTTGTCGATATGGAAAAACTAAAATCATCAAGATCTTCATGGATTTGCGATAGTTCGCCATCACCGCCAAGAGATAATGATTAAAATATTTTACTAAATGTATGTCATATTTTTATTTTTATTTTTGTGGTTGAAAAGTACAAATGATTGACAAATAAGTAGGTGCCAACCTAGTTGGGATGTATTTATTTTGTAGTGATGTAAACTTTTCCCACATTTTCAAATGTAATGTATACATTCAATGAATAAAATAGTTAGCAATGAATATTTTTATTAATGTAGCCTTTTCTATTTCTTGAATATATTTTTTTTATATATATATTTTTTTTAAGTGGCGGGCCTACGGGCGGGCCAGCCCGCCGGGCCGGGCGCCGGGCCTAAATTAGGGCCCATGGCCTGGCCCATCTAGAAATGGGCTCGGGCCGGGCCATGGGCCGTGGGCCGCGGGCTTTTTGGAGACCCTTAGAAGAGACACACTACATGACCACACACCAGACGGCAAGCCCATTTTTTATTTTTTATTTTTGCTTCTCTCCTTGCTATCCCTTCCCACAAACTCCACTCCCGACACCTACACACGCCCGACCCCCATTTTCTCTTCCAATTTTTTTTTCTTCTTCCTACCCACACACTGCCACTCCCGACTACCACCCTCTCAACCCCATTTATTGTTATTATTATTATTATTATTATTATTATTATTATTATTCTTATTATTATTATTATTATTATTATTATTATTATTATTATTATTATTATTATTATTATTATTATTATTAATGCTAGCCCCCATTTTTTTTTCCATTTTTTTTCTCTCTTCTTCCTACCCACACACTGCCACTCTCGACTACCACCCTCACAACCCCATTTATTTATTTATTTATTATTATTATTATTATTATTATTATTTTTTTCCTACAAACCCATCAACCCTCACTACCATCGGTAGAATCACCGACCAGTCGTTGTCGACGAGCCACTATCGGCCGGTGATGCCCTCCTCTTTTCTCTCATTCCCTCACTTTCCCATCACACCAATTTTCTATTATTATTATTATTATTTATTTATTTATTTTTCTTGATTTGATTTTAATAGTAATTGTTGTTTGTGAGATTTGAATTATTGAATTAATATGTAATTTGGGTTAATTTGTTATTGGATAATTAATATGAAATTTGAGCTAATTTATTGTTGGTGAATTAATTTGGAATTTGTTAATCTGGGCTAAATTAGTTGATAATTTATATGGTTGGGCTCATTTGAATTATTTAATTTGGATATGATATAATATTGTGGTATATTGTGGATGTGGGTTTGGCTATTAAATTGAGTTGATTTTGGTTGTGGATTTAGGTTTGCATATTAAATTGGGCTTGGATTATGAGATATTAAATTTAGGCCTAATGAGATTTATTTTAATTTGTCATGTTTTGGGTTTGATTAATTGAGCTTATATTTTGGTTATTAATTTGGAAATTTTAGATTAGGGTCTATGACATGTGAGATATTTTTGTTGGGTTATATTTGTTAATTTGAGCCCATTTTTAATTGGTGAAATTTATTGGACTAATTTGAAGTATGAATTTGGGCTTGAACAATTATTTTGGACTCTACATATTTTTGGATATTTACACTTTGGATTATTTTTGTTTTTGCATGGGCCAATTTTGCAATTTTGTTGGCTAAGTACGGATTTATGACATGTGGAACATGGAATTTCATGGAAGAAGATGAGAATAAAAAAACTATAGGAAAACATTGAGCTTGCTGTAAGCTTATTTGGGTATACGTTTTATTTCCCACTACTATTTGATTTTATTTTTATTGGTTTATGTAAATATTTGTTTGTATATATTTATTGAGTGCATACAGAATTAGATATCAAACAAACCAGAATTTTTTTTTAAGTACGAAGAATAATTCAATAAATATTTTTAATAAAATAATAATTTTAAAATATTCTTCTTAATAAAAGAATTTTTTTTTTAATAAAAATTCAGAAAAATGCTTTTATAAAAATCCAAAAAGAAAATTATTTTTAATAGAATTTGAAAAATTGTTTTTAATGATAATTGTCCAAAAATTTCTTTATTTAATAAAAATTGTCCAAATTTTTTTTTGTAAATAAAGTTGTCCCAAAAATTAATTTTTAATTAAAAATTCTTTTACAAATAAAGTTATATATATAATTTTTAATAATTTGTATAAGTCACTTTTCTTAAATGAAAATAAATCGAAATATTTTTTTTAAATAAAATTGTAAAAATTCATTCCTTTATGATAAAAGCAAGTAAAAATAATTTTTTTTTATCAAATTGAAATTTTGTAATAAATTCTTTTGATAGAATAATTGTAAATAACTTTTTTTTTTTTAAATTAAATACAAATGAAATTGAATCAAATCATTAATTGAAACTTCTTTTTTGTAAATAAATAAATTTAAATCACTAATTCAAAATTGTTTTTAATAAAATCATTTGAAATTTCTTGAAAACTAATTCTTTCAAATATATATATTTTTCTAATTAGTTCAATAAATCAATTTGCATAATTATATTGTTATTTGTTTTGTACATTCTTGTAATTTTATTTTGTCATCATCTTTTTGTATATTGTTTCATTCCTTAAATATTGGTGTCCATGATTAATTAATTAATTGTCATAATTCTTTTAATTTGTTTAGTAGAAGTAGTATGTATACGAGCTTAGAGGGGTGCTACGGCTCACCACCGTACCTTTCCAATAGGTAGCCTAACCCCTGGATCTAGATTCTGTTTTGCAGACATGTCTTTTCCAAATAAGGAGTCACACAAGGTTTTCTTTTTTATTTTGTTTTCCCTTTTAAAAAAATTAAAATAAGTGGTGACTCCAATTCTTTTTCAAAAAATCAAATTTTTAATAAATAAAAAGCGAGTCTCCCCGTTGAGTGGGGACGCAAGTGAAAAACGCGGGTCCACAAAATGGCGACACCATTGGGGATGTTTAGAGGGTCAAACTTGAACTCGAGTTGAGGGGAATGTAGCGTTTGATTGGTCGATCTATGGATACCCCTTTCTATGTGTCTTGGTATGATTGGTTGTTGATTACACGTTGAGAGCTTTGATATGTTTATCCATGATGCATGTTTGGTTGTTATGTTCATTTGTGATATTGACATGTTGACTACATCGATTGATTCTCTTGCTTGCTTTAGCATATGGCTCTTCTTGTTGTATGATTATCTTGCTCTCCTTGATATGTACATTCTCCTTTTTGTATATATCATTCATATTAGCATGATTGATTCTCTTTATTGTATATTATCTTATTTATCTCAACATATTGTTTATTCTTGTTATATACCTGTCTTGTTTATCCTATTTCTTGCTTAGCTTGTGTGTAGATATGGATGATATACATGTTCTTTGCTTAGCTGCCTATTGCATGACTACTATTTTTCTATGTGATACATGTGTTGCTTGTCTATATGGGACACACATCTATCCTCTTACCTCCAATTTCCTAGTCTCGACCGACCTTGTTTTCCTTGATCTCATATTTGATACGAGACTCGTTACTTTGTTTGCTCTTTGATTAAGCTAGTGATTCAGAGTAAGTTTTAGTGATGGGTTATATCTATATTTGGGAGCATTATGGAGGAGGCCAACACATTGATGTTGATTGGAGTTCGATCTTTGAAGACCTATATAGCCCATAGCTAGATTTCAAAATATTTGTGTGGCTAGTGTGTTTTCTTTCCGCTTAGTTTGATAGGATTTTCGGATGCACCCAAACCACTCACTGTGCACTTTAGTTGACTACTAAGTGCTGAGAGTTATGAGAGCTTTCATCATAGGAAACCCCTTGAGATGTCTATGTAATGCATGTGTGGAGGTAATGACCACCTTGCATGGAAACACTCTCATATCTTCGGAGGCGTGTAAGAGGTTGTGTACCGCCAAAGGGTACGATCGCTTCTACTAGAGATCCTTTAAAGTCCACTCTTTTTTCTCTTTAAAGTCGCCTTGACCTTGTAGGTTGAGCCTTAGATCTTTTGATCATGATTCCTTTTCTACATGTGGGTGCATCTGAGAGCCTTCAAGGTCGCTTTAGTCACAGTTTGGATCCAATACTCCCTCTTTTGGTCTCTAGTTGAGAGTGCTTGGATATTAGTGCGAGTTTGAGTATCAGTTGGACCACCCCTTGCTGTATGGTTTTAGTTTCTTCTTGTCGCTCGTTGAGTCTAGCACACTTTCTTCCCAGGGCTTCAGATAGTCTTTTTTTCTTGAGTTGACATATTCTTTCGGTTTATTGTCACTTTTTGTTTAACATTTTGGGATATGTTCATTGATCACACTCACACTTTTTTACATTCTTCACCTATCATGGGCTTGGTACTTCATTCTTTGGTCGATTTGTCTGATTCTATTTTCAACTCGATATTTTCATTACAGAAATGTGAAAGGCATGTTTTCACATTCACACCATTTTTGAGAGGTTCGCCTTTATCACCTTATCATTTTTCTCTATGGAACTTGGGTTGAAAGTGAATCAAAGATATTTTTGTTATAGATGGAGTATCGATCTCATGACAGTGTTGTTTTTCACACCTCATTCATTTTTTTAAATTATTGATAAAAATTCTTTAGTCGCATTTGTAGTCATCTCATAGTGGATACCTTTATGACCTTAGAGTTTCTGTCATTTATCCAGTTTTAGATTGCCCTCATAGGACCATATATCATATGATGTGTTGTACTTTTAACTTGAGGCATCTCTTCACTTGCACATTGTGGTCTTGAGGCCTGACCTATCATGAAGGATATTGAGCCTATTAGCTTAAGACCAGAGATTTGAATTAGGGAGTTCGAGACTATGACCCATCTTCTTATGATCAGAGTAGTGCCTTACTCTCACACCTTGACCTTGCTTTGACCTACACCCATCTATTGTGAGCTTTGTACAACATCACCCTTGACACCATTACATGACCTTTCATCACTAGTTGTTCTAGCTTTGCATATTCTTTCTTTGATCCAACTAGGTAGAGTGTGAGGAGTTTGAGCCTAGGTTTGATCTTGCATGGCAAGGGATGGCTTATGATCTTTGGATGGCTTACGATGTGAGGATTAGTCGATTGCTTGATGGGATTGTCGCTTATTCTATTGTGAGTATAGAGATTGATCTTGTATGATGAGAGTTGACTTGTGATGAGCAGTTGTGCTTGATGAGACAGTCGTTTACTTTGCTTTGAGAGGATTATCTTTAAGATTATTATGGAGCATTTGGAGTACAGTTTGACGCACAATTCCAGAGGGTTGACGTGGTTATATCAAATATACATTGATCTTTAGTATCGATCATTTGAGGGTTTGAGAGCATGAACGTTTGAGACCATGGTTGCAGGATGGGTGACCTTCATTTTGATTAGCTCACACCCTATTACCTTCATTGACGTCTAGACCATCGCTAGCCCTTTGAGCCTTGCATGAGCATCATAGCCTTTTCTTTCTTATAGCCTTGCTTACCTTTTACACCGAGATAGGGGCCCTTAGGTATATATATGCTTTATTCGGGATTCTCATAAGCTATGGACTTATTGACTCATCTTCTTCATTATTTTTTTATTGCTCTACCATCATTTTTCATCATACCTCTTTGTTTATATCCTTTGTCTTTGTCATCACATTTCTTTCTATGCCATGAGTGATGATCTTCCATATTTCAGTGAATGGAGGACGGTCATGTCCCTTTCCACTTCTATCTCATGGACATTGGTTCAGAGATCCTTAGTTGAGAAGGTTATTTTTTCAAAGAGAGTTCATGTACATCATTGTTTGAGGGTATATCCATTTTATTATGTATTCTCAAAGGAACTCATTTATTGATATTCAGAGTGTACACAAGTAAAAGAAAAAATAATAATAAATAAGCGCATGTATACAATGTCTTTCTCCATTGAGTACTTATATTGGCCATTGAAAGTTCCTTTTGTTTTAGTTAGTTGCTTATGAGAGTTCATATGTGAACTTTCAAGAGACTCTCATCTTCTTGTGTCCATCTTATGTACTTTACATGCGAGAGACAAGTGACCTTTTCTTAGGGACTCCAGATCATTGTCCTCTCCATCATTACATACATTGGTGATTTGACTATTCTCCATGACTTGATTTGAGTGGATTAGTGCTCATTCATTTTCATTTGATCTATTTGTTCATCTCATGGTATTTCATTCGCCTTGCCTACATTGTTCTTTGTTCATATCAATTTACATTCCCCGTTCGATATTTTCCACACATCATTCTTATACATCCCATCAATAGTTTGATTTTCTTCATTTCTTCTCTTTCGTTATTGATATATTAATCTTGGATTCTTTCTTCCTCACCAATATATTCATATTGGGCATCCTCAGATCCATGATTTATGAGACTCTCTGCACATATTGCATTTTATACATGAGTATATGAGGTTTTATCATTAGGATTATTAAGCCTAGTTTCCCTTCATTTCTTTACCTTATTACCCTAGCTTACGTTACATCTCGAGTCTTAAGACCACCTTGAGACTATGATATCGTGCATTGTGTTTGATAGCTCTCACATGGGCGATATTATAGATTGGTCGGAGAGCATTTTGATTGTGATGGACCAAGAGTTATGGTATGACCCTATACTTGGGACATAGTCACCTCAGAGAGTTTTTATCAAGTATGCAATCATTCTGCTTGATACATTGCATTAGGGCGCACACCTTTCTTAGTTGAGGGTTGATTTTTCAGATGACTATTACATAGGGGCATACCCCTCTCAGTTGATGATGGTTTTTGCAACATAGATGTTCCTAGGAGGTGATCAATTTCTTTTTTACATTAGAGTGTGAGATATGACTGGGTGATTTGATTGGATGTGTTTATACCGGAGCATAGCCCTCTCATTGGTATTGATGGATTTTTGAGTGATTGGATCATGGCGCACACTTGTGAGAGCTATATTGGATCCTGAGCATTTCAGAGATCGTCGTACACTAGGGCATAACCCTTTTATTAGCGATTGATCTTAGAGGCACCAACTTACATGATCACATCAAAGAACATTTTTTTTGTTCAGACATACTATTTTGCTTGACTTTCCACATTGGGATTTGCTCATTCCTTGGAGAAAATCAGATACTCCCATCGTGTTACAGTATCAGAAGACTTCAGAGAATAGAGATTTACTTTGACTCGATGATGTATCATGGATTATACTTCTCCTATGATGCTTGATTTGGAGATGCTTATATTGGGGCATATCTTACTCATCGGTGATAGATTCTTTGAGATGACAGTTTATACCTGACACATACTTTCTAGAGATTATCTTATATTGAGGGCTTACCCATTTTGAGAGGATGTATTCATATTGAGGCATAGCCACCTTGTTGATTTTTGACATTGAGACTTGACCTTCTGTTTATGATTGTTATTTTCGATGGATCATAGAGTTATTGACACCCTAGGTTCTGTCTTCTTAGCATACCTAGTTTGATTCAGATATCCACTTACCTTTGTTACAGGCCTGACATTTCACCTTTGACATTGTTACACCTACATCCATAATTTCAGAGCCTAACAAATATTGAGCTTACTTATCTCACTATCGAGCATGACCTTATCCCATTCTCTTGATCAAGGGAGGATGCAAACCAGTCTTGAGTTTTTTGGTCAAGTTTTCACATGCCTTTGGGCATTAGGTTCAACATTTTCCATGATGGAATGACCTATTAGATTGTTGATGTATTTGTGATGATGTTTTCATAGTGACAACTAATATGTTGTGTCTTGCTTTGCTTACATTTCAGATTTGGAGTCTTGGTCAACATTTTTCTGGTCCGTTATTTTAGTTTTGCTTTGTCAGCATAGTTTCTATGATGTATGGTCTTGTTTAAGCATTTATTCATTGCATCATCGTTGAGCATATCCTAGAGTGTCTTGTATGGTGATATTATGTATCTTATGTTGGTTACTATCTTACACTGGGGCATATCCCCATCCTTGAGTTCATCAGATCTTTTATAAATTTTCTCACTACTCGATCTATTTCTTAATCTTTGCGAGTCGTCATACTAGGGCATACCCCCTTTAGCGTTCTTCTACTGGGGCATACCCCCTCTTTGGGTTTATCACATCTTATGCCGATTTCATGGTTGTTAGATCCATTCGTTGATCTTTACGAGTTATCATCTAGGGCATCCCCCTATCTTCAGTTTGTTTAGGACATCCCATTTCCTTCAGCTTATTTAGGGTGTCCCCCTACCGTGAGTTTATTTAGGGCATCCTCTTACTGTCAGTTTGTTCAAGGCATCCCCTTATTATCAGTTTGTTTGGGGCATCCCCCTACTGTCAGTTTGTTTAGGGTATCCCCCTACCATCACTTTGTTTAGGGTATCATTTTTTTTTCAATGATTCACACCACCTGATTCGTCCCCAATTGGTGTACTATAATCCTCAAACGGGAGTTATCAACAAAATTTATAAACTTAATTCACCATACACTAGGGTAGCATAGCTATCATAGTATAGTGGTTCTAGGATCGTCCACAGGGATGGGTTTTCATACCACACGCGATATTAGTTAAAGTACTGAAATTGTGCCTTTTATTTTATGAGTTAGCTTTAAAAGAAAACATAATTTTGGTTGAAAAATGTTGGTTTTAAGTTAACCAAAATTATTAACTCAGATTAATTACAAAGAAAATGTTTCTTGGAGTTTTAGGTCACTAGGTTCAGGTTCCTTAGACAAAAGGGGGAGATTTCGGATATTTTCCTCGCGTTGGGGATAATAACATAAAGACTGGTTATCTCCCGAACCAGTGTGTATTTAGCAATCAAAATTTGATCCCATTGGTCCATGAAAAACTGTAGTTGCTTCCTATTAATGGTTTCAAACACTAAAGATCTCTCACTGTGAATCATCTTTCAATGGCTTGTAAGAGAAAACTAATCACCTCTCACTGTGAAAAGCTTACCAAGTATTGGCCATTCAAGGTGATCCTAACCTTGGATTACCCTTCAAAGGCTTGTAAGAGATAACTAATGGATCTCTTGGGAGTCCGAAAAGCTTACCAAGTATTGGCCATTCTAGGTAATCCTACCTTTAAACCACCTCCCAGAGGCTCATAAGAGATAACTAATGGATTTGCAAGGAGTCCAAAAAGCTTACCAAGTATTGGCCCAAGTGATTTTAAGGGATTTTAAGTTAAACCTTAAAAATAAAAACCATTAACAGGTAACAACTCTCTTCATTTAAATCAAGGAAAACTCCTAGTTTTGTATCCGAATCCCTTACCTAGCTTCATTCAGTCCAAGAAACGAAAAAACCTAGCCACTCATCCTCTGAGAAAACATCCTCAGAGGTTGTTTGATTAAAAAGAAAATAAAAACAAAATGAATAGGTAAGGCAGGACAACACTCTATGTATTTCTTACTACAAGAATTTACAAGTGTTCTCTGGAATTTCTTTCGAGATTCCGAGATTGTTTACAAGTGAGATATTTTATGACATATATAGAGAGATATTTTTAACCCCTCATTTAGATATCCTAAATATCTTTAGCTAATTACAAGGAGAAATTAGGTAATTACACAAAATATCTCGAGATAAAAATCTAATGGAGTCGGTGCAAAAATATCTGAAAATTACATAAGAGGAATTTCGCAAGGCTTGATAATTTCATTTTCCTCAGTTTCGCAAGGTTTGCGAAATTTCGCACAAGGTGCAAAATTCATTTTTCACAGTCTTGCTCTCTGTCCTACAACTTGTACTTCTTTTGGCATTTCGCATAGCCATGCGAAATTGCTGGATGTTAGATTTCTTCTCTGATTCTCTTCCTTGCATACTTGATTGATTTGGCAAAGGCTACGAGGCTCTCCAAAACTTGGATTCTTCATGTGTTTGAGCTTCAACTTGCTTTGCCAAGGACTATACAAAATTCTCCCTCATTCTTGGTTCGTTTTAATGATAAAAAAGCTATCAAAAACACTAAAACTTGCCAAAAAAACTAATTAGAAACATTTGCAAGGGTCTTTAATGTGCCAATTGAGTTAAAAGGTAATAAATACTACTAAAAAATGTTTAAAAGAGTTTATAACAAGCTATAAAAGAGCACTTTTTCAGTAGTAATCACCACCATAGACCAAACATCTATGAGCATTTTAGACTCACCATAATAGATTATCATCTATGAGCCTCGATTAGTTTTCACCTCCATAGATTAGACATCTATGGACATTTTAGATTCACCACCATAGATCAAACATCTATAGGAACTTCAGATTCACCAACATAGATTTTCATCTAGGGGCCTTGATCAGTTTTCACCACCATAGATCAGACTTCTATGGGCATTTCAGATTCACCACAATAGATTTTCATCTATGGGTCTCGATCAGTTTTCACCATCATAGATTTTCACCTTTGAGCCTTGATAAGATTTTTACCACTATAGATCAGACATCAATGGGCATTTCGGATTCACCACCATAGATCTTCATTTATAGGCCTTGATCAGTTTTCACCACCATAGATCAAACATCTATGAGCATTTCAGATTCACCACCATAGATTATATCATCTATGGGCCTCTATTAGCTTTCACCACCATAGATTTTCATCTATGGGCTTTGATTAGTTTTCACCACCATAGATAAGACATCTACGGGCATTTCAGATACACCACCATAGATTTTCATCTATGGGCCTTGATCAGTTTATCACCACCATGGATCAGACATCTATGGGCATTTCAGATTCACCACCATAGATTGTATATCTATGGGCATTTGTTACAGTTATCTCACTATCATAGATTTTCATCTATGAGCATTTGTTTAGGTGATTTTCACCACCATAGATCAGACATCTATGGGCATTTAAGATTCACCACCATAGATCAGACATCTTTAGGCATTTCATATTTACCACCATAGATTTTTATCTATGAGTCTTTAAGAGTTTTACTACCATGGATTAGATATTCATAGGCATTTAAGTTATCTTACCACCATGGATTGGACATCCATGGGCATTTCAGTGATTTTCACCACCATAGATTAGACATATATGGGTATTTCAGATTCACCACCATAGATTATCATCTATGGGCCTCGATCAGTTTCTACCACCATAGATCAAACATCTATGGGCATTTCAAATTCACTACCATAGATTATCATCTATGCCCTTGATCAATTTTTCACCACCATAGATTAGACATCTATGGGCATTTCATATTCATCACCATAGATCAAACATCTAAGGGCATTTTAGTTTCACCACCATAGATTATGTATCTATGGGCATTTGTTAAAGTTATCTCACCATCATAGATTTCCATCTATGAACATTTATTTTAGTTATCTTAACACCGTGGATTGGACATCCATGGGCATTTCAGTGATTCTCACCACCATAGATCATACATCTATGGGCATTTCAAATTCACCACCATAGATTATCATCTATAGGCCTCGATCAATTTTCGCCACCATAGATTTTCATCTATGGGCTTCAATTAGTTTTCACTACCATAGATCAGACATCTATGGGCATTTCAGATTCACCACCATAAATCATACATCTATGGGCATTTTAGATTCACTACCATAGATCAGACATCTATGGGCATTTCAGATTCACCACCATAGATCATACATCCATGAGCATTTTAGATTCACCACCATAGATTTTCATCTATGGGTCTTGATCAGTTTTCACCACCATAGATCAAACATCTATGGGAATTTTAGATTCACCACCATAGATTTTCATCTATGGGCCTTAATTAGTTTATCACCACCATGGATCGAACATCTATGTGCATTTCAGATTCACTACCATAGATTATGTATCTATGGGCATTTGTTACAGTTATCTTACCATCATAAATTTTGATCTATGAGCATTTGTTTCAGTTATCTCACCACTATAGTTGGACATCTATGGGCATTTCAGTTGTATCACCACCGTAGGACTTCACCTATGGTCTTTTTTATTTAGCTTTTAGAGTTAGCTTTTTTGTTTGGCTTCTAGAGCCATTCTTTTCTCTGTTTAGCGTTTAGAGTTAATCTTGTCATTTAGAGCCACAACTCCTAATATTCATGATCACTAGCATTACATGCTTTGTTCTCACAGTTTCGCATTCCATCTTACTCATCTCTTTGTTGCATATGTGTTTCTCCCTTCATTATGATATTTTAAAGTTTCTTCTCATCTTTTGTGCAGGATATAACTTTATGAGCTCATAGCATGTGTCTTGATCGTATTGTTAGATACTCTACACCTTGTGTTCTCATATGGTACATGTATGGTTTTTCCCTTTGTACTCATTCCTATGCTCTTTGGTGGTTCGACTGCTACTCGACTTCAATATCAATTTTCAAGTCACTTTTGGAGACTTTTCAGGGGTAGTCTGGATCCATTGTGTAACTTTAGAGGCACCTTAGGATTTTCCATTTTTTGCCTTTTCTGTAGGGTTTTAGAGTCTCTTTGTTCTTGTTTTGGTCTAAGAGAGCTCGTGTCATACTGTGACGAATTTAGTGGTCTTTCTTTTTCTTCGGTAGAGCCCACTTCATTTTGTTTGTATATACACTCACTTTACTCGTGAACTCTACCGAAGATGGGCAAATTTGTAGACCCTAAAATTTGTCCCAATTTTATTTTTACATTGATATTGAGCTCAATTTTATCCTTAGATTTAAATCCCGATTACATCTGAATTGTTTGGCCCACTTACACCCTTTAATTCTTAGTTTTTATTATTTTGTAAATTGTTTTATTTTTATTTTTATTTGTTATCATCATTATTATTATTATTATTATTATTATTATTATTATTATTATTATTTATTTTTATTTTTTCTTTATTTTCTCTCTCTTCTCTCTTCCTTTTTCTCCTCATCCTACCCACTCCACCTACTCCCCTTACCCATTCTCTTCTCTTACACGTCTAAGTCACTCCCCATACCTTCCTCCAACTTCTCTCTTTTGATTTTTTTTTTCATTATTTTTCTTTGCTCCTTATACACTTCTTCCTCTTTGCTCTCTAGTTCATAGGAGACACACTACACGATCCGCACACCAGACGACCAACCCATTTTATTTTATTTTTTTTGCTTTTTTACTTACTATCCATTCCCACACACTCCACTGCCAACACCCACACATGGTCGGTCTCCATTTTCTCTTCCATTTTTTTTATCTCTTCTTCCTACCCACACACTGCCACTCCCGACTACCACTCTCATAGCCCCATTTTTTTTTTTTTTTTTTAATTTTCTTCTTCCCTTCCAACACAACCACCACTCCCCATGGCCACAAGACTTCTACACTAGCAGCTGCATCACCTTATAGACACCTCCATTTTTTTCCTCCCCCCCACACGACCACACGCCCCCTCACTTTCTCACTCCTTCCTCATTTATTTATTTATTTTTTCTTCTCCCACTCATTTTTCTTCCTATTTTTTTCCCTCAATTTTTCTCATTTCTCTTCCTCCATCATACCCGACTTCTATAAAAATCCAAACCTAACTTCTATAAAGATCCAAACCTTACTTCCTTTCCTTCTCCCCTTTTATCTCATCTTCTTCCTCTCATTCTCCATTTTTTCCACTTTATTTTCTTTTATTATTATTATTATTATTATTATTATTATTATTATTATTATTATTCATTTTTCTTGATTTGATTTTAATAGTAATTGTTGTTTGTGAGATTTGAATTATTGAATTAATATGAAATTTGGGCTAATTTATTGTTGGTGAATTAATTTGGAATTTGTTAATTTGGACTAAATTAGTTGATAATCTATATGGTTGTGCTCATTTGAATTATTTAATTTGGATATGATATAATATTGTAGTATATTTTGGATGTGGGTTTGCATATTAAATTGAGTTGATTTTGGTTGTGGATTTAGGTTTGCATATTAAATTGGGCTTGGATTATGGGATATTAAATTTAGACCTAAATTTTTAGCAAAGATATTACATGAACAGGATCTCACTCTACTTCTTTACATAGAAGGGAAAAAGAAAACGAAAAAGAAAAAGAAAAAAAAAACGGAAAGAATAAGATGATACGCATTACAAGAAAAAAGGGAATTAATGACATTTTTTAAGCGTCAAGAAAAGCATAAGATGACGCTTCTCTAAAGCATCCTTTTCTCCCCTGTCATTATATGTTTTAATCAGTAATGACGCTTTTAGGAAGTGTCATCTTTGAATTATACTTTCAATAACACTTAAAAAAGTGTCATCTTTGAATATTCTTTTACTAAAATAATTTTTATAGAATTGTCATTGTTGATGCTTATACAAGGCGTCATCTTTGGTTTATGTTAATAATGACACTTAATAGAAACGTCATCTTTAAGCATTTTATTTTAATAATAATATTGGTATTATGTTTTTAAAATAATGAATTTCCTATATAATTAAATAAAAGCAAAAGCATTATAAATCATAAAATTAAATTAAATTGTACAAATTAAAATGTCTCCAAATATTAATATACAATGGCTTAGTTTTAATAATTAGTATAATTACTTGTATACAAATTATAAATTTGTTCATTAGATCAAAATATTTCAATGAGAATTTTTAAATCCAATATAAGAACAAATACATGTGAAATAACTACAAAAAGAAACCATCATCAACAAAAGTCTAGTTCAACCTCTTAAAGATTTAAATGATATCATCTTCATGATTTCTAACATAGCTTTATTGTAATGATTTCTCTTCTTCTTGTAAGCCAATTTCCTTCGCAAGCTGTAAATAAAAAAACATAAAAAGCTTTTAATTTATACATATAACAACCAATATAATTGAAACAAAGAGGATATAAGAATAGAAAATAATCCAACACGTTAATTAGCTTTTGTTCAAGTAAAGCAATAAAAAAAACATGCTAATATTCTTCTTATTGGGTCAAAGGTAAAAAGTTTTACTAGAGTAAATAAATTATTAGTGTTAAAAAATATTGCCACTAAGTAAGATAATTATCTCAATCATTAAGTATACAACCACATGAATATGTCTTAGTTCCCTTAATTATTGAAAAGATCCATTTTAAAATGATTTATACTATGTTGATAGTGAAGAAAAATAAATCTTCATTTACCTTATCATTGGCATCATCCTTGTCTAGTCTACTTCATTAGGCTTTTGCTTCAGAGAGGTTATCAATAACATTAGAGTAATATAAATCAAAAGAGGTTAATTAAAAAAATAAAAAAATAAACATTGACAAGTTTAATTTTTCACAAAATAGCCACTATAAGAAAATGAGAAAATTATAAGAAAAGGAATTCAAAATAATTTACAAGAAAAACTAATGTATATTATGAAGAGTTTTAACCAAATCTAACCGGATGATAAAATTTAAAATTCAACAAAATTTACATAATCATATACTGGCTGATGAATGTGTCAAACCATCATACATGAGATTTGAAAATTGATTCATTATCAAGTTCAAACTTATTAATAAAAATAAAAATAGCAGTCAATAAAAAATTGAAGCAAATGAAAGATGAATGAATTAAGTTATATATTTGAAAAGCAATGCAATGAACTTGAACTCTCGTTTATTCCGATGTTGATTTCTTGATATAAAGTTCATGAAAGAAAAATAATAGAAGAAAAAAATGCACTCAAATATGCCCTTAGTGGATCAACATGAATATCATTCAACTAGTAGACTTACTTGCATGTTCCCAACAAGTAACGTGAAAAGCATCAATTTTAAGAATTACAATGATAATAGTTGCCTACTTCATAAGAAAGAAACACATAGTTTCTTTCAACATTAACAAATGCAAATCTCAAAAGCTAATTAATGAAGCGTAGGAGTTGGGGCAGCTCCTTATGGACTTTTAATAAAGAACTCTTAAAACATTATCAAATAAAAGAATAACATAAGACCTACTATGCACAGTTAAAAATAATACCAAGGTCCAAATAAGATGAAAACCATCTTACTATCACTATGTTAATATTAATTTCTTTTTAAATTTCTTATATTTTTATTTTTTATTTACTCGATTAGTTTTTATTTTTATTTTAGTTCCTTTGGCTTTTAATTTTATTGAGTTGATAAGAGGTGCTTGTTCAAAGTTTTTGAAAATATAAATCATTAGGTAAGTGTATGATAAGAATCCAAGGATAGGAAAATAAACTTCTTTTTATATTTTATTTCAATAAAACCATGAAATGTATCATTGTCTTGTTTAGGATAACATATAAGTCCTATGCAATTATAAAAGTAAATAATTAATTTGTAAAGTAATAGAAATAAAATTTTATCTTCTATTTAGTCATCCTTTCAAGCTATTCTATCTTTAAGAGAGAAGTTTCTAGTGTAGTGGTGGATTACCTTTATAAATAGAGGAGATACTTGCCTTTAAAAACAATGTCTTATGTGCATCTAGCCCTCTACTCCTAGTTGTCACAATCATTACCTTCTACTCCTAATTGTCATATAAAATGATAACTTGTTTTCCTGTATCAACAATAGAAGACCACTTTGTCTAATCACTACATCTCATTCCATTCAATAATAATGAAGATATATTATTAAAAAACATTGAAAGTTGGATCTCTTGTTTTTTTATAAAAGAAAAAAGAAAAAAAATAGAAACGTAATAAGAAGGGAAGGAGAACACATTTATGAACCCACATAAATAATACTCACAACTTTTATATTTTTAAATTAGGATTAGTTGTGTAGTCACTCAACCATCTAGAGTAACTTTTAGTAATAAAATAATATATATATATATATATATATATAATATTTAAAGAGGCCTCAAATACTTTAAATGAAGGTCCACTTAAAAAACAAAAATTAGAAATGACCTCTCCTCTTTCTATTCTTTGTATAAGGTGGAGTGCGCAAGGTTGAAGAAGGTATTGAAAAGACAATAAAGTTTCTTTTAACTTATTGGAAACTACAACAAACTCCACATAAATATGGTATGCTCACGAATTTGGATAGCTTTTGTTAAGTGATGTACTCTAAACCTACATTGGTAGACTAACTTGAGAAATAAATAATAAAATTGGTATAATTGGTTTCTTGTTCTTAACACATAATCTAGACTATATTTTACCAACCCACAAACCTTGTCAACATATGACAAAACCTTGCAATCCTGACAACGAAAAATAAATAAAGTTAATTATATTTATTAAAAAATAAATGATAATGTATACATGCATCAACATCTAGTTTTTAGGTAAATAGGTGGAATTACACATTTTATCTAAATTATTTCATTGAAAAAAAAGATATAAAATGAATAAAAAAATATATGCCAAACTTATGGTATATATCTTAATCCAATATGCCAAATTTAAGAAATTAAACTAATCTAAGATCTACAAGAGCACAAATGAAAACCACCAAGTCAATATTAGTATCAAAATTTGGTTCGATTTTCATATGCTTGTTAGTGTATTAGACAAGTTTTAATTTACTATATTGTAGTTAATATAATTCCTAAAGAGGCAACTTCTTTAAAAAAATAAAGTATAAAGACTTATATGACCTTTTACTTAGAAGCTACTAAAATTTTATATTAAAAGGAAAGTTTAAAATTGATGTCAAATCAAATTAATTAATCTCCATAAATAGAAAAATATTATCTAACTTTCCAACCAATCTCCAAATTACCTTTTCAAGTTGATAAGGTAGTCATAAATGACTTTTACATTTAAAATTAAATCACTAAAAGTTTCAAACAATAAAATTAAATTTTAAAATTTTGATTTATTTAATATAAAATCAAAGAAATCTCCATAAATAAAAAAATATTGTCTTACTTTTTAAACACTTTCCAAATTACCTTTTCGGATAAAATTATATTTTTAAAATTTTATTTAAAAATTTTAAATATCAAATCAAATTAATCTTCATAAATGGAAAAATATTATCTTAGTTTTCAAACGCTCTCTAAATTACATTTCCAAGTTTGATAAGATAGTCATAAATGACCTTTAAATATTAAAATCAATAATTGCTAAAATTACAAATTTAAAATTTGATCGTTTTATAATTAAATCAAATTAATCTCCATAATAGAAAAATATTATCTTAATTTTCAAACAGTTTACAAATTACCTTTTCAAGTTGATAAGATATTCATATATAACTTTTAAATATTAAAATCACTAATTTTTTTAAACAATTTTTTTTTTTTAAATTTGATTTTTTTAATATTAAAATCATCTAATTCTTTAAAATAAAATAAAAAAATTCAATTAGTATTTTTTTAACTATCATTATGCAAAAAAAAAACTCCCAAAGATTTATATCAAGAATTCAAGTGGCCGAAGACAATAAGGAAAAATTAGAGGATGACAAAGGGAAAGAAACTAAAAGGATAAACATGAGCTGAATTATCAAATAAAAGATACTTCAAAATATAGAAAATATTCTAAGTTCTTGTATAGAGGCTTAGAAGACAATCAGAATACAGAATCACACTAGAAAAAGTAAAAGAATATATTTAAGCTAAGTTGGAAGAAATAGGTAATGAGGAACTTATGGCCGTCATCTTTCCAACTGATCACTCTAAGAGTACAATCAGTTTACTCATAGATATGGAATTCCATAGTTTGCAAAACAATTATTTTAACAGAAGAGAAAACTTTGTTATGCAATTCTTATCTAATACCAAGTTTGGTAAATGCAAATTCAATAATTTTTAATTTGGTAGCCAATAATCTTAAAGGGAAAAAAAAATTACAAGTCTTTTTCACTTTAAAAAAAAAAAATTAAAGCTAGCGCAAATTCCAATTCATACCCATTCTATTGATCAAAATCCTTTACACCTCTTATCCCAATCAAAGCTAGCGCAAATTCAAATTCATACCCATTCTATTGCCCTTTTGCTTATAAAAAATTAATAATAATAATAACTACCAATCTAGATGTGCATCTTGTAGTTTTAAGGAATCACGTGCCCCTTGCACTGATCTATTTTCTTCTGTATTTTGGGGGGCTTTTGTGTGAGATGGTGAGATGTCCTATAAAGTGAGTTCAATTAACGACATAATTATGCCAATAGAAAAACTAAATTATGTTTGAACTCAGTTGATGAAGTCATTAAGAGATAAATTTCTTCTACTTAGATATCTCTTCACACAGGGCAATGACCAATGGGATATAACCCATTACTTTGGACCTGGTGTACCTGGTCATTATCTAGCATCCCTCTCATCATACAAACAAAACCATCAACACGATCGAAACACAACAACATGAAACCCAAAAATCCCCAAAACCCAACACAGAACAGAATATTCTTTCTTATTATTAGGTCTCCAACCTTGAATAGCAATGAAAATTAATAATAATTATTGAGGTGAAGAGGAAGACAAACTTGTCCAGAAATTAGAGAAAGGAGATGAAATGGTTGTTGGCATAGGGTTCAAGCATAGAGAAAATTCAAGAACAATAAACACCATTGCAAGAAAATCTTTAAAACCTACGGTCATCAAAGTCGATAAAAGCATAGCCTGGTGCAGACACTACACATAAAACATTTCAGAAAATTAAGAAATTCTGAAATAAAAATTGTCTGCATAATGGACTCAATAGTGTTACTCCAAACCTTAAACAAAAATTCAACCATTTATTGGACAAGTGAAACATACTTAAAACAACTGGCATCATTCTATACACCGATTGCCCCTTCCAGGAGCAGCACCAGAGGTGTTAAGTAAAGTGGATTGAGAAACCAAGAAAAAATGCAGTCAATTCTAGAAGCTGGTAATGGACAAAACAAGTGCACCCTGAGGTTCCTTACAATGGAGAAAGCCTGAATAATGGATTGTTTAAAGAGTTAGGGTTTAAGAAAATAGGGCTTCCGCATTTTTCAAATCCCTCTCACGTTTTTCTCAATCAAACATAAAAATCAGAAAGTCATATATAACTGAAACAATCCAATCAGCCAATTCAAGATTTTAGATTAAAAAAATTTCAAGATTTTAGATTCAAAAAATTTAAACCTAATTTATGGTTTTTTCTCTCATTTTCTAGGTAAGCAAACAAACCAAAAAGAAATGAAATGAGAGTACCTTCAACATGTTCGTAACATTTTCTCATCGATTAGTGCTGGTGGTGGTTGAAGATGTGGGTGATTGTCCTGGCTTAGGGCTCCAAGGGTTGGGATGAGAGTGTAATGTGTTAGGATGAGGAAAAAGAAAGAAATATATACTAGTAAATTCAATGACGCTTAATATAAGTGCCAATTTCTGAACTCCATTTCAATGACACTTATAAAAGTGCCAAGGTTACCTTCCATTTCCAACCATGACACTTCCAAAAGCTTCAACTTAAAAAACGTCATTGAATCAAATATATATGGTTTAGAAGCGCCTAGGTTTATAAATATTCTACAAGCCCCAAGGTTGACCCAATTCCTTGACACTTTTTAGAGGCGCCAAGGAATCAAGCGCCATAAATTGCATTTTTTCTACTAGTACGATACAAAGGAGATGTGCACAATTTTTCCTAATTATTATTTTTTAAAACAATAGAGTAGAAACCATTAACATTACATTTCCCATCATATTGCAACCCTTGCCTATAATTAACCCCAAAATTACTCAGATCATACAAACACAGAGATACATACTAGTAATTATCCTTCGCATTCGTCCTAATCCTTTGTTTCTTCTTGATTTTTTAGATATTTTTTCCATTTAAAAAAAATCATGGAAAAATAGATCTTTGATTCATGAAAGATGGGGTGGTGAGACGGAACAAGGTTAATTCATATCCCAATAGTTCTAGGTCTAAATTCGGGCATAGAGATCTGGATTTGTAATAATTTGACAATTTCATTTGTCAATCGCGTTGGAGCAGTCGCTAGAGATATTTCGTTGCCTAGTTGTCGACGATGGGCGATACCTGCTTCTTCTTCGAAAAAGACGGTAACGAAAGCAAGCTCGGAGAAGAATCAAAATGGAATTGTTTTGAAACTGAAAAATAAAAATAAAAAATTGAACCATTTGATTCGAAGGAAACCGGCCGGTTTGTCCGATTCGCCGATTAGACCATTGGTTGGACCACCGATTCAACTAGTCCGATTTCGGTTCAATCACTTTTCGGGCCAATTGACCTGACCGGACCGGAACCATGACCTTCTGTTGGTTTGGCCGGTCCAATTTGGTTTTTAAAACCATGGATTTATTTTAATTATTCATGTTTTGGGTTTGATTAATTGAGCTTATATTTTGGTTATTAATTTGAAAATTTTATATTAGGGTCTATGATATGTGAAATATTTTTGTTGGGTTATATTTGTTAATTTGGGCCTATTTTTAATTGGTGAAATTTATTGGACAAATTTGAAGTTTGAATTTGGGCTTGAATAATTATTTTGGACTCTACATATTTTTGGATATTTACACTTTGGGTTATTTTTGTTTTTGCATGGACCCATTCTGCTATTCTATTGGCTGAGTACAAATTTATGACACGTGGAACACGATATTTCATGGAAGAAAGTGAGAATAAAAAAACTGCAGGAAGACATTGAACTTGCTATAAGTTTATTTGGGTACACGTTTTATTTTCCACTACTATTTGATTTTATTTTTATCGGTTTATATAATTATTTGTTTGTATATATTTATTGAGTGTGTACAAAATCAGATATCGAACATACCAGAAATTTTGTTTAAGTAAAAGAAATAATTCAGTAAATATGTTTTAACAAAATAATAAGTTTAAAATATTCTTCTTAATAAAAGAAAGTTTTTTTTTTAAATAAAGATTCAGAAAAATACTTTTATAAAAAAAAAATGTTTTTAATAGATTTTGAAATTTTTTTTTAATAATATTGTCCAAAAAATTCTTTGTTTAATAAAAATTGCCCAAAATTGTTTTTTAAATAAAGTTGTCCAAAAAATTAATTTTTAATTAAAAATTCTTTTGCAAATAAAATTATATATATATATATATATATATATATATATATATATATATATATATATATATATATATATTTAATAATTTGTATAAGTCACTTTTCTTAAATGAAAATAAATCGAAATACTTTTTTTAAATAAAATTGTAAAAATTCATTACTTTATGGTAAAAGCAAGTAAAAATTATTTTTGTTGCCAAATTGAAATTTTGTAATAAATTCTTTTGATACAATATTTGTAAATAACTTTTTTTTTAAAAAAAAAATACAAATGAAATTGAATTAAATCATTAATTGAAAATAAATTGAAACTTCTTTTTTGTAAATAAATAAATTGAAATCACTAATTCAAAATTGTTTTTAATAAAATCATTTGAAATTTCTTGAAAACTAATGCTTTCAAATATCTTTTTTTCTAATTAGTTCAATAAATCAATTTGCATAATTCTATTGTCATTTGTTTTGTACATTCTTGTAATTTTATTTTGTCATCATCTTTGTGTATATTGTTTCATTCCTTAAATCTTGGCGTCCATGATTAATTAATTAATTGCCACAATTCCCTTAATTCGTTTAGTAAAGGTTGTATATATATGGGCTTAGAGGGGTGTTACGGCTCACCATCATACCTTCCCAATAGGTAACGACCCCTGGATCCATATTCTATTTTGCAGACATGTCTTTTCCAAATAAAGAGTCACACAAGTTTTTTTTTCTCATTTTTTTTCCTTTTTAAAAAAAAGGTAAGTGGCGACTCCAAGTCTTTTTTTAAAAAAAAATCAAATTTTCAATAAATAAAAAACGAGTCTCACCATCGAGTGGGAACGCACGTGAAAAACACGAGTCCACAATGATACTTTGAACTCAATGAAAGAAAGATTATACTCTGAAAATCATTTTCAGATTTTTGGAGTCATCATTTGAATATGGGGGTGACTGGTGGTGGTGGAGTAATGCAACGGCAATGTGTACGACAATGGTAGCCTTGCAAATGGGTGACTATGGAGTAGTGTGGAAATGATGGTGATGGAAGTGTGGGTCTTGATGGTGGTAGTTGTTGGAATCTCTAGATTAATCCATTCTTAAGCCTTGGATTGTTGGGGTACATACAAAACTATCCTAACTACGGATACCAGATCTATGCAATGAAAGCATTCAAAAAAAGAATAATCTTAGATCTAAGTGCTTATAACAACATAACTGAGATCTAGATGTTCCTAGATAGATTTTAGTCGATGAAGAGGGTGGTGTGGATCTCGAAAACCTTACAATTTGCAAACAAGCGAGGATGCATCGAGGAATGCCCTCTTAGAAAGAATAGGAAAAGGCTGTGACAAATTGCTTGCCCTTAGTGAACTAACTGCCTTTTTGTTTAAGTTTGGGGAGGAAGACAATGGATATTGTTTAGATATCCCTGTCAAAGCAACAAGTTGTTAGCTAGATGTTTGCCTCTTTAGGATAGTTAACTTCTTTTCTTTTTCTAGTCTTTGAGGGGAAGCGCCTGGTGACTCTCTCTTTGACCTTGACAAATGAGGATGGTAGAATCCTCTCTATAGGGATGGGGGCTAAGGTTTTCTTTATGAAAATTGAATAGCAAGATTGTCAAAACTAAAACCCTAAACCTAATATCTCACTACAAAGAGTTAGCCACATTCTAGTATCTTATGATATTAGTTTGAGATAGAATATTCAGGCTTGTGACCTACTAACAACTATGCAAACTCTCTATGAACTAGTATCGATAATATATTGAAGGGAATGTTATCAACCCCTTTAAACTACTTCTACCATCCCTGAGTTTCAAATCCTCCTATTATTTGATTAATTGACAGACTTTAGCTTACTAGGAGCATGTGTCAAATTCTATTGAAGGAATTACTATGCCAACGATTTCATAATCACAAGTCTTTAGGATCACCCAAGGGGTACAATGTCTCAAAGCCATAAGGTATCATGGTGCTTATCTTGAGAATATTTGTTGTTGTTAGGAACCTCAAATTACTATATTCCATAACCTTAGATCATATGTAGTGCATGCGTGCTATTCCTATGCTCTCTAGATCTAACCACAATAGAAGCCATGGCATTTAAAAACTATATAGAACACAAATCTAGAGATAGAAACTCATACCTATGATTTGGATGTTCCTAGATCAAATCTAATCCAAAGAAGATGTTGAATATGTAGTAGTAGTCATAAATCTCTCCTACTCAATGATCTTTCACCTAATCTCTCCTTTCATGGAACTTGGCACAAGAGAAGGGTGAGTTTCTCTCTCTATCTCTCTCTCTCTCTCTCTTGAGAAAGAGAGAGAGAGAGAAAGTGACTAGGGTTTCTCTCACTCTTTAGAAGATGAATGTCAAAATGCCAAAAGATTGAACCTTAAACCCCTAAAGGGGTTTATATAAGGTTCCCTATGGGTTTAAGTGACTTGAGGCAAAAGTAGGCTTGGTCCACCTAATTAACCCACTTAAGTCCTAATTAATTAATTAGTCCTATTACGTTCCAATTAATTAATTTGTCTAATCCAAAGAGGCCATTCATACAATTTAGTGCAACCTTACGGTTTTACCAAAACACCATTATGTACACTTATGAACTACAACCAAATCCTTCAACTAAATGTGATACCATGAACTAGGAGATTGAACGGGGCCCATTAGGACCCAAAGGAAAATACTGGTTTTCTCATAATTCAATTATGAAGTTAACTCAACACAACGCTAAAGAGAGTTAACTACGATCCAATATCTTATGACCTACTATCCATTATATACAAACTCCTCAAAATTGGTGTTTTTGATTTGATGAGGTAAGTGCTATTATCCTTTGAAAATCACTTCTCTAATCCCTGAGTTACAAATCCTCCTATCATGTGTTTAATTGACATACTCTAGTTTATAAAGAGCATATGCCAAATTTCACTTAAAGAATTACCGTGACCATAGATTTCATGATTACATGTCCTTGGGATCACCTAAAGGGACATGTTGTCTCAATTCCATGAGAAATCAAGATGCCTCTTTTGAGAACTAAATCTATTAATCGACGATAAACTACTTATCATTTTGTAAGGAACCTATGACTTAATTGTATCTTCTATGCACACTCATCAAGTCATGTATAATGGAAGTAATATAGGCTGAATGCTTAAATCAAAGTCAAAACAAAAGGCAGATAAAAAGTAGAAAGTCAAATCTAACTTTGTTACATTATGTCATAAATTTAAGGGCTTTATCCTAACAAACTTCTACTAACCATAAAAGTAGACTAGATATTACAAAAAGAATTTACTCCAAAATCACATCACCTCTTTTAGCTATCTCATAAACAAGGTAGTAATTCCTCTCTATGTATTTTCTCTTCTAATAGCAACTTAGTTCTTTAGATTGTGCCACTATCCCACTATTATCACAAAATAGGATCATGGACTATACAACAAGGGAACAACAGTTCCATTAAGGAAAATCTTAAGCTCAATGTCTTTCTTTGTTGCTTCAAATGATTTGGCCCATCAATTGAAGGAATGGAATGTGGCAACTTATGGAGGTGTTCTGGTTCACTTCATAGTTGCTTTTTTATAAAAGAAAAAAAAAATTCTCCTTGATTTAGTCCTTTTTAAATTAATTATATTGCATAGTTGATTAATAAGACGAATTATGAAGTGATTGCTATATGTGATGGGTTAAAGATGAGAAGTTTGACATCGACTACCTCACTATTGCGGGGTCCAAGTAGAAAAATTCCTCAAGAAAGGCACGAGTAAGAAAGGATACCAAGATAAGATGTCACTTACATCACATGAAAGTCATAAAAGAAAATTCTATTCACATTTTAATTCTTGATTGTAAAAAAATAGTAAACCTGGTGCTTAATATCTTAAGAACTCAATTTAAATGATAATATACTAAACTCATAGCTGGTTGTACTAATGCAAATTTTCATATAACAAATTCATTGTTTTTTTCTTTAATTCTAAATAGAACTTAAAACTAAATAGTGTTAAATAATGTTAATAGAGTTAAATATTAAATTATATATTTTAATTATATTTTATTTCTATTAAACATTAAAAAAGTAAAGAAAAACCAACATATTATTTTTTCTATTTATATAAGATCAAAATATTTATTTTTTCTATTGAACAAAAAAATTATAATAAGTTAAAAAAATAGATAACCTAAATTTTGAAAGTAATGCTTTCAGTAAAAAAACTAAGATTTTATTGAAAAAATCTTAATAAAATAATGGAATTTCTCGGTAAAATTTAAATTTTGCTAAAAATAAACTATATTTAATTAATGAATACGTGATAATTAAGATTTTATAATAAACATAATTGGTCAATTTTCTAAGCTGTGTTTAATTTTTTATTATTATTATTTTAACTTTTAATTAACAAAGATTGTCTGATCATCTGAATGATCCTGAGGCCTCCACAAGCATTAAGTCTTGGACTCAGGCGACTTGCAGCTAGATGGTGCCATGACACGTGCAGTCTCTTCAATTGGTTTTGACTTTACAAAGGAGAATGTCAAAAAAGTTGGAGCTCATCTTGCATGGAAATACTTTCAATAGTAAATTAAACAGCAAATACATAACAAACTGAATCCAGTAAAGTAATTAAGCACTAAATACTTAACAAATTGAAACTAGACAAACTTATGAAGAACATAGTTTGCGTACAGCACGGATGGGGAAGTAGAAGAAGAAAACGCGAACTTAGGCCAAGTTGGGAACGCTAGCTGAAATAGAGAATGAGAA
Organism: Vitis vinifera; assembly: GCF_030704535.1. Taxonomy (NCBI): domain Eukaryota; kingdom Viridiplantae; phylum Streptophyta; class Magnoliopsida; order Vitales; family Vitaceae; genus Vitis; species Vitis vinifera. The sequence goes on along the minus strand of NC_081807.1, from coordinate 11,243,250 downwards.
TCAGAAATAAATACTGTTGATACTCATTCATGTGTGTTTGGTGTGTTTTTTTGTAGAAGGAGAATAGGAATCGAAAATTGATTGTTATGGAAATCAAATCTCATTCTCACTGGGATGGGATTGTGATTCACCCACATTCCCGTTCTCTTTCCATTCCTATTCCTAAAAACCAAACAGTCCTGAGTTTGTTTCCATAGAAAATCCTGAAAGCTAGGATTGGCTTCTCTCAGAAGTGGTAGCAGTATAGGATGTTTGAAGTGATGAAATGGCAGAATTATTTTCTGGAGGAGCATAATACATTGGCACAGGCATCTTTGAAGGGAGAGCAGGCAATGAGGCTTCAGAATTAAGGACATTAATTGCTTGCCTTATTGAGGGACGAAGACTGCAGTCTGGGTGAGCACACCAAAGCCCAACAACCATCAGGCGTGCCATTTGTTCCTCATCAAAATCTGCAGATAGTCTTGGGTCAGCTGCTTCAGGAAGCTTTCCTACTCCATAAAGGTCCCAAACCCACTCCACCAATCTGATCTGATCTTCTTGGGCATTTGGTTCTACACATCTTCTTCCACTGCAAATTTCCAAAGCAACAACTCCGAAACTGTAGACATCCAATTCCTTGCTAGCCTTGCCCGTCAAGATATATTCAGGAGCCATATACCCCACTGTCCCTGCCAAAACTGTGGTTTTTGACCCTTTCCCATGATCAACAAGCCTGGCTAGCCCGAAATCACCAAGCTTCGCATTGAATTCCGCATCCAGCATAACATTACTGGATTTTACATCTCTATGCACAACACATTGTTCCCATTCTTCGTGCAGGTAGAGCAACACCGAGGCCAACCCAGTAGCAATTTTGTATCTCATTGCCCATGTCAACAAGATTTTGCCTTGAAACAAACAAGAAGCCAAACTACCATTAGGCATGAACTCGTAAACCAATAGAAGCTCTCTTTTCTTATGGCACCAGCCCAACAGCTGCAGAAGATTCCAATGTCTCAACCTACTGATGATCTTTACTTCAGATTCATACTCCTTTATCCCTTGGTCGGACCCTTTTGATACCCTTTTAACGGCAATGTAGGAGCTTAGATTCCTCGAGAAACCTTTATAGACCCCACCAAACCCTCCCTCTCCAACCTTCTCTCCCTCTGCAAAGTTATTTGTGGCAAGAACCAACTCATGGTACATAAACTTCCGAGGCCCAGTACCCTTTTCAAGGTCGTCATCCATGGACAGGTCAAAATCAGGATTATCTTCTCCTTTCTCACTTACCTTTTTCTTCCACAAGCAAAAGCAGACCAATCCCAACCCAGCCACCAGGGCAAAAGCGCCAACACTCAATCCCACCACTAGTCCTGTCTTCTTTTCTTCGTTTTCCTCTGCACTATCAGAGATTTGTAAAGCCGAACTGAAATTCCATGAGTGAATGATGTTTATCTCGGAAAAATCTCCTGTTGCACTTGAGAAGCCAATAGTAACGAATTCAGGCAAATAATCGCTCAGATCAACTTTGTAATAGAGGCTTTGTAGAGTGGTTTTATTATACAAATAATCAGAGCCAAATATAACACTCATATTTTGAGAACTAGCAGTATAGCTGATGGAAACATATTTTATTTTTCCATCCTTAATAATACTCAACCATGTCACGTTTTTCACAGATTTCATGGAGTTAATATCGATACGAACATGATCGGGTTTTGGATCCCAAGCATTTGGAAAAGTATCAAAAGCCACTGCAAAAAAGTGTTTTGCTGTTGAGTTCAGCGTCTGGTTGTTAGACACAAGACCCAGGCCGCTGGCTCCTGTCACATCTGAAGGCAGTTGGGTACTGTTTGGAGCAAGAAAGAATGCGAGTCCATCACCATAAGAAGAGTTTCTTTGAGAATCAATTTCAAAGGAGAAATTGGTAGTGAAATCAGCCATTCTTCCGGAGGCCTTATCCCAGAGTTGAAACGGCTTATAGTATGTAGCTCGAACCCAACTATCATTCATCTTTTTGTCCTCCTGGTTGCTGGTGAGTTGGATGACTTTATCAGCAGAATAAGAAGCATGCCCCTCAAAAATAATTTCATGATCATTCGGATCAAAATTGCCCAAATTGAAGGATAATGAATTCCCAGAATGGACCATTAGAGACGAGAAAAAGGAGATCATGAAGATATGGAGGAAAGGAAGTGTATAGGAATGGAGTTGGGCAATACCAGCGTTGCAGGCAGCCATGGTTGGAAGGGTTACCGAGTTTGGAAGCTGTAAATGGATAAATAAGAGGCTTGCAAAGTCGCCTTTTAAAGCATGAATCAAAAGTGACTTTGAAATTGCCATGTGGACACACTCTCCGCTTGGATTAGGGATATGCAATATTGAAAGATCTTTTGCCTTTGGGAGATTCTGTTGGCCATAAAACGGAAAGTTACAAATTACTTTAAATAGTATATGAATTCAACCTGTCCATTTTGCGGAAATTTTGTGCTCCAAACCCCATTGTCTATTCACATGAAATATTATAGTAAAATGAAAATTGCGGCGTCATGGCCTACCCTCCAAAGCACAGGAAGTGTTACTTGAAATTGCTAGGGAAGACATGAGGCAACTTCGGCACACGTGACCCATCTCCACCCATTTTCTATTATCCAAAAACAAATTTAAATCAGATTTGAGTCAAACAGGTCCCTCAAGTACCTCACTCCACCACATAATTTTTTCTTTTTAATTTTTTAATTTATAATTATTTTAAATTAATTTAATTTATTAATAAATTAATATTGTACATTCTTAAAATTTATTTTTATGAATAAAATTATTTTATATATAAAAAAAATCATTTAAAATAATTGTATAATGAATTCTACATAAAAGCTTATGGTCAACCCAACCGTCATTGTGAAAGGAAACCTATAAGCAATGAAAATAAAAGTGAGTCTTTCAAGCCCCTTGTATCTCTTACACATTGGATGAGTGGGCGAACTGTGAATATTCAAAGTTGGAGGCGTTGATTGACAAGTTATACTCAACTTCAAAAGCTTACAACGTGTTGCATGAAAAGCTTATCCCAAACTAACTTTTCTGTAAATTCTATCATGACGGATTGATAAGGAAGCTGCCTAAGTGGGAAATAAAGATGATTAATGGACAACGTAATCTTCGACAGGAAATAATATACTAGGCTTCAGAAAAAAATTTGGTCGAAAAGATTAATTGAAAATTGTGGTCAACCCCTACTAGTAAGGGCATACTTTAGATGTCCATAATAAAGCATATTCAAACCAAAATGGAGGCACAACTAGGGATGTAATGCTCACTCAAAGTCAGTTGTCTAACCAAACCATATGATCTAGTTGTTACTGATAAGCCATATTCATACCCTATTATAATGTCGTCTGGCACTCCAAGATTGAGAAGTATTAAGCTAACCTAGGCTACTGCAAAAAATCCATAAGAACACTCCCTGATGATAATGGCCAATTAAGGATTGGAAAGGAATGCCTATCTTGATCAACCATTCTATTCTCTTTTTGGAGTAGGATATGGGTCTCATCCGATCACTTGGTGAAATGATCAAATTACTTTTCTTGGAACTAAAAGGACTGTCTATCTCAGTGAAACATCAGAATTGAAACTACAAAGTCCTTTCCTGCCAAAACAAAACAAATAAGATGGAATGAACCATAGAAATTGACTAATAAATATCTAAAAACAAATATCTAATAACAAAAAATTATAGATTACACACAAGATTCACAAAAGGTTAAGGAAACCCTTTCTTGATGGTATGAGCTTATAGCAGTGTGAGCTACGTATAAAATGCATAAAGATTACACACAAGATTCACAATAATAAGTTCTGGACATTTTTTTTTGTCACATTAGTTTAGTTTTCTTCTTTAGAAGTAAATATACTATTTTTTATTTACCTTTCTTTCTAGTAGATGTATTAAACCTTAAGCAATATGTCAAAAAGGAAACTATAAGCTTAACCCTAAACAATATGTTGTACAACATGTTTTTAATATTTTTAAATATGTTTTAAAAATAATTTTTATATTTAGTATTTTATTTTTAATCATTCTACATATTTTTATAATTATTTTTTAAAATAGTCTTTAAAAAACAAATGTGAACAATAAAAAATTAATAATTAAAAGATGTTATTTAAAAAAGCCAACTAAACACCCAATTTAAATAGAAACTAGTTTTTGATTATTAAATGTGTTTTTCTAGTTTTTTGTTCTGAAAAAAAAAAAAACTGTTTTTGAAAACGGTTTTCCACCATAACCTAAATTATTAAAGCCTTAGATTTTTCTTCTTCTAGTGTTGCTAGGATCTTTCTTTTGAATGAAAGAGGATTTAGCATTCCAAAGTCATTATTATATACAAACACAATTATGCATGCATGATATAAACAACATTTATATGATGTGACCACATTTTTAACCTTTTAAGCTGGTGCAAGTACTCACGAACTCTGTCAGTCAACTACCATGGCAACTGAGGTCTTCCCCATCTTTTATATTCAAAATTTATTATAACATATTTCAACAACATCTAATTGTAGAAGAGCCTCATCTATGACATATTTGTGGATCTATTATTCTCTATATATTTTCAAATAGTATACATAAGTATATGATAACTCGTAGGCTGATTCTTCCCATGTAATTAAGCAAAAATTTGTAAACAAACTTAAATAATATTACAACTACTAAAGTTGATAGTGATTGGTTATATTTGAACACAGATCATAGGGCATATATTGTATAGAAGTTCCCATTTGACTCTTACCTTCTATGGTTGTTCTAATCCGGGACTTTTCTATATTCTTTGAACTCAATAGTGCAACAACCATGGAAACACTTGGAATTGGTAAGAAACTGCAATTTGGTGAAGTGAATTATCATTCTCAAAATAAAATGAATTAACAATGCTTTCAAATAAATAACTAACAAATGAAACTTCAACAAAACATATACATTCTAAACTAACATGTGTTGAGATATTAGGAATGCTTTCCTTATATCATTCTTTCCTTATATCATTTAGTGTTGAGATATTAGGAATGTTTAGATATTAGGAAAGTTGAGATATTATGAATATTGAGATATTAGGAAAGTTGATATATTAAGATATTAGTTGTTATTTCCTTATATCATTATTTTCTTGTATCATTCTTTCCCATTCTTAGAATGGTGATTACCCTCTATATATACTCTGTACATGAACGAATAAATGTATGAATGAAAAAATTACCATTTATCAATTTGAAGATGGTATCAGAGCCATGGAACTGAAATCCTGGATATTTTGTCACTATGGTAGTCTGACAGCGATCAACCATCCTAAGACAAGCCATAATATTGATAAGTCAACCTTCAAATGCACTCACTGCAATAAGACTGGTCCCACCAGTCTGGATATCCCACAATTTCAAAGCAACAACTCTTGGTATGACCAGGAAAACAATGAGGAACCGAGGGTTTGAACCATGGACCTTTAGATCATGTTTAGGCTATCAACACTTTGTTATTAATGATAATAATCGTGATCAACGGAAGAAGGATTCCAAGAAAACCTCGACTGCAACTGTTGCCGAAATAACAACAGAGGCTAATGTTGCTGAGAAAGCCTCTGCATTGGTAGCTGCTACTAATCATGGTGGTAAGTTTTTAAATACTTTTGCACCTGTTATTAATAGTGCATGGATAATTGATTCTAGTGCTACAGATCATATAACTTTTGATTCTAGACAGG